>NC_141597.1:8043624-8375276 GCF_047967505.1 Dipteris shenzhenensis
TCGGTTAGATTACCCTCAGTTAGGATAGACTAACTCTTCAGTTAGTAACTAACTACAGTTAGTTAAACCTCCCAGTTATAGTAACTGGGAGGATCTAGGTTAGTTCCCTTAACTAGAGTCACTTGGTTTCAACCCCTCAGTTGGACCTAAAGTCCATTCACACCACAATTAGGAACCCCCCAACGCAAATTTACCCCTCCTTTAACCCCTCGAAACTCATCCGTTTGGAACCCAAATTGAACCCCGCTTGAACCCAGATTTCACACACGGAAACACCACGTTACGAGGTATTTTTTCAGCCCATTGCACACCCTTTCGGTTCCCTAGCACACGTTCATTCGCGCCCCCGTGTGGGCCTCATTTTGCACAAATTCACTCGTATTTTCACGCCGTGACCTCCGATTAACGATCTGCCTACACCGGCACATTTCCCTACACACGTAGGACAATCTTAGGCACATTATTAACACGATGGTCCCTACACAAACTAACATCACTCTAAACTCTCCTAACAACACCACCTCCACAAACGCCCTTGGGGTAGCGACACCCTTGGCAAATCACGCACCATCTGCATGCAGTTACGTTTCGGCCAATGACTTCGACTCCAACGCTCGTCCCATCCGCAACTAACTCCACTGCAACAACCGCCCCTGCCAATCCTCTACCCCGACTCCCCCCCTGAGATTCAACAACTTCCTTTAACTCCTCCACGCCCCAACATGGTTGGACGCCGTCATGAGCATGACGGGGATATCGAGCTCGATGCTGAGGCTGACAACTTCTTCAATCGATGAAATCACAACAATCAAGGCCGACGCCCCTTGGGAAAACTGGAACTTCCCAAATATAATGGTAGGGAGACCCAGCTCGCTTCCTCCAGCATTTTGATGCCGCATGTCGAGCAGGTGGTGATCAATCCCATGAAACCAAGGTGGCTTGGTTTCCAATGGCCTTAACTGATGAGACGTTGGAATGGTACCTCGACCTTCTCGTGGAAGAACGTGCCACATGGGACCTACTTCAAACCGAATTCAAACGTCGCTTTCAAACGGAGAGGCTACAAAGATGATCCCGCTCTCCAACTCAGCAAGATCGAACAAGGCCGAAGGGAAGACGTACGCACATACCTGGGAAAGATGAAGAGATTGATCGCCAAATGTGACCCACGCCCCGATGCAAAGTACCTCACGGCATGGTTCATAGCAGGTCTAAGAAAGAAAATCTGCAAGGATATGAAAAAGATAAGTAGCTATGAAACATTCAGTGCTGCTCATGCGGCAGCCATTGACATCGAAGATGGCATGATAGATTCAGACACTAGCAGTGATGATGCCAGATCAAATACACGAGATAAGCGCTCGAAAAAAGGTAAATCAAAGGACACTGCCGCAACATCAAATGAAGATCGCCTAGAGGCCATGACCTTGAAGCTGAAAGAAGATATGATGCAGGCCATGGATCAAAAACTCCACTTGTCTCAGCTGCCAACTCAAACATATCCACGGCGAGAAAATGCCTGGTGCCCACACTGCTTGGCAAATCATACAGTAAATGAATGCCCCGTCCTAAGAGCAAGGATCACTGCACAAGCAAATCCACCGCCACGATTGTGGTGCCATATCTGCGTCGTCGGCGGCCATGATGAGAACAGTTGCATCTTCAACATGCGCAACAATCTGCCTCAACCACCACAATACCAAGCGGCATCCATGCCAGTATACAGGCAATCGGCACTTGCACAAGCGCCCCCAGCTCCGAGACTAAATCCTGTTCCCATTCGGACACAAGTCCCACAACTACTCAGAAATCCGAATCCACGACCGTATCCAAGAGCACCAAATCCAGCTCCTCAAGCAGTTCCCATACATCAATTACAAGCCGAGGAAGTAGACTCGCTATTTGAGTATGAAGCAGAGTACCCAGTGTACTATGTAGAAGGTGCAGAGGGTCTAATACCAGTCTATGCAAATCAAAGGAGTCTGCTTTTCCCTTCAATTCACAATCTTGGATCTCCCCAAAAAATCCTATCAAATCTTACTGGGACGTCCTTGGTTACGGGAAGCATCAGTCCTCCATGACTGGGGAACGGATAGATTGACAATCCAGGAATCGAGACACTGCAGTCCGGGTGAATGTGGGGACAGGAGCTATTAAACAATTATTCCTAGAGCATTGGATGACACATCTTCCACGACAATCTCGAGCAAATCAGCTCCCTTGCAACAGCATGCCATAGCAGATGACTCACAAAGCAATGTCAATAACTAGATACAAACATTGGCAACCATTGACAACTGCCATTCATTAGACCCCATTTTCTCACAGATAGATGTTAACGCACTACAGGTCGATCCTCCACCGACACATGAAGAGCCAATCGATCTAGAGATGCCTTTCTTTATGGCTGACCTTGAATGGGATAATGAACCTGAAGAAGGTACACATACCAATGATGACTCAGATTTTCCTTGGGACCTTGAAACAGAGGCTGCGAATGCTGAAATTGAAGATCAAATCTTTGATAATGACCTAGCCATTCTGCATGCCCTAATGGTAGTTGAGCTCCCAAAAGTTGAACCTCCACAATTGCATAACAGCAGAAGATCCTGCAAAAAAGCTACAGGAGAAATCGCAGAAAAGCCAAGGCCGAGCACTTCAATGAATTCGAACGAGTCCAAACAAGGATTGTCGAATTGTACCTTGCAAAGGCAGTTCCCTCAAATCAAAACCACCACCTCTTGAATGGTCCCCTGAGGGACTGGAAGGAGTATGTGCAGCACATGAACCCTTACTTGGAAACACCTTACCAGTGGAAAAGTTACCCCACAGTTCCCAACGTAAGAAGTTTTGGAAATATAAGCCACATGTGCAGATGAAGCTCGATCAAGAGACTTCAAAAAAAGAAAGGAAAGAAGAGCCTAACAAATTACTAAATGCAACTATGCCACCCAGTACTCATGACACATCTCAGGCTAGTTCAACCCCATCAGAGGCCGATCTTCGAGAAGTGCCAGAATACTTTAAGAATTATACAAGTGGCAGTGCACCAATAGCAATGCCAAGACCAATCAGAGAATCTGAAGTTCAAGAAACCGATAGCATTGGAGAAACTCCAATCTATGAGGGACCGGCAAAAACACGCACAATAAACCTCGCCCTTGAAGGGGAGGAAGAAAAGTTGGTTTTCATTGGGAAACAGATCCGTCAAGAAGATGAAAGCAAACTCAAAGACCTCCTAATGGAATACCATGACTGCCTAGCATGGTCATACAAAGAGATGAAAGGAATTTCACCAGAAGTGGCAGTTCACACGATCCCTATAAGGGAAGGTGCTCGCCCTAAGGTATGTGGACCTTATCGCACAAATCCTAAATATGGCACCATGGTCTATGATGAGCTAGAAAAACTCCTAGATGCCAGATTCATCTATGAGATAGAACACACTGATTGGGTTTCACCCATTATCATTGTGCCTAAACGCAACAAGAAGCTCAGAATATGCGTAAACTTGAAAAATGTGAATGCCGCCACAATTAGAGATCACTACCCCCTACCCTTAACAGAAACAGTGTTGGAAAAGGTGGCAGGATCCGAAATATATAGCTTCTTGGATGGCTTCAGTGGCTATAACCAAGTGCAAATTGCTCCTCAGGACCAATCAAAAACAGCATAAAAAATAGCATTTGCTACAGAATGGGGTATTTTTGCATATAGAGTCATGCCATTCGGCCTTTGTAATGCCCCAGCCACATTCCAGCGAGTCATGTTCACAGCTTTCAAGTCATTTTTGAATAAGTTTTTACAGGCGTTCTTGGATGATTTATGCATCCATTCAACCAAACAGGACCACTTCAAATGTCTGGAAGAAGTACTAATCAAATGCAGGGAGTATGGCATCTCCCTAAATCCAACAAAATGCCAGTTCATGGTCACCCACGGAGTTGTTTTGGGACACATCGTCTCTCAACATGGGATTGCAACTGACATGGACAAAATCAAAATCATCATGGAATTGCCTCCTCCTACAAATTCCAAAGGTGTACAGGTCTTTATGGGACATGGCGGCTATTATAGAAGATTTATATTGCGGTATGCCATGATAGCTAGACCACTTTACAAATTATTAGTGGAGTTCTTATGGACCGAAGAGTGCGACCAAGCCTTTGAGCTTTTAAAATGGCGCCTAATCACAGCAACCATCCTTATATCTCCCAATTGGGATATTGATTTTCATGTTCATACTGATGGATCCAAGTATGCAATTGGGAGTGTGCTTTGTCAACCTGGTGAACATAAGAAAGACTACCCCGTCTACTTCGCCAATCGACAACTCAATGATGCAGAGATTAACTATACAACCACAGAAAGAGAAGCCCTAGCAATGGTGTATAGTGTAAAGAAATTTCGGCACTATCTACTTGCAAATGATTTTGTCTTCTACACCGACCATCAAGCATTGCTTTATCTTGTGAACCGTCCGTGTACCACCGGAAGAATAACCAGATGGCTCCTCTTGCTGCAAGAATTCAACTTGAAAATCATGGTCCGCAAAGGTGCCCAACACTACATTGCCGATCACATATCTCGAGTCAAGATAGGAGAAGAAGCCACTGGAGTAGAAGACGACTTACCAGATGCCACACTATTTCAAATAGATGCTGTTCCAGAATGGTGTGGAGATATCATTGGGTACTTGATGGCAGGAATACCACCCCCTGACATGAAAGCAGTAGATGCCAGAAAATTGATTCTAAAGGCTGCACCCTATCAACTCATTGCAGGACAACTATACAAGATGGGCAAGGACCAGATATTAAGAAGATGTGTAATGCCTCATGAGATCCTGCTAATCCTGAGTGAAGTCCATGAAGGCATTGCAAGAGGACACTTCCAAGGGGAAGCCACAGCAAGAAAAGTTCTCCTCGCAGGCTACTGGTGGCCAACACTGTGGGCAGATGCCTATGAATATGTAAAAGGCTATGATGTATGCCAACGAACTATTAAATCACAACACAAAGACTTCAATCCCCTAACAACAGTTGTTGCACAACAGCCATTTGAAAAATGGGGGATTGATTATGTGGGTCCCATACATCCAGCAGCAAAAGGAACACATGCACGTTACATCATTGTGGCCACTGATTACTTTACAAAATGGGTTGAAGCTAAAGCAGTCAGAAAGGCAGATGCCAAAAGCACAGCAAGATTCTTATACGAACATGTGATCACCCGATTCGGATGCCCCATTGAAATTGTGTCGGATAGAGACACACATTTTGTCAATGAGGTAATCCAAGAACTCTTGTCTGGCTTCATGGTCATCCATAGAAAAAGCACACCCTACTAACCCCAAGGGAATGGACTAGCAGAATCCAAAAACAAAATCATATGCAATATCCTCACCAAGGTAGTAGAACCACAGCGTTCTGATTGGGCAGAGAAACTGAATGCAGCCTTATGGGCATACAGAACCACATTCAAGGTCAGTACAGGGAACACACCTTTTCAATTGGTGTACGGCCTTAAAGTCGTGGTCCCACTCGAATTTGTAATACCAAGTCTGTGCATCGCAATACAGGAACGCATGGGTGATCATGAGTCCTTGAAAGAAAGGCTCTGTCAGTTGGAAAAGCATACAGAGATAAGACTAGTCGCTTATCATGCCATGACAACAGAAAAACATCGAAGAAAGGCATGGTTTGACAGGAATCTGAAAGCTAAAGACATCAAGGAAGGAGACTTAGTCCTATTATACAATGCCAAAGTACACAAGGGAAAACTGAAGTCTCTAGGTCAAGGACCCTACCGAGTATGAAAGATGAATCCCATCGGAGCTGTGCTACTTGAAACACTAGATGGAGTCCAATTCAACACAACAATAAACGGGAGCCGACTGAAGTGCTACTACATCAACACGCGAGCCATCCCTGACAAAAACGAAGATTTGGAAAACCAAGTCTTCCTTAGTTAGGATTAGATTGTATCACGTGCACTCACTTGCATATGTACGTCTTCGCACATATAGGTAGCCTCAATCGATTTTACCTAGAGCTCAGAAGTGATGATGAGTTCTAGCTGCCCTATGAAAATCCCAGCAAAAAAATCATATAGTTAGTCCCTACTTAGCTACTAGGTCATGTGCACTCACACGCTTTCGCTTAGACACATAGATGATTGCATGAATAATTGTACCCCACACTTTCATTCCACACTCTCAAAGGATGTATAACAAAAAAAAAAAAATCATCTCTCTCCCACACACACACAGAAAGGTCATACAGGCATGCCAATCAATTTAATGATCAATGGTACACTACATGTACATGGATGCAAGTTCAGAAAAGATGCCACCACTAAAGAGGATGCGCAGAAAGAGCCCACCGCCTCAACCACAGGACCCCCTCCAAAGTTTGCAGCCATCTACATCCTCTCAACCACGGAGACCATAGGCGTTCGTGGTCCAAAGCGATAGCTCCGAAGAAGATTCAGTGCATGTCCAAGCAGAACAAATGCCACCCCAGTCACAGCCGGCCTACACAACTGTTAACAAGGCCCAATCATTGGAACTTGTCTAGCCACCCACATTGACTTATGCTATTTCCCAGGAAGCAACGTCTTACTTAGAGCAACGGGGTCTAGGCAATTTGCATGAGAGCCTCAAATCCTTGGAGGATAGTCCTATCATGACCACCTACATCAAGGATTTTCTCCACTCTTACTACTCTAGCAATGCAACGGATGGCAAGTACGGTACAATCACTGTACAGCAGAGCCCACTGAACATTATCCTCGACAGTACGGTCATTCAAAGGGCTTTCTCACTACCAGAACAAGGTGGCCAATACCCTTAACGGTCTGCTGATGCAAAGTTTATCGAAGTATAGTCTCTCCTCACCAAGGGTACCCTGATCCATAGAGATGGCATATTGCTTCACACAATCCTTGACCCTCGACTCAAGGAAGCAGCACAATTTCTATCCACAATCCTGGGAATAAAGAACGGCAAGGAACGCTCCCTTCCACTCCGCACATTTGTTTTGCTGAGTAGGAAGCTCAAACAAGACTGGGTCCAACACTTCGTCATTTTCTTTACCAAAAAACTCGATGGTTCTTCAGGTCAGAAATGTAAAATTCCGCACTTATTGGCTATAATCATCAAAAAAGAACTACAAGAAAGAGAAATGACTCTGCCCCAGTCTCCAAAGCCAATTGAGGAGTTAGACATACCCTTCTCACTAGTATGGGAGCCGTTATCAACTGCTCTAGCTATCACATTGATAAGTACAGATGCCTTAACAGAAGTACCTATTCTGGAAAGCAGGATTGCAGAATTGCCCCAGGAAATGCTACAGCTCGGTGCACAACTGCAACCCCTAAGTCTCCACCAACAGCACCACCAACCCGAGCTCGAGACAAGGTTGGCACCCGAACCTGAGGAACGATCAGCACCAGAGCTTAAGACCACATCAGCACTCCAACCGCCCATCGATGCCATGCCAGTCGATGAGCCCCAAGGAGAGCTAGTGCCAGATCAATAGTATGACTATTGTACACAAGGGACTGAAATGCCATTGGAACAACCTCCCCCAAGTACTACAGAATCCTCGGGATGGCTACATGGGCACCACTTGTATCAGCAATATCGCCAGACCTCATCACCATCTATCATTCTCCAACATCAAGCTAGCCAAATGATCCAAATGTCAGAACTCTTCACTAGCTTGGCTAAGGAAGCATATGCAAGAGAATTGGAAAGGCAGACGGCATCAGAAATCGAAGACCAATCCCAGGCAATTGCCATAGAGGTCAAGGCACTTCGAGCACAGATAGATGAGAAGGAGGTAGAAGAAGTGCGCATGAACCAGGCTCTCCAAGCTCAAGAGAAGGCCGTAAGGGATGTGACCTCCAACCTCCACCAAAGTCAAACACAGCTGACTGCGGTAGTAGAAGCCATGGCAATCCTACAGACCTCCTATAACTCCCTGACATCTGCACATGCGCAACAAACAGAGGTAGTGGCACAAGCTCGACTCACTCTCATTCACAAAGAAGAAGAGCTCCAGGATTGCAAAGACAAGCTTGAAGACATGAAACAATCTTTGGCAGTACGTGCCTTTAGCATTGATGAGCTTACAAGGGAATGCTGACTCTTAAAAGACCAACTCGCTACTGTTCAAGAGGCCAGCATTTCACAAGCCCAGGTCTTGGACCAATGGTCCAATACCACTGAAGACATTCCTCAATAGGCAAAGGTCACCTTGCAAATGAAAAAGCTTAAGGAGGCATACACAACCATCTACCATCAGTACAAAGAAAAAATGAATGAGATGCACTCCCAAAAAATAGCCATCTCCAAGCTTGAACTCCAATTGCTAGTGCACAACAATGAGGCATTGGAAGACAACACCAATGACGCCCCACTACAATGCACAACCGTGGTGTATGAAGAGCTTGTGGCTGCTCTACAAATGGAAGTCTACAAATGGAAGATCACCTCAACGCACGCGTGCTTATCCAATGGAAGCAACTCCAACTCCGGATCATATCTGCTCATCCAACAATCAACTGGAAACGATCAATCGGGATTAAAACCCTGCGCATAATTTGCCAAGACTTATCTGAAGATGAGAAGAATATCTTCTGCCTGTCTACACATGCCAGGTTTATAACACTCAGGACGGATGCTTTCATTGCATATGTCTGCCTCATGGATAGTCCTCCCCTCAGGGTTATTACAGGTTTGTTGCCATTGCTACAAAGGCCATCCCTATTATTTGCATGGCACGACATAATCCACATCCAACCCATGCAGCTGATCATCCCATCGCACTAGCAAAAAGAAGTGTCGGACAATGACAAGGCCTATCTCACATCCAACTTCCCATATCTAACCACTCTTTCTGCCAACATCATAACCTCACTTCCCCTTGCTGCTACCACCCTCTTAAACTTCCCCGAGCTCCATCCTAACATCTATTCCCTCCATCGTCTCTTTGCTCATGCCTCTCACCATTTTCAACTTACCCAACAGTCACAAACTTACGAGCCCCTCACACCTAGCTTTTTCCCCTCCCTTGCTAATCCTACCCTTGAGGATTACCAAGCTGCTCAAACCATTTGCCCATTTCTTCCCCCCCTCCCCTCTGCTCCCCCTTCCGCCACTATCACCCAGCCATATTTCTCCCCCATGTCCCCTGATTCTCTCCCGGCCCCGTCATCACCTTCGATACTTCTGGTGCTTCCATTAGTAGAAAATGATGCAGTATTTGATTTTGAATATCAGGATCTGGATAATCCAATTCATACACCCATGGCAAGTTCCAATGATGGGTACGATTTTGATGAGATACCACTTCCCCGTAACCCCATCAAGGAATTTTGGAGCAAATATCCTGATATGAAAACTCGCGGTGGATGGACCCTGGGTAACTTTCCTACCAATCTTCGTCAGCACCAAATAAGTGAAGGTTGGATTAGCAAATTGGATCCACAACCTGATTGGCGCCGTCCCAAGCTCTTTGATGTAATCTTCTTAAAGGAGTACTTACGGGCACCTCCATGTCTCAGAACCCATCCCAAGTTCTATGCAGTTCCACGGCATAAAAAATGGGAAGCCAACATACACACTTTGGCTGAAGATCGAGTCATTAATTGGCCAATGATCGAACCCTACTCTGGTGTAGAATGGAATATCCAAGGCACCATGATCCGAGCACTTCAACAGCATGAACAAACAATGCGCGGCAACATTGATCGCTTCCTTCGCCAAAGTGCCATATTCTGTAAAACATTAGCATTAATTCTGGAGGTCCCATGTTACCTTGATTCCCATTTGCCTCCACTCAGCTTTAATCCCAATGAACGGATTAATGCTCAGATTACCAGCCGACTCTATCAAAGAGTGATCTTCTTGGAGGCCCGCCACATATCTCTGTTTGAGCAAATGGTAGATACAGGCTACCTAAAAACTGCGCAAAAATTGTATGGTGCTAAGGCTCTACAGCAGGATCGACTAGCACGACACAAGTTCCACAGCCACTGGACTAAAAACATGGCAACCTAGGTACGTGATCGCAATAAGTCATAACCCGAGGACGGGTAATCAAATAGATCCGGGAGTATGTTGGCACTGTGCCAACATGAACTTATGAAGAAAGAGAAGGTGATACAACTTTGTGATACAACTTTGTGTTACAACTTTGTGTTACAACTTCTACACACAACTTTATGTTACGACTTTGTGTAACAACTTTGTGTTACAAGTTTGTGTTACAACTTCTACATGAAGAGAGAGAATGTGTTACGACTTTGTGACACAACTTTGTGTTACAACTTTGTGTAACAACTTTGTGTAACAACTTTGTGTTACAACTTTGTGTTACAACTTATACATGTAGAGAGAGAAGGTGTTACAACTTTGTGTTACAACTTCGTGATACAACTTTGTGTTACAACTTTGTGTTACATGCAGAGAGAGAAGCTCTCCAACTTGTATAAATACCCCATAATGGAATGAAGCCCACACTCTTTGGGGCATTGTGTTGAGTCTACTTTGGTATTCCAAGCATTTGTCTCAAGTGTCCATGCTTCCTTGCACTGCACGTCCAAAAGCATGTCCTAACCTTTCCAACCCTTCTCCCCTCTCCTCCAACCTTGCAACCCACCCTCTCCCTCTCCTCCTCCCTCCTCCTCCTTCCTCCTTCTCCTCCTCCTCCCTCCTCCTCCTCCTCCTCCTCCTCCCTCCTCCTCCTCCTCCTCTCTCCTCCCCCTCCCTCCTCCTCTTCCCTCCTCCTCCTTCCTCCTCTCTCTTCTTTCACCCATGCTCTTACACCTTCTTCCTCTCCCACTCTTGTGCTTTCCTAAACCCTTAAACTCCATGATCTACAAGGGAGACGAGTTCTCCACCATGTACTCTACTCTGAACCTTGGAATCCTCCTTCTAACCCTGGACTCCTTCTAAACCTTGGAATCTCCTTCTAAACCCTGGAACTCTTTCTAAACCCTGGAACCTCCTTCTGAACCCTGGAACTCCTCCTAAACCCTGGAACCTCTTTTTGAACCCTTAAACTCCTCCTAAACCCTACAACCCCCAATGAAGGCGAAAGCCTTCATTACCTCAACAAAGATGGTTTATGTGCCTTTTACACATGCTTGCACTTTGTTTGCTTACCACACTTAAGCCTACGTCTCTCACCGAAACACGACTCGAGGTCCTAAGCTACACATATAGTACAACTGACAATCCCAATATATCTGTAGGTGACAAAAAGCCTCGGAACCCTGCAAACATAGAATACCCAGCTCGTCCTACGAAAGTAGTAGGAAAGAGCCAACACAGGGTTCCGAGGCTTTTTGTCACCTACAGATATATTGGGATTGTCAGTTGTAGTATATGTGTAGCTTAGGACCTCGAGTCATGTTTCGGTGAGAGACGTAGGCTTAAGTGTGGTAAGCAAACAAAGTGCAAGCATGTGTAAAAGGCACGTAAACCATCTTTGTTGAGGTAATGAAGGCTTTCGCCTTCATTGGGGGTTGTAGGGTTTAGGAAGAGTTTAAGGGTTCAGAAGGAGATTCTAGGGTTTAGAAAGAGTTCCAAGGTTTAGGAGGAGTTCCAGGGTTCAGAAGGAGGTTCCAGGGTTCAGAAAGAGTTCCAGGGTTTAGAAAGAGTTCCAAGGTTTAGAAGGGGTCCAGGGTTAGAAGGAGGATCCAAGGTTCAAAGTAGAGTACATGGTGGAGAACTCGTCTCCCTCGTAGATCATGGATTTTAAGGGTTTAGGAAAGCATAGGAGTGGGAGAGGAAGAAGGTGTAAGAGCATGGGTGAAAGAAGAGAGAGGAGGAAGGAGGAGGAGGGAAGAGGAGGAGGGAGGGGGAGGAGAGAGGAGGAGGAGGAGGAGAGAGGAGTAGGAGGAGGAGGAGGAGGGAGGAGGAGGAGAAGGAGGAAGGAGAAGGAGGGAGGAGGAGAGGGAGAGGGTGGGTTGCAGGGTTGGAGGAGAGGGGAGAAGGGTTGCAAGGTTAGGACATGCTTTTGGACGTGCAGTGCAAGGAAGCATGGACACTTGAGACAAATGCTTGGAATACCAATGTAGACTCAACACAATGCCCCAAGAGTCTGGGCTTCATTCCATTATGGGGTATTTATAGAAGTTGGAGAGCTTCTCTCTCTGCATGTAACACAAAGTCGTATCACAAAGTTGTAATACAAAGTTGTATCACAAAGTTGTAACACCTTCTCTCTCTACATGTAGAAGTTGTAACACAAACTTGTAACACAAAGTTGTTACACAAAGTCGTAACATAAAGTTGTGTCTAGAAGTTGTAACACAAAGTTGTATCACAAAGTTGTATCACAAAGTTGTAACACAAAGTTGTTACACAAAGTCGTAACACAAAGTTGTGTCTAGAAGTTGTAACACAAAGTTGTAACACAAAGTTGTATCACAAAGTTGTAACACCTTCTCTTTCTTCATAAGTTCATGTTGGCACAGAGTCAACAAGGCTTCATTCCATTATGGGGTATTTATACAAGTTGGAGAGCTTCTCTCTCTACATGTAGGAATTGTAACACATTCTCTCTCTACATGTAGAAGTCATATGTAGAAGTTGTAACACATTCTCTTTCTACATGTAGAAGTTGTAACACAAAGTTGTAACACATTCTCTTTCTACATGTAGAAGTTGTAACACATTCTCTTTCTACATGTAGAAGTCGTATGTAGAAGTTGTAACACATTCTCTTTCTACATGTAGAAGTTGTAGCACAAAGTTGTAACACATCCTCTTTCTACATGTAGAAGTCTTCACTGTAGCCAACCATGAAGCATTTGTGTGACTTCGCATCTAATTTCCAATGATGATCATCATGCATGTGGGCATATGCTATGCAACTAAATATGTGGCGATGCCCAATGCATGGCTTGTGTCCATCCTAAGGTGTCATACCCTAGATCGGTTGGGTCGGAAGATGATTAAGGAAGTATTTTGTAGTGCCTATTGCTTTTGCCCAATACTAATTTGGAAGATGCTTCTCACTGAGCATTGCTCTAGCACTGTCTGCTAAAGTACCATTCTTCCTTTTAGCTCTTGCATTCTACTAAGTAGTATCTGCACATGTGAATTGTCTTCGAATGCCATGACTTCTACAAAAAATCATGAATGTTTAAGACATGAATTCACCTCCTCTGTCTTATCTCATGACTTTGATCTTTCTACCTGTCTAGTTTTCTACCATGGCTTTGAATTCTTGAAATCTAGAAAACACTTCAGATTTATCTTTTAGAAAGTAGACCCAACAATATTTGTTGTAGTCATCGAAAGTCAAGTAGTAAAGTGAACCATTGATGCTATAGGTCTGGGCATAACCCCATACATATATATGAATCAAATAAAGAATACCTCTTGCTCGAGAAGTGCTTTTGCCGAAATTGGTTCGTTGTTGTTTTCCGAAGTAGCATGCTTCACAAGCTTTTCCAAGAAACTGAAGTTTTGGAATTCCAATTGCCATATTGTGATTTCTGAGCTCTATCAAGCTTTTGAAATTGAAATTTCCATATCTCTTCTGGCATTTTGTGGATCGTGGCATCTATTGTGGTTGAGTTGACATGGCATGCAAATCTAGTACTATGGCTAGCATTCTGAACAAGTGTCCTTCCTTGACCGATTTTCCTACTAGCTGAAATCCTCTGGATTTGTCTCTGATCGTGCATTCATCTCTGTCAAAGATGACTCGGTAGTTGTGTTCCAACATTTTACCTACTAATGAGGTTTTTGTTGAGCTTCGGAACATAGAGTACACCTTTCACCAATCCTTTCATACCAGTGAAATTGTTCGTAGGGACAATGCCTTTCCCTTGAACTAGATTCGGTGTATTATCTACCGTGTAGATGGCATTCTTTTGTCCTTCTAATGGTTTCATCTCTGTGAACCATTCTTGATGTTTTGTCATATGAGATGATGCACCGTTGTTGATGTACCAAGGATCTTGATTTGCTTGGTTGACTTGTAGTTGAAATCCTCTTTTGAATTGCAATCAGTGTCAAGATGCACTATATCGGTCTTTTGCATTTCCTTACTTGCAAAAAACATGTTATTAAGTTCATTTGCATAATGACTGTGACTAGAATGTCCATCACGATGATTTCCTCTTCCTCAAAAATTCCCTTGTTGGATTGACTGTCTTGGTCATACTGCTTCTTGTGGCAATCTCTTTCATAGTGTCCAAACTTATGACAGTAGTTGCACTGAATGTTCGACACATTGGTGGATGCATTCCCTCATCCTTGGAATCTTTCTTGGTTGGAATGATTTCCTCTTTTCAGATGTTGATATTGCTGAGGATGATGCTAATGTTAATTCTAACTTTGATGCTAATTTTGTTGCTGATGATGATGAACACTTTGCCAGAATGATCTACCTTTGCCTCTGCTTCTATCTGAAGCTATGAATGATTGATCATTTGAATGACCTTTGCATGCATGAATGGCATGTGTTCTTCACCAAGTAAAACTGGTTGAAGTCCTGAGTTTTTCACCAAGTAAAATTGACTAAAGTTCTTCCACTATTGGAATTTGTCATTAGATGGCAATACTCTAGACTAGATTCTCATATCCCTCTCCTAGTCCATTCAGGATGACTTGAACCATTTCTACTGCTACTACTAGACTCACAATCACTTCATCCTACATGTGACTATCACCGAGCACCGATGCCAATGCGACAGCAGCTAAGTCACAGCGACGGATTGCTTATCTCACTGCCAGCTCTGATACCATGACAAAATATGAAGAGGGGAGAGGAGAAGAGTGGATATGAGGAGAGAGGGCACAGCTAGAGAGCACACCACAAATGACTAGTTGTACACTAGATTTAGTTGAAAATATAGAATATACATAAACCCTTTTAGGGTTTGGGTTTGGGTTAGGCATCTAACCCTTTCCTTTTTAAAGCACTCTATTGGGTTAGTGCTATGCACATATGATCAAA
This sequence comes from Dipteris shenzhenensis, assembly GCF_047967505.1. Lineage (NCBI taxonomy): Eukaryota > Viridiplantae > Streptophyta > Polypodiopsida > Gleicheniales > Dipteridaceae > Dipteris > Dipteris shenzhenensis. The sequence goes on from NC_141597.1 coordinate 8,058,609, forward strand.
TGATGTTGATCATGGTCTCTCAATAGTCTCGCATTTAGTTCTATGAGGGTAAACCTTCCTTCACTCAAACCCACTGAACCCTGGGTGCCCAAGTTTTGGCCACTAATTCTTGAAGGGTAGGGGAATGATCAAATGGAATTTGAGAAGAATACTTTACCACACCCATTGGCCCCTTGTCCTAATCTGTACACAACCTAGGAAGAAGCTCTAGAAGGTATTCCCTTCCCCATGGCCACACCTTATAGGCTAGTATCTAATGTAAACATACCTATGCCTAGGCCGATACCACTAAGGCCAGTAAACCCAATCCCACCACATGTGTCAGCTCAAGGTCCCATGAGGCTAGGAATAGTAAAAAAAATTCCTATTCAACCACCAAACTTCTATAGTCCACCCCAAGGACCACCCAACTATGGTACGATGCTAGCTTCTCAAGCACCTCCACCTACACCACAAACAATACTTATTACTATGATGAGGCACTGAGGATCCTAGTGCAAGCAAGGGGCCAAGCCATAAGTGGTTATGGGAAGAGACAAGAATGCTTGGAAAATGGCACTGGGAGGTCTCATGTATCAGCAAAGGAAACCATTGACCTTAACCTCCCCACCTAACAAAGGTCAACTTCTTATACAAGGAGCCCCCTTGCCAACCTTGACCCCCACCACCTTGCATCCCCCCTAGGAAACAAGTAATTGGAGAACCCCTGAGCACCCATTGGCACGTGACCTTGGCACATACTAAGGGTCCTCATACCAACCTAGTTAGATAAGTCACTAGATCCTTTAGGATGAACAATACGTTCTGGTGTACCAAACAGCTCCTACCCCTCAACGAGCTAGCAACATGTGTTGAGATATCGAGCTCCACTTGTGATATGCCAGGGTGACTGTTGTGCATTTATGTCACCGACTTGTTAGCTGCAGATGCGGTTGGTACACCACCCATGAATAATAGTTGGTGGATGACAGCTATCCTTATGTACTCTAGTTCATGGCTCAGCTAGTATGCCACCTTAGTTAGCTGAGTTTGGTTTGAGACCCACATATAGGGTTCTTCTATTTCTTTGTACAAGAGTTCTTTTGGCTTTCACAACTAAGAAGAGGAAAACTATTTTCAGCCTCCACCTTTGTGTGTATTCCCCCATTGTGTATGTGAGAAAGCCGCAAGTAAGACTCCTTCCTTCTCTCCCACTATCTTCATAACATGAACACCTTGAAATGAAGGCCATCTATACATGTCAAGTCCCAAATTGGGCCAATGAATGTCCCTATAAGATTCAAGCCAACCAGCGAATCTACTACTTCAAGCTCTAGGGACCTCACTTCCTAAGGGACTGCCCTATAAGGATGAGCAACTCTCACCCCCAGTACCTCCATCTAGCTCAAATGCATTGTTATACATGGTTTGTTGGGTGGATCATCTCTTTAAGGATTTCCCAATGAGGTGATCCCCCAAGGCAAACTCGGACCCTAAGACTAATATTAACCTGTTGAGCATTGAAAGGGGCCAAGTCTCATTGGTATCATTGAATGTCATCCTTATGGGACAAGCTAGGGCCCTGAGTAGGGAACTCAAAAAGTAGGACCAAAAAGATAAGGTAGCTTTGACCCAATCTAAGGAAAAGATTTGTTTAGGAGCCATAAAAATCAAGAATTTCAAGCGTGCAACAAGAAGGACTTGGGTGAGGACCGACACGAAACACTGGTATGCTCTACTACTAGAGCATGAGTCCTCACAAAACTGGATGCATGTCCTCGCTATAGTAGAGGTATTTGAGAGGAAAGGGACAAAAATGGTGACCCATGATCCCCAGGTGCTTGGGAACATAGTTCCTCTAAATATTATCAACATCCTCAGGGCATTAGAAGAGGTCCTATGGGTAAGGGTTCTAAGACTCCTTCAAGCCTCTCTAACAAAGGGTAGCCAACAGCACCCAGGGTAGAGCTGCAACAACTCGCCTCCAATGCCCTGCCACCAAATAGGCATGCATCACCTCCACCATTACAGATAGCCAAATAATCCATCTCTACACCTACTACAAGAAATGTAGATGCCTGAATTTATAGCACCTCCATGTAGCTGTCATACACAGGAGCACCTTCATCACATACTACATATTCTGCCATAGCCAAGCTGGCATACGAGCAGCTGGCCTCTACATGGCAGTAACTACAAATAGTCAGCTCAAGCTATGGCCTTCCAAAGCAATCTTCAACAACTTAGTGGCTACCAAGGACTATAGCCCATAGGGCACAATCAACTCCACACTGCCTCTAAACGACTACACAACAAAGGCTCCCCTACAATTAGTAGTGCAGTTGCAAGCCCATCAACAAAGCACCTCTATTCAATCATGTACACCCCTACAATGATGTGCAGCAAATCCAAAGCTCCACCAAAATCTTAAAAGTGGATGGCCAAACAACTTCTTGTGTCATCGTGATGGTGACTCACGAGTCATGGGGATCTTGAAGGGATGTCGTTGGAGCCTCCACTCTAAGCTACTTCCTTGTGAGAGCAATGCAAGCACGAGCCATTTACTTGTGTCACATAAGCGGCTTCTGGATAGTCCTAGAGTGTCTTTCCATGAGAGAAGGAGAGAAAGGGGAGAGGGAAGAAGAGAGGGGAGAAGGGAGGGAGAAGGAGAAGGGGAAGAGAGAGTGAAGGGGGATGAGGTGGCAAACACAAAGGCACCACAAAGGAGACAAGGTAACACCCAAAGACACTCTTGGAAGAGAAGAGGGAGCTTGTATTCCAAACTTGTGCATACAACAATGAAGACCAAAGTCAACCATCTGGTCTTTTATACGTCACCTTTTGAAGAAGGGCCAACCCTTTTTCTTTTAGCACTCTCCCTCTCTTTGCATTGAAAAGGCTCTTGGGCCCGTAGGGTGCCAAGGCATATTTCTATCCTTTCCATCTCTCCCTACACTCGGAAATAGCACTTATGTTAACCATATAAGAGCGCTTGGGACAACAAGCTTGGCATTAGGAGGTGCTCCTAACTGGCTCCCAAATAGCACTTGTGTTAGCCTTGTGCCTCAAAGCCCCAAGCTATTTGGGGCTCAAACCCCCTATGTGTGAGGCTCAAAACTTGGAGTGGCAAGGCCAATCTTGGGCTACTTGCATATTTACCCTGTAAGGCAATTAATTGCACCAGCCACATTTTGTGGTAATTTGTAGAGTTGGACCTACAACTTGTGACCATTGGGGGTATTTGGGGCTCAAACTCCCTGAGCTTGTATTGTACTCCTTCCATGGTTGCAATTTTTGAAGTAAATAATGAAGCCTAATCACCTCTAATCATTAGTTACCTTGCATTTGGCGATTGCACTCCGTGGATCTTAACACTTCTACCTTGATGCCTTCCAACCTCCTACCACGAGTAGCATAGCAAAAGGCTCCGTGCCCACAACTAGGTCCTGTGACTCACAAATGAGCTCCTGCTCTACACACCCAGTGATCTTTAGCCTCCTTCAATGGTGTTCAATACTGGCAATTCCAATCTCTCCCACAACCAACCATAGATCCCGTCATCTAGTTGAGGCATGCCAAGCACTATTTGGCTCCTCCAGTGATGTCAATAGCTACAAGGAAAGCCACCCAACTGGGTCTGAAATACACTGCGGCCAAGACTCTTAATAGCTCAGCTGACTGAGCTTGTCTTCTTAGACCGCCTCCAAGCAACCTCTTTCACCAAGCCTCACAATAGTGCGATAGCAAAGTCCCACAACCAATGCCTCGGCAATGGAATCTCATAGATTCCATCAAGTATCTCGTAGATTCCACCAAATTTCAGAATATTTTGATGGAATTGTATAGATTTTGTCCCTTCTTAGCTTGTCTCTCTTAGTGCCATGTGGCACCTCAAACATATTTGCCACATCACCTCACTATCTCATAGCTGGCCACATCATCATTTTGCTTCTACCTTGCCACATCAGCAAGATATGTGGCACCTTGCCATGTTAGCAAACCCATGTGCCACATCCTCATTTCTACTAGCAAATCATTAATTCCATGCCCACCAGTCAACATGCCACGAGTGCCATGTCATCAGGGCCATGTCAGTGCACAAGGCACACCTAGCCTATCTATGTGAACATAGGGTGCCACATCAGCAATGCCTCCTAAGCACTGAGTGCCACATAGGCAAAGCCTTGTACACAACATGTGACCACCATTTCCATGTCACACTACCACATCACCCTCTATCCACCTCATCATTTTGATCACCCTCTTGGGATCAAAATTTGGCCATCCTTCTTGGAGCCATAGCTTTTGATCCAGGAGGAGTTTTGCAGTGATCCAAAAAGCAAAAATGATTGCTAGATCATGCTCTATGCATTGAACACCTCAGATCTGCAATTTGACTTTTCCACAATTCAGCATCATGAAATCCTCATCATCAGAACCACATCTTGATCCATTGTAGTGTACCTAGCATATAAAATGAATTCAGATAAAATTCTTTTACTGCATTTTACACTTCAATGTCGTGTAGTCTAGCTGTAGACTAGCACCGCCATAGAGGATATTCAACTCCACCAAGCCAAGTTATCCATTTCCACATTAACTGATTTGTTCCCAACGGCATCAGTCCCATCGGATCTACCATTGGTATACACTTTCACACATCTGACAATAGTTCAATACCCTTGGCATTCAGCATTTCATCATAGTGTGACATTTGGTAAAGTTCTTCTCAGATTTAAGATTTTTACACATTTGCAGACTCACATATGCCACCCATGTTCAGTCATTTTCATTGACTATTTTTTTCATTGGTTCCTACACATACATCAACCTTGTAAAGCCTCTTGGCTATCCCGACACTTAGTTCTCACCATCAAGTTATAGGCTTGATCCTTGGCATATCACAATTCTCACATGACTTGGTTTTGACCATTTAGGATAAGCCCCCAAGTGGAAACTCTCACACAGTATTCTTTTGGGTAGACACTCTCACTGGTACATGGGTAAGCCTCTTGGATAGAGCACCAAACTACCACCCCCAGCATGGAGCTATTCACATCACACAGTTGATGATACACCATTCATGACTCCAGACAAGATCCGTGAGTGGAACCTTCTTCAACCATTTATTGCCACAAGGTATGTACCAATTTATGATGCAAACTCGAGCCTCATTGGTCTTGAGAGATTGGATGTAGATGCATCACTTGCTAGTATGGATCAGCCCACACTTTCTTATCATGCACATTTGACAGTAGTAAGCCCTTGGCATGAGGCACACTTCTTGGTAATCCCTCAGCATGAGGCAAGTTTGATGATAATTCCTCAGTACGAGACACTCATCTACATTAGCACAATTTGATTCTAGTGATGTACAGCCATCACTTTCATGCACGGATCTGACTCCATCTACTATCACATCAGATACTCAGGAGTTCACTAGTGATCATGTAGTTATTCAATAGATAATTCCTCAATACAAGGCACTCATATCTCTAGCTAATGCGGAGATATATGCCACAGTGCATTCAGCTCTTCAAGTGATTCCATTCCACCATCCATCACTAATGCTTTCACCTCTGATATAGAGAACATTATCTTCTTGGACACGACTAGTATAGATCATCAAATCAATCTTTAGGACATTTTAGCATCGGCTCAGTCATGCTACATTGAACCACCCTTGGATCCAATTTGGCACCACCACCTCAGATCAGTAGATCATTCCTCAGCACGAGGATACTTATGTGTTAGTGTAGTCCTACCCCAATGAACTGGATATCATCAGGCTCATCCATTGTTGAGGAATAACTCCATCACCCCACTAAGCCACTACTTCTAGGAATAGAATATAGTTTGTAAACTAAAAAATGGTTATAATTGTTTCCAAGCACATTTGGTGATCCTACTCCATGTTTGAACCCAAAACTTGAGAAGACTAGTGCCGAAAGGTGGCAGACAACAATTGGATGCCATTTCGATTCAAGACAAACAAGGTGATGAACAGACAGCTTCATCATGAAACAGAGATGAGAATGACCAATTTTAGACTACAAGATAAGAAAAGCATAGAAAGAAAGGGACAATTGGTACTACAACAACAAAAACTCAAGATCAAAAAAGAGAAACAAACATGTAACTTCATTTCGCTGGATAGAGAGTTGCAAACAAGCCAAAAAGCAACACAACTCAAGAAGTGGACAAGTCGATAATCAATAAGCAAAAGAAGAGGAAAGAGCAAATCCCACAAAGATCCAACAACAAGCAGTCAGACAGTAGTCGGCACTATCAGAGCAGATGAGCAAAAACTCAAAGCCACTAAAAGAACAAGAATGAAGCTGACAAAACTTGTTCCAACATTTTCAAAACATGATGGACAAGCTGAAACAGTTGTGAAGGTGTTACGAGATGTGCTAATGAGCAACTATCTCAAGCAACAAGCTGCAATCGTGCAGAATTACATCTGACTAGATAGTAGTCATTGACAATGGAGCACAAGCTCTAAGTAAGAAAAGACGCTAAGTCAGGAAGGTGGTGACCATCAGCACCAACAAATCGCTATCAAGGCCACACAACAACACTCCTATTGTCATCTCCAAATAGCACGGATAGCAAGACAACTAACAAAATTCAAAGTCATTTCGACTTCTTCTATATAGTTCATGGAGGCACTCCTAGTGAATGTTAGAAGCAACTGAAGGCCCACCTTCACCAAAATGGATCGAAGGCATCTACTTCACAAGGAATAGAGCTAGAACTGAGGCGGACAGTCAGCCAAATCAAGATCTTGACAACATCTTCCATGATCCTGACTATATCCCAAGTGGGGAGAGTTCCTCCAAATTTGATTCGTAGCTCTGATATTCAAGAAGCTATAGATAAACTTGAAGTGTTGCCAATTTCAACACCTAGTGAAACATTCCTCAGCACCACCGTGGGAACACATCTAGCTGTAAGCTTATTCATTGTTTCTACCAGAAGACAAATCAACTTCAATTTCTTACCACATCATCCAAAAAAGAAGGCACCTATGCTCCAAGCTGTCAGGATGCAGAACCCCTTAGTCAAAGAGGAAAAGTTTGAGGGGAAGAAAGGACAACATCCAGATAGTCATATTGGATAGTTTGAGATCCGTTGGATGGCTAGCAGATTTGGAGCTCTACCTAATGCAGTAAAGAAAGAGGAATTCGTAGCTACTCTTGAAGGTAAGGCAATGACACAAGAAAAGAGAAGACACAAGAAGCAGTTCTAAAAAAGCTTCAAAATATCAAACAAAAGGACCTATTGATGGAGGACTATGCACAAAAATTCAAGAATTTGAATCAGATGCTAGCTGCCCCACAAAGCACTACAGATAAAAAACTTGGTGACTATTTTTGCAAAGGAGTCCCCAAGCAATTGAGAACTATTGTAGCAAGAATAGATCAACTAGGAGGAGCAAATGACTTCAATAACATGGACACAGATCCAAGAGCAGAGAGAAGGCTTGGTTGTAAATGAAAGTCAAAGAAAGGAAAGAAAACGAGCATCTCACTCTGATACAGATTTAGACACTCCAATGCAAAGGAGGACAATAATGATACATCAATCTCCAATAGCTCAGATGAAGAATTTGAAGAGGAAGTTACTAGAAAAGCAAAGAGGAAGAGAAAGGACAAGAAGACAAAGAGAAAGGATAAAGAAAAAGCCAAAAAGAAAGAAGAAAATAGCTTAAAAGTAGAATCGAAGCTAGAACAACTGATTAAAGAATAGTTTCAAAATTTAAGGTTATCACCAACTCAAGCAAAGATTGCATGTGAATTCTGTGGAAAAGATAACCATGATAAAGACAAATGCTGGAATAACCCGAATTTCAAGGGAAGAGTATGAGCTCACATTCAAGTAGCCCACAATATAGCTCCACCATTAGTAGCTAATTAGATTACAGTGCAAGGATATAGATAACAAAGATTCAACAATGTTGCAACAAGGAGGTAGAATAACCAAAACTGGGGGGGTCAACAACAACCACACATGAATCAAGCATCCAATTACTATGGGGAAGGACTTACACAAGGTCCGAGAAGAAATAGGAATCCCCATTATCTAATGAAATGCAAGTGGCAACCCAAATCCTACACAACCACCTCCAACAGGTGTAAACATGGTCAGTCTCCAACAAATTATTGAAGATCCCAAGGGGAGTTTACATCAAAAAGATGTTCACAATGCAAAAATAGTACATATTACTATGCAAAACACATTATTTCTTGGAGTACAAAGTAATTGCACATCGAGCAACAACATAGCTGAGATAAAAAAACATCAAGAAGCTGCAGAGACAATGGTAATCACAAGGTCAAAAGGACAAAAACCCCTAGTAGGATTGGGAGAAACGCTAAAGAATACAATCAAACCAATTGATTGGGTCGAGCAAGCGAAAGTGAGAAACCAAAATCTAGAACAAGTACTAGAAATTAATGCAGCCAAGGAGGCAAAAGAGGCACAGTTAAATAGAAAAGCGAAGCCAAAGCAGTTCCGACTTCACCAAGACATAATTCGTACTACAAGCAAAAACATGTGTGGCAAAGAATTACAGCACCACAAAAGGATGGCAATGGATCAAAAGACACATTTGATGCATCAAAAGAAAGCCAGAGTCTGACCACCATGATAATATATCCTCCTCAAGCAACTTGTAAAATTCTAGTCGGATACCATCCAACACCAGAATTCAGTGGCAAAGCGAAACTACATCATGATGAGCAAGAAGATATCTCTAATGAGCATAGCGACACTCTCCTCTAGAGGAAGAAGACCATCAAAAATACAAAAGGCATGGAGCAGGCTGACAATTTCTTCAAAGAGCTATTACACTCCAAGGTGCAAATCACATTGCACCAACTATTAAATCTTGTGCCAACACTCAAGGAACAATTGTTTCAAGGTTTGGAAGCCAACAACCAACCCAAGGCACCTGTGCTCATATGATAGAAGAAGATAAAGAGGAGTCTCAAGATATATATACATCAACCATAGAATAGGTAGATTACAGAGTTCCCACAATCAATGTTGAATACAAAAGGCAAAGAATTCTAGATGTCCGCCTCAAAACATGGGCGCCATTGCATAATCGGACTCAGCAAGAAAATCTGCAAACATCTCTCTTCTGCGGAACTCCAAACCCAACCGATGAGTGAGAAATGGGAGTCAACACTTATCCACTGCCATGTGGCATAAATCTAAGGTTTCAAAACCTTAGAATGAAAATTGCATAATAGAGAGATGAAATCGAATACACAGAGATCTATAACTCTGAAAATCCTCCACCGAATCGCGCAAGAACTGACAGGTAGTTGTTTTTGGGCATTCGGAATGCAATGGGATAAACGGTTTTGGAAAACGTGGTCTCAATCACTAGGTCCAACACACGGATTGAAAAAACGTTTTTGGAAATAGAGCTGTTTGTAAACTCCACCGGAGTGCGAATGATGAGCAACATAGAAGTTTTAGGACCTCCTGAGTCCACAAAACTGACAAATCTGCAAATGGTTGCCCTAAACTTGAGTTCCAACACCCGGGCAGAAAAACACAAAAACTGACACAGTGAGTCAGAAATCCAATGAAATGATCCCAGATTCAAGAATGAAGGTGTTTCCAAGCTCCTAAAGTGAAGTGGACACCAAAAGCAAGCAATATTCGCCTCTACAAGAAAATACAGAGTCTCTGTCATCGAACGGAACAGGGAAAAGCTCAAAAAACCACTTTTTCTTTGAAAACACTTAACAGGCTCTCAAAACCACTTCGCAAAACCAAAGTGACTTTTCCAAAGGTTCCTCCAAGGTCTCTATACACTCGGATGCAAGTAAAGTCACCCACAAAGCTTCCCACAGATCTTCTCCTTCCTCCCATAGAGCTGTTGAGCTTCAAGCATTCACACACGCTCAGCTAGATCACCCGGGCTCTGATACCAATTGAGAGTGCTCTCAATGGAAGTAAGAACGGAAGAGGAAGAGAGAGAAACAGAGAGCCACACAAGTTTTTGGTGGGTGCAGAACACCCTAATCTTATTTTTCATTCATTTATATATGTGTTTGAGTATTGTACATAACCGGGGTAAAGGCACATTGACCTTTAACCCCCACAGGACTTATGAAGAGAGTGGGAGAGAAGGAAGGAGTCTTGCTTGCAGCTTTCTCACATACACAATGGGAGAATATACACAAAGGTGGAGGCTAAAAACAGTTTTCCTCTTCTTAGTTTTGAAAGCCAAAAGAAGTCTAAGTACAAAAGAATAGGTGAACCCTATATGTGGGTTTCAAACCAAACTCAACTAACTAAGGTGGCCTACTAACTGAGCCACTACCTAGAGTACATAAAGATAGATGTCATCCAGCTATTATTCATGGGCGGTGTACCAACCGCATTTGCAGCCAAGAAGTCAGTGACATAAATGCACAATAGTCACCCTGGCATATCACGAGTGGAGCTCGATATCTCAACACTCCCCCTTGAGCTCAATCCCAATTACTACACACCAAGTAGGTCTCTGCAACTTGCGCAGCTTCTCTGCGCCCAATGCCTTCGTGAATATGCCAGCTACCTAATCCTCTGTGCTGACATAAACTAGATCAATAAAACCTACTAGAACCTTCTCCTGCACATAGTGATAATGCACCTCAATGTGCTTTGTTCTAGCATGATAGACTGGGTTATTTGCCAAGTGTATACTGCTCATGTTGTCACAATAAATGACAACTGGCCCATCTATAGACTGATGCATATCATAAAGTAGCTTATGCAACCAAGCAACCTCACATGCAGCCATTGCTGCACCCCTGTACTCAGCCTCTGTGCTCAACAAGGCAACTGTAGGCTATTTATTGCTGCTCTAAGTGACTGCAGCACTACCAAAAGAGAACACATATCCACTGGTAGATCGTCTATCAGAAATACTACCATCCCAATCAGCATCAATGTATCCATGTAAATGTATCTAAACCCCAGTCTCATAGAATAGTCCACACTGCAATGTGGACTTTACATACCTTAGTATGCATCTAGCTCCATCCAAATGCAATTTCCTTGGAGCCTGCATAAACTGACTTACCAACACAACAGCAATAGCATAGCTCAAATCTAGCCTGTTAAGAGTCATATAAATCAAACTTCCTACTATGAGTCTATACCTAGTAAGGTCTTCCAAAAGCTCACCTGCATCTGCGCTCAGCTTCACATTCAGTTCCAAAGGAACTGAAATAGGCTTACAGCCTACTGTCATCCCATATTTGGACAGCATGTCCAATCCATACTACCTCTGCAAGAGCCATATCCCGCTTGTGGATCTAATCACCTCAATGCCCAAGAAGTAACGCAGCTCTCCAAATCCATCATCTCAAACTTCTGCTTCAATAGCATTTTTACATGAAGGATATCTTCATCACTATCACCTGTGATGATCAAATCATCAACATAAATGACAAGCAGCATAATGCCTTTCTCTGTTTTTCTCACATAAAGGGAGAAATCTGCCTTGGAAATTTGAAAGCCAATAGTGATGAGATACTATCCTATCTTGTCAGACCATGCTCTGGGTGCTTGCTTCAAGCCATACAAGGCTTTCTTCAACCTACAAACAAACTCAAGATGAATAGCATGAATATAACCTGGTGGCTGCTCCATATAGACCTCTTCTTGCAAATCACCATGTAAGAAAGCATTCTTTACATCCATCTGATGTAAAGACCATCCCTTTGATGCAGCCATAGCAATGACTACTCTTACGGTTGCCATCCTTGCAACCAGACTGAATGTTTCTTCATAATCAATGCCATATGTCTGTGCATACCCCTTGACAACTAATCTTGCCTTGTATCTATTCATAGAACCATCTACATTGTGCTTCATCTTATAAACCCACTTGCAGCCAATCGCATTCTTGTCTTTAGGCAAAGGCACCAATTCCCATGTAGCATTTCCTCCCAAAGCATCCATTTCTTCATCCATGGCTTTCTTCCATTTTTCTTTTCCCATGACTTGCTCAAAAGAAGTGGGCTCTGGTTCATGTATCACTTTGACCATATAGGCATAGTGAATGGCTATAAATCCATCATATTTCAGCCTATCCACAGGAAACCTAGCTCTGGTAGACCTGCGCAAAATAGGCTCACTACCAAGTGCTCTCAAAACATCCCTTGTCTTCCTTACTCTAGGTGTAACAATAGAAGGAATACCCAACTCATCATCAAGGCTCTGTTTTGAGCCACTGGATTCACCATCCACATAAGAGTGACCTACATTCACATCAACCATTGGCTGATCTAATTTCTCTTTTCCTTTTCATGATACATGCATACCACTATCCGCATTGGTTTGAGGAGATCCCCCTGATCTCCATCTGCCTGTCCATGGCAAAGTATGTGAATCACTACTAGAGGACACTATATGTCCACTAATATTTTGTGATTACTGTTGTGAATTATGTGCAGCATTACCATTTTGTGCATCTACATCATCAATCACATTTACTGGTTTATACCAGCTGCTCATCTCATCAAAAACATCTCTGCTCACTGTAAATTTACAAGTAGAAGGGTTATAACATCTATACCTTTCTACTACAGAGAATAACCAATAAAGATGCACTTCTCAGCTTTTGGATCCAACTTGGATCTCAACTCATCTGGCACATGAACATAGGCAATGCAACCAAAAACTTTCAAATGAGAAATATCTGGTTTCCTACCAGTATATCTCTCCTCTGGTGTCATGCGATGTATTGCTACAATTGGAGTCCTGTTCTACTGTAGCAACTACTTCAACCCAATAATAATCTGGAAGGTCTTTTTCATTGAGCATGGCACGAGATACCTCTCCAATATGCCTGTTTTTCCTTTCTGTAAGTCCATTTTGCTGTGGGGTATGAATGCATAAATATTGCTGCTTTATGCCATGCTCCTGCAAGGAACTTGCAAACTCATTTGAGAGGTACTCTCCCCCTCCATCTGACCTTAGGCATTTTATTTGCAGGCATGTTTCTTTTTCAACCATAGCTTTAAAAGCTTTGAAATGCCCAAACACTTCACTTTTCTTTTTCATAAAATACACCCAAACTTTTCTGCTATAATCATCAATGAAGGTGACAAAATAATGACAGCCTCCAATAGATGCAGCTTTAGTAGTCCACACACCAGAGTGGATTAATTCCAATGGCCTCTTACTCTCTCAAACATGTCTAGGAAATGGTTTCCTTGCCTGTTTTCCAAATTGACAGGCTTCACATACCTTATGTGATTGTGCAACCTTGAACTTAGGCAATCCTACAAAAATATTTTGGGCCTGCATTAATTTAAGTCGCTCTACATTAACATGACCAATGCGTTTAAGCCAGATATCAATATCTGCAACTACACCAGTCCCATGTGCAAACATTGTTGCACTCAATTCAGGCATGTCCACATCCAACGTAAACATCCTCCCCTTCTTCTTCCCTTTTGCTATCAAGTGACCTTTGTTTTTCATATCCTCAACAAAGCATCCATGAGGATTAGATCTGACCTGTGAGCCCTGCTCAACCATTTGACCAATAGAAACCAGGTTCTTGGTGATATTCAGGACATGAAATACATCAGACAGTATATCTTTTTCCCATCCTGCATAGACAAAGGAATTTTACCAATCTACACAATAGGATGTGCAGTATCATCACCAGTCTCCACAAATCTTGGTCTTTCCATTTTTCTTGCATCCTACATCCAATCTGCATCACCAGTCATGTGGTTTGACACACGTGAGTCAACATACTACACATCATTGCTTTCTTCTGCACTTGTCACAGAATTGGTCATGTGCTACACCATAAATAGATGCTCATTTCTATCATCACCCTGTCTACTTAGAGGATGCATAATTGCCTTGTTGCAATTTTCCAGTGATGATGTCACTCTGCTTTTTATAGCAGTCTTTAACCATATGACCCATTTTACCACAATAGTAGCATTCAACATTGTTGTTTGCATTTTGGCCTCTTTGCGATCCACCACGACCTCTTTGGATCCCCCTGCCTCTAAAGTTACCACGTCCTCCTCCATAGGACTGGTTTCTTGAATTTGCTACATATTCTGATTTCTGCCACGGCCTCCAGATCGGCCTACTCTACCTCTGCCTCTACCTCTTCCAGCATTTGAGTAGAAGATAGCTTCTTTTGAAGTTCCTCTCAAAGAAGATGCACCACCATTTCTCTGCTCTTTAGAAATTAGAAAAGCAATCAACTCCTCAAAATCAGGAAAATTCTCACGGACGGCAATGATGTTCAGAACTATGCATAATCCTTTCCTAGACTACTCAAGGTCACAAAAACTAAATCATCATCTTCCACTGGCGACCCAACAGAAGCAAGTGCATCTACAATCTTCTTCACCTTCATGTGGTATTCATTGATGCTCATATTTTCTCTCTGCACATTATGCAACTCCTGCTTGAGCTGCATTTTCCTGGCTTGTGTATTTGTGCTATACTTTTTTGTCAAAGTATCCCATGCCTCCTTCGACGTGCTTCCATCCTGAATATGCTCAATCATAGAATCTGAAATACTGATAGACAGTCAGTACATAGCCTTTATGGCTCTCTCATGCCAGCCTTTAAATGCCTGCAACTCCTATTGATTGGCAACATTAGGAATAACTGGTTCTTGTTCAGCTCTAGTAATGAACTCCCAATAGCCTTGTCCCTTAAGGAAATTTCATTCTAGACTTCCATGCTTGGAAGTTGTTCTTGTCAAGCTTTTCAATGACAATCTGTGAAAGAGCGTCAGACGCCATTACAGAACATTGTAAATATTCTGTCACTACAGAAAAAACACTACTTCTGCCTCACAAGCGCAAAGTTGCAAAACTGACGAGAGTGGTATTTGACGACACAGTCTTTTCCTAGTGACATTTATGCATCAATAGGCAATAAGAATGATTCTGTCACTTCTTTGTGCACAGGCATACGATGTAATTTCTGTGATAATTTTTCATCGACCTACAGAATAGTGGTCGCATAGCAAAAATAGGGCACTTTCTTGAGTGCTTGCGAAAAACTTCCGCCACCAAAACGGGCCCCGAAACAGTCTTGAATCATAAAAATAATTTCACCATGGGCTTTTCCCTTGCCCGTAGCGTATACTACCCTCTCATCACACTGCAAAGGGCATCCCAATCTGAGACAATGCACTCTTGCACTTTCCGACTGTGCTACCTATAGAGATTTGCTCCCAAACTTGAAAAAAAAGGAAAGCAACACTGATCCTCTTGCTAGGACACCACGAGCTTGGTTTGCTTTCTTGAGCTCCTTACCACAAATCGAGCTCTGATACCATGTGAAGAGAGTGGGAGAGAAGGAAGGAGTCTCACTTGCAGCTTTCTCACATACACAATGGGGGAATATACACAAAGGTGGAGGCTAAAAACAGTTTTTCTCTTCTTCATTGTGAAAGCCAAAAGAACTCTAAGTACAAAAGAATAGGTGAACCCTTTATGTGGGTCTCAAACCAAACTCAACTAACTAACGTGGCATACTAATTGAGCCACTAACTAGAGTACATAAAGATAGCTGTCATCCAGCTATTATTCATGGGCGGTGTACCAATCGCATCTGCAGCTAACAAGTCGGTGACATAAATGCACAACGGTCATGCTGGCATATCACGAGTGGAGCTCAATACCTCAATAGGGCATGTAGGTCAGATTTAATCCTCATGTATGCTTTGTTGAGAGGATATGAAAAATAAAGGTCGCTTGATAGCAAAACGGAAGAAAAAGGGCAAGATGTTTACGTTGGATGCGCACATGCCGAAATTGAGTGCAGCAATGTTTGCACATGAGACTAGTGTAGTTGCATATATTGATATCTGGCATAAACGCATTGGTCATGTTAATGTATAGCGACTTAAATTAATGCAGGCCCAAAATATTGTTGCAGGATTACCTAAGTTCAAGGTTGCAGAAATGCATAAGATATGTGAAACCTGTCAATTTGGAAAACAGGCAAGGAATCCATTTCCAAGACATGTTCAAGAGAGTAAGAGGCCATTGGAATTAATCCACTCTTATGTGTGGACTACTAAACTTGCATCTATTAGAGGTTGTCATTATTTTGTCACTTTCATTGATGATTACAGGAGAAAAGTTTGGGTGTATTCTATGAAAAAGAAAAGTGAAGTGTTTGGGCATTTCAAAGCTTTTAAAGCTATGGTTGAAAAAGAAACAGGCCTGCAAATAAAATGCCTAAGGTCAGATGGAGGGGGAGAGTACCTCTCAAATGAGTTTGCAAGTTTCCTCCTGGAGCATGGCATAAAGCAACAATATTCATGTAGTCATACCCCACAGCAAAATGGACTTACAGAAAGTAAAAACAGGCATATTGGAGAGATATCTCGTGCCATGCTCAACGAAAAAGACTACCAGATTATTATTGGGCTAAAGCAATTACTACAGCAGTCTACATAATGAACAGGACTCCCACTACAGCAATACATGGCATGACGCCAGAGGAGAGGTATACTGGTAGGAAACCAGATATTTCTCATTTGAAAGTTTTTGGTTGCATTGCCTATGTTCATGTGCCAGATGAGTTGAGATCCAAGTTGAATCCAAAAGCTAAGAAGTGCATCTTTATTGGTTATTCTCTGTAGTAGAAAGGGTATAGATGCTATAACGCTTCTACTCGTAAGTTTACAGTGAGAAGAGATGTTGTTTTTTATGAGATGAGCAGCTGGTATAAACCAAGAAATCTGATTGATGATATAGATGCACAAAATGGTAATGTTGTACAAAATTCACAACAGCAATCACAAAATATTAGTGGACATGTAGTGTTCTCTAGCAATGGTTCACATACTTCACATTGGACAGGCAGATTGAGATCAGGAGGATCTCCTCAAAGCAATGTAGATAGTGGTATGCAAGTATCACGAAAAGGAAAAGAGAAAGTACATAAGCCCATGGTTGATGTGAATGCAGGTCAATCTTATGTGGATGGTGAATCCAGTGGCTCAGAACAGAGAGCCTTGATGATGAGTTGGGCATTCCTTCTGTTGTTACACCTAGAGTAAGGAAGACAAGGGATGTTTTGAGAGCACCTCGTAGTGAGCCTATTTTGCACAGGTCTACCAGAGCTAGGTATCCTGTGGATAGGCTGAAATATGAAGGATTTATAGCCATTCACTTTGCCTATATGGTCAAAGTGATACATGAACTAGAACCCACTTCTTTTGAGCAAGTCATGGGAAAAGAAAAATGGGAGAAAGCCATGGATGAAGAAATGGATGCCTTGGAAGCAAATGCTACATGGGAATTGGTGCCTTTTCCTAAAGACAAGAATGCAATTGGCTACAAGTGGGTTTATAAGGTGAAACACAATGCAAATGGTCCTGTGAAGAGATACAAGGCAAGATTAGTTGTCAAGGAGTATGCACAAATGTATGGCATTGATTATGAAGAAACATTCAGTCCAGTAGCAAGGATGGCAACCGTAAGAGCAGTCATTACTATGGCTGCATCAAAGGGACGGTCTTTACATCAAATGGATGTAAAGAATGCTTTCTTCCATGGTGATTTGCAAGAAGAGGTCTATATGGAGCAGCCACCAGGTTATGTTCATGCTGTTCATCCTGAGTTTGTTTACAGGTTGAAGAAAGCCTTGTATGGCTTGAAGCAAGCACCTAGAGCATGGTCTGACAAGATAGGATAGTATCTTGTCACTATTGGCTTTCAGATTTCCAAGGCAAATTTCTCACTTTGTGTGAGAAAAACAGAGAAAGGCATTATGATGCTTGTCATTTATGTTGATGATTTGATCATCACAGGTGATAGTGAAGGATATGATGCTTGTCATTTATGTTGATGATTTGATCATCACAGGTGATAGTGATGAAGATATCCTTCATGTGAAAATGCTATTAAAGCAGAAGTTTGAGATGAAAGATTTGGGAAAGCTGTGTTACTTCTTGGGCATTGAGGTGATTGGATCCACAAGTGGGATATGGCTCTTGTAGAGGCAGTATGGATTGGACATGCTATCCAAATATGGGATGATAGGCTATAAGCCTATTTCAGTTCCTTTTGATCAAAATGTGAAGTTGAGCATAGATGGAGGTGAGCTTCTGGAAGACCCTACTATGTACAGATGCATAGTAGTAAGTTTGATTTATATGACTATTACCAAGCCATATTTGAGCTATGATGTTGGTTTGGTAAGTCAGTTTATGTAGGCTCCAAGCAAACCGCATTTGGATGCGGCTAGATGCATACTTAGGTATGTGAAGTCCACATTGTAGTATGGACTATTTTATGAGACGGGGGTTCAGATACAATTGCATGGATACACTGATGCTGATTGGGCTGGTAGTATTTCTAATAGACAATCTACAAGTCGATATATGTTCTCTTTTGTGAGTGCTATAGTCACTTGGAGCAGCAAGAAACAGCCACTTGGAGTGCTGCAGTCACTTGGAGTATAGGGGTGCAGCAATGTATATTTGTTCTCTTTTGAGAGTGCTGTAGTCACTTGGAGTATAGGGGTGTAGCAATGGCTGCATGTGAGGTTGCTTGGTTGCATAAGCTACTTTATGATATGCATCAGTCTACAGATGTGCTAGTTGTCATTTATTGTGACAACATGAGCAGTATACACTTGGCAAATAACCCAGTCTATCATGCTAGAACAAAGCACATTGAGGTGCATTATTACTATGTACGGGAGAAGCTTCTAGTAGGTCTTATTGATCTAGTTTATGTCAGCATAGAGGATCAGGTAGCTGACATATTCACAAATGCATTGGGTGCAGAGAAGCTGCACAAGTTCAGAGACCTGCTTGGTGTGCAGTAATTGGGATTGAGCTCAAGGGGGAGTGTTGAGATATTAAGCTCCACTCGTGATATGCCAGGGTGACCGTTGTGCATTTATGTCACCGACTTGTTAGCTGCAGATGCAGTTGGTACATCGCCCATGAATAATAGCTGGATGACAGATATCTTTATGTACTCTAGTTAGTGGCTCAGTTAGTATGCCACCTTAGTTAGCTGAGGTTGGTTTGAGACCCGCATATAGGGTTCACCTATTCTTTTATACTTAGAGTTCTTTTGGCTTTCACAACTAAGAAGAGGAAAAGTTTTCAGCCTCCACCTGTGTGTATATTCCCCCATTGTGTATGTGAGAAAGCTACAAGTGAGACTCCTTCCTTCTCTCCCACTCTCTTCACAGTTAGATGGAATCAGACAAAAGTCGGATGCACAGCCAGACAACAAAAATGCCAACATAGCAAAAGAGGCTGACAATGAGTGAGGTACATCAGAGGATAACTTCAAAACAAGTATGCAAGCCATCATTGGAGAAGAAACACAATTTGAAGAGCATATTAAAAGGAGTGCTAGAGTCAAAGAAGATGCAACATGTGTAATCCAGCACAGATATAGGATGAGCCCTAACTATGCCAGACAAGTGAAGGAGGAACTAGACAAGCTACTCAAAGTTGGATTCATATATCCCTTGGACCATGTTACATGATTATCCCCAATTATTATTGTACCAAAAAATAATGGAAAACTCAAAATATGTGTGGACTATAGGAAATTGAATGCTTCCACAATCACTGATCCATTTCCACTCCCATTTTGTGACTCATTATTAGATGTTGTTGTAGGCCATGGACTTTACAGTTTCCTTGATGGATTTAGTGGCTACAGTCAGATAAGAATGGCTCCTAAGGACAAAGAAAAAATGACATTTGTAACTGAATGGGGAGTATTTGCATCAAATGTGATGGCATTTGGACTAAAAAATGCACCAACTTCTTTCCAAAAATACATCCAGAATGTATTTGCAGAATTCTTAACATCTTTATGAGAGTATTTTTGGATGACTTTTTAGTTTTTGGAAAGAGGAATGAACACCTTCATCACTTAAGAATATGCTTTTAGAAATGTAGGTTGGCTAGGCTCAACCTTAACCCTGCAAAATGTGCATTTGCTGTGAGAAGAGGAGTCCTGATGGGACATATTATAGGGATGCACAATGTTTTGCCTCCATGCCAATTGGTCACATGTCTTTCCATAATGTCACACACAGACATGCATGCATGCATGCACGTGCACACACACGGACACATGCACACACGCACACATGCACATGCACACACACACACACACAAGTATACATGTGCATGCACAAAATATCAAACTGCTTTTGTATTTGATGGAAAAGAATCTAAACAAAATCACTAGTATGATATTCAATATTCTAATGCCATCCACAAATATAGGCAATGCACATCGGATTTTAGAAAATCATTCTATAAACATTGGAGAGTTCATGTTCAAGGTGACATACCTGCTAATAGATGTGTTAGGGCCACTAAAATCATATATTGTTGGTAGGATGTGGATGAAAAGTTCTTGAGAGTGCAAAAATTAGGATAAGCACACTATTGATATTGTCCAAGAAGGATGAGGATTCACTATTAACCTTGTCTAGCTCATCGTACTGTGTTTGATTCTTCATCTTCAGCAAAATCTTCTTTTGATTCTTGCGTATCAGCATTGTCTAAATCATAGTTTTCTTTCTTAAATCATCTCCTCAATGATCCACATCTTCTTTTGGCACTATAGATCTCCCCCTAGAGTCCCTTACAAAAATATTTAGAAAGTGTATCAGTTGTCAATATTTCTATCGAGTCCAACCATGCATTGAGGTTATGGAATTTTTGGGCATATCCCTCAACAAGTGGCTTCTTTTTTCTTAGTTCTCATACATTTCCCAAATACCGTTTGGTGTTTTTCTAGGATGGAATCGGTGTAAGAATGTTGTTCCTATAGTGTTATAATCGTGGAAATGAGCAACACCATATGGACTAAACCAACTCATGGCCCTATTAGTTAATGTTCTTACAAATTGTTGCAGCTTCTCTTTGTCCCCAAATATTGTTTTTAACCCTCTCCCTTTCCATTTCATTTCAAACTACATGACATGGCTGTCTGGATCGTTTTTTTGGTGACCCTTGAACTCCACAGACTTACACTTCAAATTGGCTACATTGGGATTCATTAGATATATTGGCGGAGGCAGAGGTGGGTTCATATATGGAGGAAAATTTGGTGGTGGAAGTGGATTTTGTGGTTGTGGATTTTGTGGTGGGAGATTTGGAGTTTGCGGATTTTGGGGTTGTGGATTTTGTGGTGGAATATTTGGAGGTTGCCGATTTTGGGGTTGTGGATTTTGTAGTGGTGGTGGGTTTTATGCTTGAGGATTCAATTGAAACTAAAATTCATGCTACCAGCCATGCCTTTGCAAGAATTCCAAGAATGGTAGTGGCATTCCTACCCTTTTTTAAGGAGGTGGAACCATGACCCTAGGACTACAGTGTGCTTTACTATACTGCTCATCTTCATCATATTCTTCTGTTGTATCTTTAGGTATGGTCTCCAATCCTTTTGCTACTATTGCATGATCCCAATCCTCAAATACTGGGGCTAGACTCATTTGTCCGTCCCTTACTATTTGAAGTAGGTCATACTATAGTCCGCAATTGGTTCTCCATTGAGCCAAGGTCATAGTTCCAATTAGTGCCACAAAATTTGGATCCTGGTGTAACTGATCTCCAGGACTAGCCATATCTTCATCATCTTGAGCGGCCAGTCGGACTCCTTCCTCTACCACTATAGTCACCTCTACCTCTAGCCCAACATATGCTATATGTCTTGGAGCATGTACATTTTGGTTCTAATTGTGCTAGAGCCAAAGTCATGATCCGGTACAAGAGGATATGAATCTTTTGTCATCCATATTGTCTGACATGCAAACCCTTGGCTCACGCTTTCCATACCAACAACCACATTAGGAATCTGCTTCATGTAGGCCAGATCCAAAATGATGCCGTACCCATATTCTTTTGGTACTTGATAGAACTCTGCTTGATAGGACTCTACTACTTTCCAAGATATGAATTCTGAGTAGTCATAGCACAATCATTAGTAACTTCAACCACGAATGCCATTAGCCAATCAAAAAATGTATCACTGAACATTCGTAGGAAGGGTTTTATTTTCAAGTGCAAAGAATCCATTGACTACATCATGTCAAAATAGATCTCCTACAAGTTCCGTTTATTGTTTGTTAATGCAAAGATTTTTTGTCATAGGTATCTTTGATCTCAAAGTTGATAGAGTAGTCAAACAATAGGATCGCCTATGTTTATGGGTTCATCTAGATACCCAAAACTAATATGTATGCAACAATAAAAGATACAATTCTCGTAGCTCTCATGGCTATACACAGAGAGCAATGAATAAGCATAACATGGTAGAGAATGCTCAATGTAATCATCACAGTAAATACAAAAAACAAGTGAAAACGTCAACTCTATTCATGGACGGATCTCAGATACAATCATCTTTCATCAGATAGATTTCTAAATATCTCTCTAAGCTGAATATATATCCAAGGTATGAAGAGATGCACCTGATGATTGGTTTCTCTTTGTATTTGAACACTGCTAAAGCATATTCACATACGTATCCATATTATACATTCAATATATGTGTAGATATTTAGCTATATATCAATAGCAAGGGACGAAGTTCTTCTCTAAAGCATGGGTCTACATGGAGGAAATGTAAAGCTATCCAAAGACACAAAAATATCAAGACATCAAAATATATTGCAAGCAAAGTGTCCATGGGGGGCTCAAAGGCACAAGGCTTTGGTCCAATCAAGGAAAAAATCAATTGAATATGTTTTGGAATTATTGGAAAGAGTTATTTGACTGTACTAGTAATTGGAAGTTGATCCTCATGTGAGAACCCTGAGAGTACATGTTTGGAAAGCATTGGGAAACATGGTTAAGATTTTGATAATGTGTTTCATAGGCAATGAGGATGTGCAACTATATAAAGTCATCAGGAAAGAGCTCATTGAAGCCATGGTTGATGGATGGGGTGAATCACACATACATGGTATGTTTGGTCTTTACTTTTTTCAGTATTTTATTGCAATTAAATTTATTTCTTTACTATTTACCTTATGTACCTTTGTTATGGATGTAGGACATTCTTTATGCTCATGGTCCATGGTTCCTAGAGCAATATGGTTTGTTGAAGGTTTGGAGTGCCCAAGGGATGGAGGATTTGCATTACAAAGCTTAAGGTTCTTATTTCAAAAGCATGAGGCACGAAGGTGATGTTGATGGAAGTATGCTCTTCGTAAAATGTTTGAGTGGTCCTATCGCGGTACAATTGGGACCTTCTATGCAATGAAAAATTTCTTTGCGCACAAAAAAAATTAGCCCAAGCAATTTGTCAAAGTCAAATGAATAAAAAGCAGAGTTCACCAGAGATCTTTGCAAGCTACCCAAAAACACAAAAGGCCCTTAGCAACTAGGAGCCATGTAGGAAAGAATTGTATTGCCAAACAAAATGTACATTGATGTTAGTCCAAACCTCAAGTTCATATTTATTTGGACACATTTGATTAATTGGTTCGTTTTTCTTCCTTAAATTCTCCTTAAATTGGACATATTTGATTAATGGGCTCATTTTTTTCTTGAAAGAAGCATTACATTCCTTACATGTGGACCTAGCACTTAACATCATTTTCTTTTTACAATCAAGCATATTCAAGCAGTCATATTTGTTTACCGTACTAGGGAGCTAAAATTAGTAAAATGTTTAATATGGGGCTATAACTATCAATATGTCTTAAGTCAAAGTGTTGTTTTTTTTTTGGGGGGGGGGGGAATAAGGATGCTTAAAATAGCTCTATATAAAGGTAACCACCTTCATTACCTCAATACCATAGTACTTTCTTATACCTCCTACCATCAAATCTCATAGCCCTAACATGACTCAGGTGAGAACAAAGTAGATTGGAAGACCTGTTGGTACAAGGACAAGACTCCAGATCCCAAGAAAGGTATACAACAAGACACTCAAAGAATGACAAAAGAGGAGGGAGGAGGAGGAGATAGAATCAAAATCGAATGAAGAAGACAGAGATGATGAACAAGAGCAAGGGTAGCAATCAAGCCCTTGAGATAGGCAATGGCAACTAGAGAACCAAAGAGCACAACAAAAGAACAAGCACACAAAAGACAAGGAATGGAGCAATGGACCAAAGTGCAAGAAGAGCCAGATAGATATAAGAATTAAAATGGCTCAACAGGCAAGGCAACAACAACACCAAGAACAACAACCATTATGGTGTAATAAAAGTGCAAATTTTCATGATCTAGGCAAATTGTTGAAAAATATTTGCCAAATTTAAAGAAGAAAGTAGAACTTGGCACCCACTTGGCAGAGGTGAAGGTGGAGTGGAGGCGAAGGTGGAGGTGGAGGTGTTGGAGGTGGACCCCCAAGAGGGAGTCTCCTCATAAATCTTAGAATGAAGGCTCTTTTTGAGATCAAGAAGTATCAGAAGAGACTTGATCCTCTAATTAAGAGACCTCTATTAACTTGATTAATTTAAAAAATCATGCAAGAGTACAAGTGCGATCTATGAATTCAATCTATCACACTAGCCACCCTACAAGAGACATGCAAAATGGCTCTAGTATCCCTTCTTGAGGACACAAACACGTTTGCAATCCATGCCGAGAGGCTTGTGATCATGACAAAATGCATGTAGCTTGCAAGGTGGATTAGAGTTGTGACAAAATATGAAGAGGGAAGAGGAGAAGAGTGGAGATGAGTGGAGATGAGGAGAGAGGGCACAGCTAGAGAGCACACCACAAATGACTAACTGTACACTAGAATTAGTTGAAAAAATAGAATATATACAAACCCTTTTAGGGTTAGGGTTAGGGGATCTAACCCTTTCCTTTATAGCACTCTATAAGGTTAGTGCTATGCACATATGATCACGTGATGGTGCTATGCACACATGATCACATGATGTTGAGCGTGAACTCTCAACACCTTCCCTCAAGATCAACATCATGAAGTAGACCTTCCCTCAAGATGATGATTCTGGGGAATCGAAGAAGGACTGAGCATTACATTCCATCACACCCCTTTAATGGGAATGTCCTTCCTCTGCATCAAACCAAGAGCTAGTCGGTGTTTCTCGAATAGCTCTTTACCGAGTGGTTTGGTAAAGATGTCTGCAACATTTTCTTTGCTATCACAATGCTGCAGTGTGATGTCACCAAGTAACACTCTTTCTCTGATGAAGTGCTCTCTGACATCAATGTGCTTTGTCCTGGAGTGATATACTGGATTTTTGGCCAATGCTTGAGCCGATTGATTATCACAGTATATTGTTGTTGGCTTTGACTCATCAAAGTAATTTGTTTCTGACAATAGTCTTCTGAGCCATATAGCCTCACATGCACCTCTAGTGAGTGCCCTATATTCTGCTTCAGTCGAAGACAAAGAAACAGTTGGCTGTTTGTTTGACAACCATGATATAGCACCTTGACCAAGGAAAAATGCATATCCCTGTGTCGATCTCCTGGTCTCATGATCTCTAGCATAGTCACTGTCACAGTATCCATGCAACTGTGGATTACTTCCTCTGTATTCTATCCCAAATTGTCTTGTACCTCTGATGTATCTCAAGACTCTTTTGGCTACATTCCAGTGAGACTGTTTTGGATTTGCCATAAACTGTGCTAGTGAGCTTACTGCATAACAAATATCTGGCCGTGTGATTGTCAGATATATAAGAGATCCAATGAGTTGCCTGTAGTATCTATCATTGTCTGTAGGCTTTTTTGAATCTTTAGTAAGTTTCAAACTCTTTTCCATGGGAGTGGTTGCAATCTTGCAATCTGCCATATGAAACTTCTTCATGAGACTGTCAACATACTTGAGCTGACTCATGAATGTGCTATCCGAATCTCTCCAGAACTCAATTCCAAGACAATAGTGCATAAGTCCAAGATCTTTCATGTCGAACTCTATAGATAAGTCTTGTTTTAATTTTCTGATGAAGCTATCCTTGCTTCCTGTCACAATCAGATCATCTACGTACAAAAGTGCAATAGTAATATCTTCCCCTTGAACTTTGTAGTAGAGAGTATGATCTGCATTGGACTTCATGTATCCCAGATTAGCAAAATACTTGTCAATTCTGCTGTACCAACTTCTGGGTGCTTGCTTTAAGCCATAGAGACTTTTCTTTGGATGGCAAACCTTGTTCTCCTTTTCGGGTTCAACATAACCGGCTGGTTGTTGCATGTAGACTTCCTCGTCTAGATAACCATTGAGAAATGCATTCTTGACATCGAGCTGATACACATTCCATTTACTGAGTGTCACTAGTGATATCAAGAACCGTATGGAATCCATCTTTGCTACTGGAGCATAAGTCTCATCATAATCTTGGCCATATTGTTGTGCAAATCCTTTTGCAACTAATCTGATCGGGATTGTACTTCACTTCGTATACCCATTTGTTGGCTATGGCCTTCTTTCCTAGTGGAAGGTCGCATAATTCCCAAGTGTTATTTTTATACAAACCATCCATTTCTTCATTCATAGTAGTTTGCCATTCTGGCTTATCTATTGCATCTTCGAAGTACACTGGTTCTTCTGTAGCCATGATGGTAGTCATAAGAGCATAGTTGGTGGTTTCCACCTGAATTGCTTTGCCTTTCTGAGCATATGTCAATCTGGCTGGTGGTTTGCTTTCCCTAGTAGACCGTCTGAGCTGCTGTGGCGCTGCTTGGGGTGTTGCTGGCAATTCTTGCTCTTCTTCATCAACCTGTTCTGTAGATGACTGTGAAGTCAATGCTTCTATCTCCTGTGTAGGTGAGGTTTTCCATTCTGATTCCTCATCGAAGATTACATCTCTGGAGATAATGACTTTGCGGTTGATGGGATCATACAATTTGTATGCTTTGCTTTCTTCACTGTAGCCAACCATGATGCATTTGCATGACTTCGCATCCAATTTTTTGCGATGATCATCATGTATGTTGGCATATGCTATGCAACCAAATATGCGAAGATGCCCAATGCATGGCTTGTGTCCAGTGAATGCTTCATAAGGAGTCATACCTTGTATCGGTTCGGTAGGAAGCCGATTAAGCAAGTAGTTAGCTGTAGCTATGGCTTCTGCCCAATACTGGTTTGAAAGATGCTTTTCACTAAGCATTGCTCTAGCACTGTCTGCTAAAGTCCCATTCTTCCTTTCAGCTCTTGCATTTTGCTGAGGAGTATCTGCACATGTGAATTGTCTTCGAATGCCGTGATTTTTGCAAAAGTTCATGAATGCTGAAGACATGTATTCACCTCCTCTGTTTGATCTCATAACCTTGATCTTTCTGCCTGTTTGGTTTTCTACCATGGCTTTGAATTCTTGAAATCTGGCAAACACTTCAGATTTCTCTTTCAGAAAGTAGACCCAACAATATCTGCTGTAGTCGTCGATGAAGGTCAAGTAATAAAGTGAACCATTGATGCTGCGGGTCTGGGCATAACCCCATACATCTGTATGAATCAAATCAAGAATACCTCGTGCACGAGAGGTACTTCTGACAAAGTTGGTTCGCTTTTGTTTGCCGAAGCAGCATGCTTCACAAACCTTTCCAAGAAACTGTAGCTTCGGAATCCCAATTGCCATATTCTGATTCCGGAGATCTAACAAGTACTTGAAGTTGACATGACCATATCTCTTGTGCCATTTTGCAGATAGTGGCATCTGTTGCATTTGAGCTGACATGGCATGCTTATCTTGTACTGTAGCTAGCATCCTATATAAGCGTCCTTCCTTGACACCTTTTGCTACTAGTTGACCTCTTTTGGATTTGTCTCTGATAGTGCATTCTCACCGTCGAAGATGACTTTGTAGTTGTGTTCCGTCATTTGACCTACTGACAAAAGTTTCTTGCTGAGCTTCGGAACATAGAGCACATCTTTGACTAATCCTTTTGTACCAGTGAAATTGTTCATAGGGATAACACCTGTCCCTTGAACCGGATTTGATGTATTGTCTGCTGTGTAGATGACATTCTTTTGTCCTTCTAATGGCTTCATTTCTGTGAACCATTCCTGCTGATTTGTCATATGAGATGATGCACCGCTGTCGATGTACCAAGGATCCTGTTCCACTTGGTCGACTTGATAGCTGAAATCCTCTTTGGGATTGAAATCAGTGTCTAGGTGCATTGTATCAGTCTGATGTAATTCCTCACTTGCAAGAAACATATTGCCATGTTCATTTGCAAAATGACTGTGACTAGAATGTCCACCACGATGATTTCCTCTTCCTCGGGAATTCCCTCGATTACTGCTGGATTGACCGCCTTGGTCATACTTCTTCTTGCGGCAATCTCTTTCATAGTGTCCAAATTTGTGACAATAGTTGCATTGAATGTTTGACACATTGGTGGATGCATTCCCTCGTCCTTGAAATCTTCCTCGGTTGGAATGATTTCCTCTTTGCTTATTCTGATGTTGCTGAGGATGATGCTGATGCTGATGCTGATTTTGACTTTGTTGATGATGACCACTTTTTTGATATGATCTGCCTCTGTTTCTGCTTTTGCCTCTGCTTCTATCTGAAGCTGTGAATGCCTGATCATTAGAATGACCTTTACGTGCTTGAATGGCCTGAGTCCTGAGTTCTTCACCAAGTAGAACTGACTGAGGGTCTTCCAGTGTTGGAATTTGCCGTTGGATGGCAATACTCTGGACTAGATTCTCATATCCTTCTCCTAGTCCATTCAGGATTACTTTAACCATTTCTGCAGGATTCATAGTCTCTCCTACTGATGCAAGTTGATTGTTATAGTCTTGATGCGGAGTACATAAGCATGACGGTTTCATTGCTATTGCGGAAACTCTGGTTGATCTGGTTTCTCAGGGTGAGAATCCTGGATGTGTTCTTGGACTCGTAGAGAGCTGCAAACATATCCCATGCTTCTTTTGATATCTTAACTGTGTTGAGCTGTCCTAGCATGACATCTTGCACATTCTGCTTGATCAGGTGATAGGCATACTTGTCTTTCTTATCCCATTCTGCTTGAGCTCGGGAAATGGCAGGATCTGCTACTGGTGTGGAAACTGTTTGTGTGGATGTAGATCCTGATGTAGATCCCGTTGCTAGTGCTGTGACAATAGATGGAGTAGAGCTACTGGTGGCTGGATCAGCCAATGGTCTAGGTATAGATCCATCGACATACTCCCATTTGTCCTGAAGCACAAGAATGGTCTCCATTCGGTATTTCCATGTACCGTAATTGGAGTTGTCTAACTTAGCAGATGCCTCCAGATTTAGGTTGCTATAGTCAACATGGTGCAAACAATGTACTCAAAAGTGTCCTAAAAAACTCTGTATGAATCAACTGCAAATACACTGAAGATGCCAAGTGAAATCTCTGTACCGTCGGTGACGATAGAACTGCAGTATATAAGATCTGATATGTGTTACAAGGCTTGTGGCAATGATGCCGGGAATAGCCAAGAGGCTTTACAAGGCTGAAAAATGATGTGCACGATGCAGTGAGATAGCCAAATAGGCTTTACAATGATGGCATGTGTGTGTGAAATCAAGTGCTATCTGCCCACTGAATCAATCTGCAATGCCTCTGAACTCTGAAGTCTGCTCACTGACGTGATGAACGTAAGGTTTCAGGTAATGTAATGATGTGAAATCGGATGTGAGCGTATGGACTGACTCCGAGTAGGTACTAGTCAGGAATTTCGGGCATGGCTTAGATTGGCAACTTGGGGAATTCAAAGCGTCCCCTCTATGGCGATCTAGTCTACTCTGATCTAGATCTAAACCAACCGTCGATCGATGAAAGAGCAGCAAATAATTCCTTTTCTTTTGTTCTTTTTGAGTGCTGGGTCAGATGCGTCGATGTAGAGGCAAATGTGCGTGAAGGAAGTGGTTTTGTTGGCGAGGCACAAATGTGAGTGTAACTTGCGCCGAAATGTGCATGTGATGTAACGAGCACGTAGAGCATGAAAAACCGAGCGACTTTCCTTTTTGGAGCACCCTCAAATTCTTCCTGGATCAAGAGATATGACTTGATCTAGGTGGAGGGGCAAAAGGAGTGCAAATGGTGCTCAATGATGATGTGTCACTGTGAGTCACATGCAGTGATGATGTGGCACTGTGCTTAGCAAGAGGTGTGCCAGTGAAGCTCTGTGCTAAGGTGGCAGGAGTGTGTACACAGTGTGCTTGGCAAGGGATTGTGCCTGCAGAGGGTCAGTGCTGACTGGACTGCTGAGGTGGCACAGATGATGTCAGCAGGGTGACATGGCAATGCTGACGTGGCACTAATGATGTGGCACAGGTGACGTGGCACTGATGATGTGGCACAGGTGATGTGGCACTGATGACATGGCACTGATGACGTGGCACAGATGACGTGTCAGGTGACGTGGCAGTCGATGGTGACGTGGTAGTCGGTGATGATGTGGTAGTCGGTGATGACGTGGCAGTGCTGATGTGGATTGCTAACGTGTCAATGTGGATAGGCTGATGATGTGGCAGATAGGATTTACACGTGGCAGATAAGATTGACACGTGGCAGATTAGATGACGTGGTGCATGGGCCATGTGTCATGCTGTGGGAAGCCAGAATCTAAAAAGATTCGGACAGAATCTTCTGGATTCCGTCGTCTTCTCCGTCGATGGAGGCGATGGAGTCGCACGCTATGGAGAGCTTCAAGGAGCACATTACGCTCAATCCGAAGCAAAGGAACGCGTTGGCGAAGCAGGTTGACTACTTGGACAAGTTTCGATGGATCCTGGTCATCTTCGTCGTCCTCTCCATCTCCTTCACCTTCGACGTTATAACCGTTTGAAGGCTTTAGATGGGCTGGCGATAGAGGCATTGCATTGTCGATGGAGCAGCCCGTTGGCTGTTGCTATTGAAGGTTTTGGAGCCAGTCGCATTAGATAGTAGAAGCGTGAGCTCGTGAGCTGGGCGTTGGAGGCTGCTGGGAGCCTTAGAGCGCCAGTGGCTCGTAGTTGGAGATGTCCTTCGGTGTCTTTCAATGAAGCCGGTCGCTGAGTAGCTGCATCCCGTTGTGAGCGCCCGAGACCAAGAGCTTGGGTGGCTGTCTTTTCCAAGGGCTATGCCGATTCGGACTCGTGCTTAAGGGAGCTCTGTGCAATGCTCTCAAGGGAGGAATTAATGAAGATGAAGAGGCTTTGAAGGTCGATGCTGCAGCCGCACCAAATTTTAGATGTACTCGAAAACCTAAGCGAGGGCGTAGAAGTTGTTAGTGCAGCTGGATAGAGTTGATGGCGATCAGGGCCGTTGCTGAGGAGCGTGAGCAGAAGCTTCACTACTTCGAAATCAACCTTTCTTTCTCTTTGTCACAGATCTGTCAAATAGGATTCTTTCAAAGCTAATGAAAAATGATCTTTCTCTCACAAAACAAGCTCTGTCTCTCTCAAAGAAGTCTAGGCTCTCAATGAATGGAAGTCTCTCTCTCTCTCAACTCAAGAAACACCAAATAAACTCTCTCAAATGACGGAAATCTCTCAAGAACAAATGACGGAAATCTCCTTCCGATGGACGGAATTTTCTCTCAATGGAAGAGACTGGAACGCTCAATCTCTCTCGATCTCTCAATCTCTCAATCACTCTCACAAGAAGGATGGCGCCTCAACGGAAGGCAGAACCATGCTCTGATACCATGACAAAATATGAAGAGGGAAGAGGAGAAGAGTGGAGATGAGTGGAGATGAGGAGAGAGGGCACAGCTAGAGAGCACACCACAAATGACTAACTGTACACTAGAATTAGTTGAAAAAATAGAATATATACAAACCCTTTTAGGGTTAGGGTTAGGGGATCTAACCCTTTCCTTTATAGCACTCTATAAGGTTAGTGCTATGCACATATGATCACGTGATGGTGCTATGCACACATGATCACATGATGTTGAGTGTGAACTCTCAACAAGTTGGCCCAATCTTTAGGACATAAATAGTTCTGGTAAGCCATCTCATGAATTTTTGAGCTTGTAATGATTCATGACACCATTTTTGGTAGGCATACACAATTTTGCGCAATTCAAAAGGTTGCATTTGGTGATTTGTAGACCTCCATGGGTGTATAGAGTGTACTTGTGCAAAAACATTGTATTTGCCCCAAATTGTTACATTTCCACTTGCATGGTCGAATTTTGTCAAATTAAATTGATCTTATGATTGCCATCCCCCAAAAGAATTTGCAAAACAATCCCAATTCGGGCCATGTGTGTACCGGTGCGAAATATGGCCAGAGAGCATGATTCACGCTTGCATGCACATGGCCCATATTGGGCCTTTTTTTGCTTTTTTTTGGGGAGGAAGTGTTCCAGGTAGCATGGAGAGTCTCTTTGGACAAAAAATTTGCATTTCCCCCCAAAAATTATGCCAAAATAGGCCACTTGGGCATAGGCCAAACTTCTCCAAATTTCATAAAGCTTATTTGCAAAGTAGTCCATGGCACCATGGAGAGTGTATTTGGATAAAAGTTTTGTATTTGCCCCAATTTTTTATCCCACAAATTATGTATTTTTCCTAAAATGTTGCATTTCGACTTACATGGTCAAATTTCTTGAAATGCTTTGGGGAAAATTAAATTGATTTGATGTTTGCCCCTCTAGGAAAACGTCCCCCAAATTTATTTGCAAAAGTAGTCCATGGCACCATGGAAAGTTTATTTGGGAAATGTTTTTGCATTTGCCCCAAATATTTTTCCCAAAATTTGGTATATGCCCCAAAATGATGCATTTCCCTTACATGGTCAAAATGTGTTGAAATGTTTTGGGGAAATTTAATTTGATTTGAATTTTGCACCTCTACAAACACTTCTTCCCAAAGAAAATGACCAAATTGTGCATTTTTTAGCAAATTCTTTTTGGGAAAGTGTTTGCAACAGCATGGAGAGTGTGTTTGCATTACACATTTTCAATTGTCCCAAAAATCTTTGCCAAAATTGGCCATTCTAGCAAAATAGGCCCAAAATGGCTAATTTTAGCAGTTCTTTTTTTCGGGGGGGGAGTATTCCATGCCACAATGGATAGTGGATTTGTACAAAGATTTTGTAAATGTTTCTCCCAAATTTTTGCATTCTCCTCAAATGGCCAATTTTGTTTAAATTTTCTAGAATAAGTCAATTTGATTAGATGTTTGTGCCTCCACTCAACTTTTTACACCCTCTCCCACTCACTTCTATTAACTTTCATCCAATGCCCTTGGCAAATCAATGACATTATTTTTAAATTGGATAATCATCATAAGATTTTCTTATAGTGAGAGCATATAAAGGAAATTTGACACACTCAAATTTAATGGCATTGCAGATTACAGACATCTTAGAAAAAAGAGAAGTATACATTGGATTTTAATTTATGTATACAATGCTTCTATTTATTACAATTCACTTTATAAGTTTCTTCTTTCTTGCCTTGCCTCCTCCACTTTTTGCAATATTGTTGCTCTTCTCTAGGGTGCCACTACTGTGGGTTGTGTGAAGGTTTGTACAATTTGCATGGCATCGTAAACACCTACCATAGCCCCTATAGTAGTGGTGGTTGTTAAAATCCTTCCTTCTATTGTTTCTCTAAAAGTTGAAAGTACCAGACCTCACCTCACTAAAATATACTTAGGCATCGATGCAAGTAAAGTCACAATGGACACCAGCGTTGAAAGTGCCCTGCACTTTATCAGCACCTACTTTTTGTGAGGTAAGAATGAATTATGGATGAACACTAGGATGTGGTACTTGAACATTCCCATATGGTGTGTCCTAGTGTTTTGAAGTGCTAGATCTCGCCTCACTAAACTATACTTATGCACCAATGTAAGTAAAGTCATGATGGACACCAGCATTGAAAGTGCCTACACTTTATCAGCACCTACTTGAAGTGTGTCCCTCTGTCTGATACTATTTCAATAGGTACACCAAACCTTGTGATAATATTAGTCTTTCCTTGTTATCCTTGAGGGCTACTGTTTCCACCCATTTTGTGCAATAATGAGTTGCACCAAGTATGTACTGGTTGGTTGTATATTTTGTTGCTGGTTTGATAGGGCCTACAAAGTCTAGCCCCCACTTTTGAAAAGGCTGATGTGACATCCTGTCAGCATCCAGTGGCCTATCATCTCTTTGGCAGGTTAAGCATGATTTTGCTTAGTTATGAGAATCTTTTAGGATTGTGGCCCACCACAAGCCTACTTGCAATATTTTTCTACGAATGATCTCTCCTAAAAATTGTCCTCGTGCTGATCCCCCATGTGCCTCTGCCAGAATAGCTTTTTGCTCATGAGTTTGGACACATCTCCTAATAACTTGATCTATCCCTCTTCGGTATAGAACTCTAGCAATTACTAGGAAGGGCCTACTTTGTAGGACAAGCTTCTTTCTCTGATCTCTGTGGTCAAGGACTCAAGGATGAGACCATCATTAAAAAAGAATAGGATTTTGTCATACCAATTTAAAGAATCTTCTATTCTGATCATAAATATGCCAGCATCAGGTAGATCATCTGGAGCACCAGTTGGATCTTCTCTGAATGTCAGTTTGCTGAAATAATCTGCAATAGCGTGCTATTTCCTAGGTCTATGTACAATTGCATAGTCAAATTCTTGGAGTAGGAGCATCCATCTTGCTAGTTTGCCTGTGATTTGTGGCTTATTCACCAAATATATGATCCAAATGAAAATAAATTTTGTTACCCAGAAGGTAGTGTCTGAATTTATGCAGTGCATATACCATTCCAAGTTCCTCTCTTTCCATGACAGCATAGTTCCTTTCATGCTTTATGAGGATTCTCCTTGCATAGTACACTGGTCTCAACTATTTGTTTTTCCTTTGCTACATTAATACTATACATACAGCTATGTCTTATGCATCAACAAAGCCTTCAAATGGTAAACTCCAATCAGAAGGTTGCAATATGGGTGCTATGACTAGCATCCTTTTGAGGATAGTGAAAGCTTCATCTTGTTCTTGTCCCCATACATATGGCTCGGTTTCTCTAGTGAGTTTTGTAAGTGGATAGTATATCTCAGCCAAGTATCTCAAAAATTTGCAATGCCATTTGACTTTCCCAATAAATCCTTGTAAATGTTTTACATTCTTTGGTGGATTTGCTGTCTGAATAGCAGAGACTTTCTTAGGATCAATTTCTAGCCTAAACTTGTTATAATTTTTTATATCAAAATACAAATATCAAATTAAATGGAATCTAAAAAACTCCTAAAAAAACAAAAAGTAGGGCGGGGGTCACCTAAGTAGGTTATCAAGTAAGTGGGCAAGGGGAAGGGGTGGGGGCAAGGGTGGGGGGCCACAAGGATAATTTAATGGGTAGCTTCATAAAAGTAGGGTTAAGTCATACAATAATGATGACTATACAATTAAATCACATCTCTTGTGGATGTAGAATGTATGCTTCAAAGGAGTAAACAAGGATGTTCATATTGGGAAGGTGGGAATGGACCCATATAGGGAACACTACAAGGTATAGGCTGCTTTTTGGCAAATATTTTGATAGAAAATACATTGGAAATATTTTCTTTCTAATTGTAGAAACATTAGTACAGGCGTCGATATGTTTGTTAGAAGAACTCCTTGGTATATGTGTCAAACTCTCAATGAAAATTGATAGTATAGGCATCAAACACTCACATTATGTTTTTTCTTTTAAATTGTGGAGAAATGGGGCTTGCTTTAGCCTCATTTTGTCCCATCATAATTGAAAACCAAATTTAGTTTCAAGTACATGTGCAATATTTCATGTTGTTTGGTTACATTGCAAAAATATTGCATAAATTCTCATATCTTGTATTACAAAGGTCTTTTCCAAAAGAGGGTAGTACACAAATGAATACATGCCACAAAATGGAAAAAATGGCCAAAATGTGACTATGTACAAGATCATAGTGAATATAGCTATACCAAAGCTAAATCTACTATTTCGTGGTCATCATCCTCCTCATCTAGATCTCCAGTTGCACCTCCTCCCTTGCCTACATCCTTGTTTGCACCTCCAATCTCATCACTTCCCTTGCCCTTGGCTGCATCCTTGCTCTTCCTTATGCTCTAAGAATGTTACACGTAATAATTTATAAAACTAAAGGTTGATTTTAAAAATAGAAAGGAAGATGATTGAGAACAAGGAGGATCAGGGGAGGATCAAAGACTTACATGGTGTGCAATCCAATCCATAAGAACTCCCTCAAAACCTATCTTAGTGAAGAGAGCCTATGTTCCATTCATGAATGCATAGTCAGACTCCTCGTTAGTATGATAGCACCCAATTGTGGAATACTCGTGAACCCAAATTAAAAACATTTGATGAAGTGCTATGAGCAAAACATTGTACTCTTTAAAAAAACTTAAAAAAGCATGTAGACACATATTTACAACCAATTCATGGAGTACTCACTTGCCACCACTCCCAAGATGTGAAGCATCTCTCCTATGCATGTGGACTCGTGTCGCTTTTTGCTACTTGTCCCACTTCTCTAGATCATTGAAGATATCTTGGTTGGCCATTTACAATTTGACCTACTCGCATAAGGAGGACTTGACTTGCCTTTTCCATTGCATCTTGGATCTCCGATTGGCAATGTTTCATCATAGTGCATGCGCATGATAGCATATGCTTCGTATCAAAGTCGTAATTGGGAGGTGCTTTGAACTTCCTATCAAATTGGTCTATGACATGACTATTCTTGTCAAGCATTTGGTATGTCCATGTATCTAATATGTCTGTCTCCAAGGTCACCTGCATGAGCCACCTCATGTGAGCTATAACTCTAGCCCCCTCTGGCCTTTTTGGAATCCTTGTTGATCCATTATGGCTCATCACGATATGGTAGATCTATGGAGAGGGTAACCAAAAGGGTGTGGATGGGCCTGGGTTGGTAAGTGCTATGGAAGTGGCTCCTACATGAGGGTAACTAGGTGGCATGGAGGTGGTATGTGTATAGGAGGGGTAGCAGATGGTGTGGCAGTGGTATCCATGGCACCGGTGGCAACTATACAGTTGATCTATGTCTTAGGATGGGGATCTTGAATATTTGATATGTGGATTATAGAGGGGAAAGAGTATGCAAGGGAAAGACTAGAGGAAAAATGAAAAGAGGAAAAAGGATGGCATGAGGATAGAGGAAAAAAGTAGAGAGGAAAGAGTATGGAAGGGAAAGAGGGAAAGACAGTAGGGGAAAAAAGGGATGGCTTGTAGGAAAAGAAAAGAGAAGAGCGAAAAGAAAATGGAAGGGAAAGAGTAGAGGAAAAAGGGAAAGGGAAAGAGTATGGGAAAAGGGAAAAAAGGGAGGGGAAAGAGGATAGAGTGAAAGGGAATGGCAGGTAGAAAATGGAAGAGGAGAGAGAAAGAGGGAAGGGAATGAGGAGAGGGAAAGAGTGGAGGAAAAAAACTATGGAAAGAAAAGAGTAGAGGAAAAATGAGGGATGGCATGTAGGAGAAAGGGAAAGAGGGAAAGGGGAAATAAAAGAGCGAAAGGGAGAGGGAAAAAGGAAAGGGGAAAGACATGTAGGAAAAAGGAAAAGAGGAAAGAGGAAAGGGAAAGAGCAAGCATATAAGGTGGGGATAGAGTGAGTAAGCAAACAAGACAAAGCAAGCATATAAGGAGGGAATAGAGCAAGCAATCAAGCACACAAGACAAAGAAAGCAATACAAACCAAACAAGCAAAGCAAGCAAGGCAATGCTTTTTCCTTTCTTCTCTCACGTTTCCCTAGTTTCTTAAAGCAAAAGACTTAAAAAATGAAATAGAATCAAGGGATAGCATACCTCAAAGGAACCTAGAGAGGGTGGAGGGTTGAAATTGTGGGATTAACCTTAAAGAAGAATGAGATAGAAAAACGCTTTGAGTTCTTTTTGGAGTACCCACAGCATTGGATATCGAGGATGATATAAGTGTCAATATTTTTGTTGGAAATATAACACTACATACTAATGCCTATACCAACGGCTATGCATACAATAACAAAGCATTGGATAGTTTATATTTTGATCTTGTTGGCATCGTTTTGTGGATGTGTCCAAATGGATAGGAGGAGTGGAAGCTCATATAAAGATGAAGGCCCAATTCCCATGACCCTAGAGTGGCCTCACAAGAGTTGGTTTGTCCTTGCACACATTGCAAGTGATGAATTTGACATGAGCAATGTCTTATCTTACAACATGTGGAAGATGTTTCATGAAATGATTTACAAATTCTTGAGGTTAATAATAGTAGTTCATCGGTGAGTTAATGGTCCCCAAGTTCGCATGCATGTGATTGGTTGTTGGACTCTCACATATCACTCTAGCTATCATTTTGATGTTTGCATGCATAATGCACACACTAGTAGTATTTATATGAAACCATTATATAGGATGAAGAGGGCTAGAGAGCACCAAATGCTTCCATACTTGCACCCAACTTGGCCAATCAAACCAAAGGGATTTAGGCGAGCATCATGGAGTGCTAGAAAGATGCACAAATCATACTTGGAGCCTAAGTATAGCTTTCTTGATGTTCGGGATGAGGAAAGTCTCTGTGATATCCAAGATGAGGATATGGATGGCATGATGGATGCAATTTTAAGACACATGATATCACATGTATATGTGAAGTCTGAGTCTAAGAGCATCAAACAATACCCTTGCATGATGGTGCTCTAATGTCAAAACTACGGGCTTGCCTTTGGATCCTAAATTTTCAAGTAACATATGGTTGGCCCAACAACAATGTCTCAGCTTTATTGAGGTTAGTGCATTTATATCAATGAATGTTTGGATCTTATTTTAACAATTATTAACATCATGTTATTATTTCTTGCATATACAAATTGCAATAAAAGATGTTGCTTGAACCAAACACATGACATCACATGTACACATGATGTCTGAGTCTAAGAGCATTCTGCAAGAGTTGCAACCAACACCCTTCTATGATGGTGCTTCGATGTCAAAAATATGGGCTTTTCTTTCGATCCTAAATCTGCAAGTAACTTATGGTTGGTGGGTCAACATTTGCTTGGGTGTATCCAATTGCAAAACTATTTTCAGGGCCATTGTGGGGCCGCAATGTGACCCACTCCTATGCGAGATTTTGAATTTTGGGCGAACCCGTGCTCTTGCCAAAAATTTTCCCGATGTCATAATGCTACAATGGTGTAATAATGAGAAAGTCACCTTAAACATGTCCTAACCTTGCAACTCCCCCTCCCCTCTCCTCCAACCTTGAAACCCATCCTCTCCCTCTCCTGCTCCCTCTTCCTCCTCCCCTCTCCTCCTCCCTCTTCCTCCTCCTCCTGCCTCCTCCTCCTCCTCCCTCCTCCTCCTCCTCCTCTCTCCTCCTCTCTCCTCCTCTTCCCTCCTCCTCCTCCTCCTCCTCCTCCTCCCTCCTCTCTCCTCTTTCCCCCATGCTCTTTGTTGACTCTGTGCCAACATGAACTTATGAAGAAAGAGAAGGTGTTACAACTTTGTGGTACAACTTTGTGATACAACTTTGTGTTACAACTTCTAGACACAACTTTGTGTTACAACTTTGTGTAACAACTTTGTGTTACAAGTTTGTGTTACAACTTTGTGTAACAACTTTGTGTTACAACTTTGTGTTACAACTTCTACATGTAGAGAGAGAATGTGTTACAACTTTGTGTTACAACTTTGTGATACAACTTTGTGTTACAACTTTGTGATACGACTTTGTGTTACATGCAGAGAGAGAAGCTCTCCAACTTGTATAAATACCCCATAATGGAATGAAGCCCACACTCTTTGGGGCATTGTGTTGAGTCTACTTTGGTATTCCAAGCATTTGTCTCAAGTGTCCATGCTTCCTTGCACTGCACGTCCAAAAGCATGTCCTAACATTGCAACCCTTCTCCCCTCTCCTCCAACCATGCAACCCACCCTCTTCCTCTCCTCCTCTCTCCTCCTCCTTCCTCCTTCTCCTCCTCCTCCTTCTCCTCCTCCCTCCACCTCCTCCTCCTCTCTCCTCCCCCTCCCTCCTCCTCTTCCCTCCTCCTCCTCCCTCCTCTCTCTTCTTTCACCCATGCTCTTACACCTTCTTCCTCTCCCACTCCTATGCTTTCCTAAACCCTTAAACTCCATGATCTACGAGGGAGACGAGTTATCCACCATGTACTCTACTATGAACCTTGGATCCTCCTTCTAGCCCTGGACTCATTCTAAACCCTGGAACCTCTTTCTAATCCTTGGAACTCTTTCTGAACCCTAGAACTCCCTCTAAACCTTGGAACTCTTTCTAAACCCTGGAACCTCCTTCTGAACCCTTAAACTCCTCCTAAACCCTACAACCCCCAATGAAGGCGAAAGCCTTCATTACCTCATCAAAGATGGTTTACGTTTCTTTTACACATGCTTGCACTTTGTTTACTTACCACACTTAAGCCTACGTCTCTCACCGGAACACGACTCGAGGTCCTAAGCTACACATATACTACAACCGACAATTCCAATATACCTGTAGGTGACAAAAAGCCTCGGAACCCTGCAAACATAGAATACCCAGCTCTTCCTACGAAAGCAGTAGGAAAGAGCCAAACATTTGGCATCGTTGCCGGGGAGACTAGCATCTCAAGTAGTGAGTAAACATACGTAGGTATGTGTAAAACAAGTCACTACTTCAAACTTTCATGAACATAACACTCAAGGGCAAGGAGAGTAAAATTTTTTTCCAATTCTAGCCAAACATATCAACCCCAAACATCCACTTTGGGTTACTACCTTAAGAAATTTTCTTAATTGCTTAAATAGAAGCCACATGATATACAATCAGGCTAGGTAGTGGACACAGATGCGTAGAGCTTTCAATTTTTATCATTTTACCTTTTTGCAGAAAAGCAAACCGAGCTCTTCATAAAGAATTATGGCTCGGGAAGAGTTTAGGGTTAAACCCTAAACCTAAAATCCAATCCTATAAAAACCTACTCCACCCCCCTCATTCTTCATCTTTCACTTTTTGCCTCCATTCTCTTCTCCATTCCGAGGCCCACGCAAGACACTCCTCCCTCTCCATCGACCACCCCCTTACTCCTATCCTCGCAAATCGAGCCCTTCTCGCAACGATGACCTAGCCTTCCACCCACCGTCCATTGTTCTGCAACAATCCTGTTACATCGAGAAAGACTTGGAGAGCGTTCAGGTGACCACTTCTCCCTGCTTTTCGATTTTTGTCTTTCAGGTTTTTTGCTCTTTTTTACACCTCCCCCCTCCCACTCCATCTCCACCACCTCCCCCCTCCCCTCTCCCCCCTCCCCCTCCATCTCCACCACCACCTCCCCCCTCCCCCTCCCCCTCCATTTCCACCTCTCCCCCTCCCCCTCCAGTTCCACCTCCCCCTTCCCCCTCCCCCTCCCCCTCCATTTCCACCTCTCCCCCTCCCCCTCCCCCTCCCCCTCCACCTCCCCCTCTCCCCCTCCCCCTCCACCACCACCTCCCCCCCTCCCCTTCCCCCTTCATCTCCACCTCCCCCTCTCCACCTCCCCCTCCCACCTACACCACCTCCCTTTCACTCTCTCTCTTTCTTTCTCTCTCTCCCTCCCCCTTTCTCTCTTCTTTATCTCTCCTCTCTCCCCCTTTTCCCCTCTCTCTCTCTCTTCTCTCTCTCCACCTCCCCCCCTCACTCTCTCCTCTCTCCCCCTCGTTCTCTCTCCCACCCCCTCTCTCTCTCACTCTCTCCTCTCTCCCCCTCGTTCTCTCCCCCACCCCCTCTCTCTCTCTCACTCTCTCCTCTCTACCCCTCATTCTTTCCCCCCTTATGCTCGCCTCTCTCTAACCCCCCACCCCGCCCCCCCTCTCCTCTCTCTCCCCCTTACCCCCTCGCCCTTACCCCCCCTTCTGTAAACCCCCCCTACGACCCACCCCACCCCACCACCACCCCTCCTACAGCGACGCTCCGCAGAGCCGCCGCCACCGCGCACCCCCCAAACCCCCCGCCGTTGCCCCCGCGCACCCCCCAGCCCCGCAGCATGGCCCGCCCCCTCTCTCTCTTACCCCCCACCCCCTGCCCCGTGGCGGCGCACGCAGCGCCGCCTGCCCCCTCTCTCTAACCCCTGCCCCGTGCCATTCCCCACCCCGCCCCGCTCACAGCCCCCTCTCCCCTCCACCCCCTCACCCCCGCCACCCCCCGTCCTCCCGCGTCGCGAAGCCTATCCCCTCTCTCTTACCCTTGCCATTCCCCGCCCCGCCCTGCTCACAGCCCCCTCTCCCCTCCACCCCCGCCACCCCCTACCCTCCCCCGTCGCAAAGCCCGCCCCCTCTCTCTTACCCCCACCATTCCCCACCCCGCCCCGCTCATAGCCCCCTCTCCCCTCCACCCCCTCACCCCCGCCACCCCCCGCCCTCTTCGGTCGCAAAGCCCGCCCCTCTCCCCCCCACCCCCTGCCCCGCAGCGGCGCACGCAGCACCGCCCGCCCCCTCTCAGCGCCCCCCTCGAGCGTCGCCGTCACGCAGTCCACCACCCCCCGCCCAAAAGAAAAAAAAAACACGCCTAACCTAACGCTAGCCTAGAGTTACATTAGTCTTAGTTAGGTTAATATTAACTGCAGGTTAGTTAGGTTAAGATACCTAGGTTAGGTTAGTATTCACCTTCGGTTAGTCTTAACTATAGTTAGGCTAGGTTAGTTAGGTTAGGATAACTAGACTAGGTTAGTTTCACCTAACCTCAGTTAACTTAACTGTATGATGCTGACGAAGGTTGGTAGGAAAGTTACCTAGGGTCCATCCACCGCGAGTTTTCATATCAGGATGTTTGCTCCAAAATTCATTGATGGGGTTACTGGGAAGTGGTATCTCATCAAAATCATACCCATCATTGGAACTTGGCATGGGTGTACGAATTGGATTATCCGGGTCCTGATATTCAAAATCAAATACTGCATCATTTTCTGCTGATGGAAGCACCAGAAGTGTCGGAGATGATGACGGGGCCGGGAGAGAATCAAGGGACATGGGGGAGAAATATGGCTGAGTGATAGTGGCGGAAGGGGGAGCAGAGGGGAGGGGGGGAAGAAATGGGCAAATGGTTTGAGCAGATTGGTAATCCTCAAGGGTAGAATTAGCAAGGGAGGGGAAAAAGCTAGGTGTGAGGGGCTCGTAAGTTTGTGACTGTTGGGTAAGTTGAAAATTGTGAGAGGCATGAGCAAAGAGACGATGGAGGGAATAGATGTTAGGATGGAGCTCGGGGAAGGTTAAGAGGGTGGTAGCAGCAAGGGGAAGTGAGATTATGATGTTGGCAGAAAGAGTGGTTAGATATGGGAAGTCGGATGTGAGATAGGCCTTGTCATCTTCCGACACTTCTTTTTGCTGGTGTGATGGGATGATCAGCTACATGGCTTGGATGTCGGTTATGTCGTGTCTTGCAAATAATAGGGATGGCCTTTGTAGCAATGGCAACAAACCTGCAATAACCCTGAGGGGAGGACTACCCATGAGGCAGACATATGCAATGAAAGCATCCGTCCTGAGTGTTATAAACCCGGCATGTGTAGATAGGCAGAAGATATTCTTCTCATCTTCAGACAAGTCTTGGCAAATTATGCGCAGGGTTTTAATCCCTATTGATCGTTTCCAGTTGATTGTTGGATGAGCAGATATGATCCTGATTTGGAGTTGCTTCCATTGGACAAGCACGCGTGCGTTGAGGTGATCTTCCACTTGTAGAGCAGCCACAAGCTCTTTGTACACCACGGTTGTGCATTGTAGTCCGGGGGCATCATTGGTGTTGTCTTCCAATGCCTCATTGTTTTGCACTAGCAATTGGAGTTCAAGCTTGGAGATGGCTATTTTTTGGGAGTGCATCTCATTCATTTTTTCTTTGTACTGATGGTAGATGGTTGTGTATGCCTCCTTAAGCTTTTTCATTTGCAAGTTGACCTTTGCCTATTGAGGAATGTCTTCAGTGGTATTGGACCATTGGTCCAAGACCTGGGCTTGTGAAGTGCTGGCCTCTTGAACAGTAGCAAGTTGGTCCTTTAAGAGTCGGCATTTCCTTGTAAGCTCATCAAT
Source organism: Dipteris shenzhenensis (assembly GCF_047967505.1). Lineage (NCBI taxonomy): Eukaryota > Viridiplantae > Streptophyta > Polypodiopsida > Gleicheniales > Dipteridaceae > Dipteris > Dipteris shenzhenensis. The sequence goes on from NC_141597.1 coordinate 8,102,541, forward strand.
GCTAAAGGCACGTACTGCCAAAGATTGTTTCATGTCTTCAAGCTTTTCTTTGCAATCCTGGAGCTCTTCTTCTTTGTGAACGAGAGTGAGTCGAGCTTGTGCCACTACCTCTGTTTGTTGTGCATGTGCAGATGTCAGGGAGTTATAGGAGGTTTGTAGGATTGCCATTGCTTCTACTCCCGCAGTCAGCTGTGTTTGACTTTGGTGGAGGTTGGAGGTCATATCCCTTACGGCCTTCTCCTGAGCTTGGAGAGCGTGGTTCATGCACACTTCTTCTACCTCCTTCTCATCTATCTGTGCCCGAAGTGCCTTGACCTCTATGGCGATTGCCTGGAATTGGTCTTCGATTTCTGATGCCGTCTGCCTTTCCAATTCTCTTGCATATGCTTCCTTAGCCAAGCTAGTGAAGAGTTCTGACATTTGGATCATTTGGCTAGCTTCATGTTGGAGAATGACAGACGGTGATGAGGTCTGGCGATATTGCTGATACAAGTGGTGCCCATGTAGCCATCCCGATGATTCTGTAGTACTTGGGGGAGGTTGTTCCAATGGCATTTCAGTCCCTTATGTACAATAGTCATACTGCTGATCTGGCACTAGCTCTCCTTGGGGCTCATCGACTGGCATGGCATCGATGGGCGGTTTGAGTGCTGATGTGGTCTCAAGCTCTGGTGGTGATCGTTCCTCAGGTTCGGGTGCCAACCTTGTCTCGAGCTTGGTGCTGTTGGTGGAGACTTAGTGGTTGCAGTTGTTCACCGAGCTGTAGCATTTCCTGGGGCAATTCCGCAATCTTGCTTTCCAGAATAGGTACTTCAGTTAAGGCATCTGTACTTATCAATGTGATAGCTGGAGCAATTGATGACAGCTCCCATACTGGTGAGAAGGGTATGTCCAACTCCTCAATTGGCTTTGGAGACTGGGGAAGAGCCATTTCTCTTTCTTGTAGTTCTTTTTTGATGATTATAGCCAATAAGTGCGGAATTTTACATTTCTGGTCTGAAGAACCATCGAGTTTTTTGGTAAAGAAAATGACGAAGTGTTGGACCCAGTCTTGTTTTAGCTTCCTACTCAGCAAAACAAATGTGCGGAGTGGAATGGAGCATTCCTTGCCGTTCTTTATTCCCAGGATTGTGGATAGAAATTGTGCTGCTTCCTTGAGGCGAGGGTCAAGGATTGTGTGAAGCAATATGCCATCTCTATGGATCAGGGTACCCTTGGTGAGGAGAGACTGTACTTCGATAAACTTTGCATCAGTAGACCGTTTAGGGTATCGGCCACCTTGTTTTGGCAGTGAGAAAGCCCTTTGAATGACCGTACTGTTGAGGATAATGTTCAGTGGGCTCTGCTGTACAGTGATTGTACCGTACTTGCCATCCGTTGCATTGCTGGAGTAGTAAGAGTGGAGAAAGTCCTTGATGTAGGCGGTCATGATAGGACTGTCCTCCAAGGATTTGAGGCTCTCATGCAAATTGCCTAGACCCCGTTGCTCTAAGTAAGATGTTGCTTCCTAGGAAAGAGCATAAGTCAATGTGGGTGGCCAGACAAGTTTCAATGATTGGGCCTTGGTAACGGTTGTGTAGGCCGGCTGTGACTGGGGTGGCATTTGTTCTGCTTGGTCATGCTCCGATGGGATTCATCTTTTGTACTCGGTAGGGTCCTTGACCTAGATACTTCAGTTTTCCCTTGTGTACTTTGGTATTGTATAATAGGACTAAGTCGCCTTCCTTGATGTCTTTAGCTTTCAGATTCCTGTCAAACCATGCCTTTCTTCGAAGTTTTTCTATTGTCATGGCATGATAAGTGACCAGTCTTGTCTCTGTATGCTTTTCCAACTGGCAGAGCCTTTCTTTCAAGGACTCATGATCACCCATGCGTTCTTGTACTGCGATGCGTAGACTTGGTATTACAAATTCGAGTGGGACCACGGCTTCAAGGCCGTACACCAATTGAAAAGGTGTGTTCCCTGTACTGACTTTCTGGCATCGACTGCTTTCATGTCAGGGGGTGGTCTTCCTGCCATCAAGTACCCAATGATATCTCCACACCATTCTGGAACACCATCTATTTGAAATAGTGTGGCATTTGGTAAGTCGTCTTCTACTCCAGTGGCTTCTTCTCCTGTCTTTTGACTCGAGACATGTGATCAGCAATGTAGTGTTGGGCACCTTTGCGGACCACGATTTTGAAGTTAAATTCTTGCAGCAAGAGGATCCATCTGGTTATTCTTCCTGTGGTACACGATCGGTTTACAAGATAAAGCAATGTTTGATGGTCGGTATAGAAGACAAAATCATTTGCGAGTAGATAGTGCCGAAATTTCTTTACACTATACACCATTGCTAGGGCTTCTCTTTCTGTGGTTGTATAGTTGATCTCTGCATCATTGAGTTGTCGACTAGCACGGGGTAGTCTTTCTTATGTTCACCAGGTTGACAAAGCACACTCCCAATTGCATACTTGGATCCATCAGTATGAACATGAAAATCAATATCCCAATTGGGAGATATAAGGATGGGTGCTGTGATTAGGTGCCACTTTAAAAGCTCAAAGGCTTGGTCGCACTCTTCGGTCCATAAGAACTCCACTAATAATTTGTAAAGTGGTCTAGATATCATGGCATACCGCAATATAAATCTTCTATAATAGCCGGCATGTCCCATAATGACCTGTACACCTTTGGAATTTGTAGGAGGAGGCAATTCCATGATGATTTTGATTTTGTCCATGTCAGTTGCAATCCCACGTTGAGAGACGATGTGTCCCAAAACAACTCCGTGGGTGACCATGAACTGGCATTTTGTTGGATTTAGGGAGATGCCATACTCCCTGCATTTGATTAGTACTTCTTCCAGACATTTGAAGTGGTCCTGTTTGGTTGAATGGATGCACAAATCATCCAAGAACACCTGTAAAAACTTATTCAAGAATGACTTGAAAGCTGTGAACATGACTCGCTGGAATGTGGCTGGGGCATTACAAAGGCCGAATGGCATGACTCTATATGCAAAAATACCCCATTCTATAGCAAATGCTATTTTTGATTGGTCTTGAGGAGCAATTTGCACTTGGTTATAGCCACTGAAGCCATCCAAGAAGCTATATATTTTGGATCCTGCCATCTTTTCCAACACTGTTTCTGTTAAGGGTAGGGGTTAGTGATCCCTAATTGTGGCGGCATTCACATTTTTCAAGTTTACGCATATTCTGAGCTTCTTGTTGCGTTTAGGCACAATGACAATGGGTGAAACCCAATCAGTGTGCTCTATCTCGTAGATGAATCCGGCATCTAGGAGTTTTTCCAGCTTGTCATAAACCATGGTGCCATATTTAGGATTTGTGCGATAAGGTCCACATACCTTAGGGCGAGCACCTTCCCTTATAGGGATCGTGTGAACTGCCACTTCTGGTGAAATTCCTTTTATCTCTTTGTATGACCATGCTAGGTAGTCACGGTATTCCATTAGAAGGTCTTTGAGTTTGATTTCATCTTCTTGATGGAGCTGTTTCCCAATGAAAACCAATTTTTCTTCCTCCCCTTCAAGGGCGAGGTTTATTGTGCGTGTTTTTGCCGGTCCCTCATAGATTGGAGTTTCTCCAATGCTATCGGTTTCTTGAACTTCAGATTCTCTGATTGGTCTTGGCATTGCTATTGGTGCACTGCCACTTGTATAATTCTTAAAGTATTCCGACACTTCTCGAAGATCGGCCTCTGATGGGGTTGAACTAGCCTGGTAGGTGTCATGTGTAATGGGTGGCATAGTTGCATTTAGTAATTTGTTAGGCTCTTCTTTTCTTTCTTTTTCTGAAGTCTCTTGATCGAGCTTCATCCGCACATGTGGCTTATATTTCCGAAACTTCTTACGTTGGGAACTGTGGGGTAACTTTTCCACTGGTAAGGTGTTTCCAAGTAAGGGTTCATGTGCTGCACATACTCCTTCCAGTCCCTCAGGGGACCATTCAAGAGGTGGGGGTTTTGATTTTGAGGGGACTGCCTTTGCAAGATACAATTCGACAATCCTTGTTTGGACTCGTTCGAATTCATTGAAGTGCTCAGCCTTGGCTTTTCTGCGATTTCCTCCTGCAGCTTTCTTGCGGGATCTTCTGCTGTTATGCAACTGTGGAGGTTCAACCTTTGGGAGCTCAACTACCATTAGGGCATGGAGAATGGCTAGGTCATTATCAAAGATTTGATCTTTAATTGCAGCATTCGCAGCCTCTAATTCAAGGTCCCAAGGAAAATCTGAGTCGTCATTGGTATGGGTACCTTCTTCAAGCTCATTATCCCATTTGAGGTTAGCCATAAAGAATGGCATCTTTAGATCGATTGGTTCTTCATGTGTCAGTGGAGGACCGACCTGTAGTGCGTTAACATCTATCTGTGAGAAAATGTAAAAAAGAGCAAAAAACCTGAAAGACGGAAATCGAAAAGCAGGGAGAAGTGGTCACCTAAACGCTCTCCAAGTCTTTCTCGATGTAACAGGATTGTTGCAAAACAATGGACGGTGGGTGGAAGGCTAGGTCATTGCTGTGAGAAGGGCTCGATGTCACTTACATTGCGAGGATAGGAGTAAGGGGGTGGTCGATGGAGAGGGAGGAGTGTCTTGCGTGGGGCTCGGAATGAAGAAGAGAATGGAGGCAAAAAGTGAAAGATGAAGAATGAGGGGTGTGGAGTAGGTTTTTATAGGATTGGATTTTAGGTTTAGGGTTTAGGTTTAGGGTTTAACCCTAAACTCTTCCCGAGCCATAACTCTTTATGGAGAGCTCGGTTTGCTTTTCTGTAGAAAGGTAAAATGATCGAAATTGAAAGCTCTACGCATCTGTGTCCACTACCTAGCCTAATTGTATATCATGTGGCTTCTATTTAAGAAATTAAGAAAATTTCTTAAGGTAGTAACCCAAACTGGATGTTTGGGGTTGATATGTTTGGCTAGAATTGGAAAAAAATTTTACTCTCCTTGCCCTTGAGTGTTATGTTCGTGAAAGTTTAAAGTAGTATCTTGTTTTACACATACCTACGTATGTTTGCTCACTACTTGAGACGCTAGTCTCCCCGGCAATGGCGCCAAATGTTGGCTCTTTCCTACTGCTTTCGTAGGAAGAGTTGGGTATTCTATGTTCCAGGGTTCCGAGGCTTTTTGTCACCTACAGATATATTGGGATTGTCGGTTGTAGTATATGTGTAGCTTAGGACCTCGAGTCATGTTCTGGTGAGAGACCTAGGCTTAAGTATGGTAAGCAAACAAAGTGCAAGCATGTGTAAAAGGCACATAAACCATCTTTGTTGAGGTAATGAAGGCTTTCGCCTTCATTGGGGGTTGTAGGGTTTAGGAAGAGTTTAAGGGTTCAAAAGGAGGTTTCAAGGTTTAGAAAGAGTTCTAGGGTTTAGGAGAAGTTCCAGGGTTCAGAAGGAGGTTCCAGGGTTCAAAAAGAGTTCCAGGGTTCAGAAAGAGTTCCAGGGTTTAGAAGGAGGTTCCAAGGTTTAGAAGGAGTCCAGGGTTAGAAGGAGGATCCAAGGTTCAGAGTAGAGTACATGGTGGAGAACTCATCTCCCTCATAGATCATGGAGTTTAAGGGTTTAGGAAAGCATAGGAGTGAGAGAGAAAGAAGGTGTAAGAGCATGGGTGAAAGAAGAGAGAGGAGGAAGGAGGAGGAGGGAAGAGGAGGAGGGAGGGGGAGGAGAGAGGAGGAGGAGGAGGAGGGAGGAGGAGGAGGAGGAGGAGGAGGGAGGAGGAGGAGAAGGAGGGAGGAGGAGGAGGGAGGAGGAGAAGGAGAGGGTGGGTTGCAGGGTTGGAGGAGAGGGGAGAAGGGTTGCAAGGTTAGGACATGCTTTTGGACGTGCAGTGCAAGGAAGCATGGACACTTGAGACAAATGCTTGGAATACCAAAGTAGACTCAACACAATGCCCCAAAGAGTGTGGGCTTCATTCCATTATGGGGTATTTATACAAGTTGGAGAGCTTCTCTCTCTGCATGTAACACAAAGTCGTATCACAAAGTTGTAACACAAAGTTGTATCACAAAGTTGTAACACAAAGTTGTAACACATTCTCTCTCTACATGTAGAAGTTGTAACATAAAGTTGTTATACAAAGTTGTTACACAAAGTTGTGTCTAGAAGTTGTAACACAAAGTTGTAACACAAAGTTGTATCACAAAGTTATCTCACAAAGTTGTAACACCTTCTCTTTCTTCATAAGTTCATGTTGGCACAGAGTCAACATTTGGTGCCGTTGTCGAGGAGACTAGCATCTCAAGTAGTGAGTGAACATACGTAGGTATGTGTAAAACAAGACACTACTTTGAACTTTCATGAAAATAACACTCTTTGGGGCATTGTGTTGAGTCTACTTTGGTATTCCAAGCATTTGTCTCAAGTGTCCATGCTTCCTTGCACTGCACGTCCAAAAGCATGTCCTAACCTTGCAACCCTTCTCCCCTCTCCTCCAACCCTACAACCCACCCTCTCCCTCTCCTCCTCCCTCCTCCTCCTACCTCCTTCTCCTCCTCCTCCCTCCTCCTCCTCCTCCCTCCTCCTCCTCCTCATCCTCTCTCCTCCCCCTCCCTCCTCCTCTTCCCTGCTCCTCCTTCCTCCTCTCTCTTCTTTCACCCATGCTCTTACACCTTCTTCCTCTCCCACTCCTATGCTTTCCTAAACCCTTAAACTCCATCATCTACGAGGGAAATGAGTTCTCCACCATGTACTCTACTCTGAACCTTGGATCCTCCTTCTAACCCTGGACTCCTTCTAAACCTTGGAACCTCCTTCTAAACCCTGGAACTCTTTGGGGCATTGTGTTGAGTCTACTTTGGTATTCCAAGCATTTGTCTCAAGTGTCCATGCTTCCTTGCACTGCATGTCCAAAAGCATGGCCTAACCTTGCAACCCTTCTCCCCTCTCCTCCAACCCTGCAACCCACCCTCTCCCTCTCCTCCTCCCTCCTCCTCCTTCCTCCTTCTCCTCCTCCTCCCTCCTCCTCCTCCTCCTCCTCCTCCCTCCTCCCTCCTCCTCCTCCTCCTCTCTCCTCCCCCTCAAGCTGGTAACCCTCCTCCTTGTAGGTACACATGGGGCATTGTGTTGTATCACAAAGTTGTAACACAAAGTTGTAAGGAGTGATACAACTTTGTGATACAACTTTGTGTTACAACTTTGTGTTACAACTGCTAGACACAACTTTGTGTTACAACCTTGTCACAAAGTCGTAACACATTCTCTCTCTTCATGTAGACAAACTCGTAAGACAAAGTTGTTACACAAAGTCGTTGTAAAGAATAAGGGAGAGAGATAGGAGACTCAAGTTCACCTTTCTTCACAACACACAAGAGAGAGAGGACACAAGGTTGGAGGGTGAAGCCTTTCTTCACTTTTGCACAGAACAACAATACAATAGAAGAGGGAAATACCCTATATGTCAAAACCTAGAATACGTGGTTCATATGTGAACCCAAACCAAAACATACGTGGTAGTCTAACTACACCACAAGTACAACTAACATAGGCGGTGACATAAATGATAGTCATCCAGGAGATATGTCGGGGATAGAGCTTGATATCTCAACACTCCCCCTCAAGCTCAAATCCATCTCACGTACACCAAGCAAGCTCCTAAATCTGCGAAGCTTCTCGGTACCCAATGCCTTCGTAAAAATATCAGCCACCTGCTCCTCAGTGCTGACATAGACAAGATCAATCTCACCAGCTAGAACCTTCTCTCTCACAAAGTGATAATGCACCTCAATGTGCTTCGTTCTAGCATGATAAACTGGGTTATTAGCAAGCATGATGCTGCTAATGTTGTCACAATGAATGACAACTGCTGCATGAACTGACTGTCCCATATCTGCAAGTAGCTTCCGTAACCAAGCTACCTCACATGCAGCCATTGCTGCACCCCTGTACTCAGCCTCTGTGCTCGACAAGGCAACTGTTGGCTGCTTCTTGCTGCTCCAACTGATGGCACCACTCCCAAGGGAAAACATAAAACCACTAGTAGATCTCCTGTCTGAGACACTACCAGCCCAGTCAGCGTCTATGTATCCATGTACCTGTAATGCACACCCAGCTTCATAAAACAGTCCATAATGCAATGTGGGCTTCACATACCACAGTATGCGCCTAGCTGCATCCAAATGTGGCTTCCTCGGTGCCTGCATAAACTGACTCACCAGCCCCACAGCATAGCTCAAATCTGGTCTGGTTATAGTCATGTAAATCAAGCTACCTACTATGCGCCTGTACATAGTAATATCTTCAAGAAGCTCACCTGTCTCTGTATTGAGCTTCACATTCTGCTCCAATGGAAAAGAAATAGGCTTACAGCCTGTCATCCCATATTTGGATAGCATGTCCAAACCGTATTGCCTTTGCAACAGCCATATCCCACTCGGGGATCTAATAACCTCAATGCCCAAGAAGTAACGCAGCTCTCCCAAATCCTTCATCTCAAATTTCTACTTCAACAGCAGCTTCACTTCATTAATGTCTGCATCACTATCACCTGTAATAATCAAGTCATCAACATAGATGACTATAAGCACAATCCCTCTGTTTGTCCTTTTCACATAAAGTGAAAAATCTGCATTGGAAATCTGAAATCCAATAGTGACAAGATATTGTCCTATCTTGTCTGACCATGCCCTTGGCGCCTGTTTTAAGCCATACAAGGCTTTGCGCAACCTGCATACAAAATCGAGGTGTGCTTTATCCTCATAACCTTCTGGCTGCATCATATAAACCTCTTCCTGCAAGTCACCATGCAAGAAGGCATTTTTCACATCCATCTGATGCAAAGACCATCCCTTTGCAGCAGCCATAGCAATTACTGCTCTCACGGTTGCCATCCTTGCAACTGGGCTGAAAGTTTCCTCATAGTCAATTCCATATGTCTGTGCAAAACCTTTGGCAACCAATCTTGCCTTGTACCTGCTAACAGACCCATCAGCATTGTGCTCTACTTTGTAAACCCACTTGCAGCCAATAGCCTTCTTATCATGAGGCAAAGGCATCAAATCCCAAGTGTGATTTGCATCCAAGGCAGCCATCTCTTCATCCATAGCTGCTTCCCAATTTTTATGCCCTGCTGCATCCTCAAAACATGTGGGCTCTGGCTCCTCTAGAACCTTGACCATATAAGCATAGTGATGTGCTGTATACCCATCATATCTCAGCCTGTCAACTGGATACTTAATACGAGTGGACCTCCGTACAACTGGATCAGTTGCAGGCGTCTTTAAATCATGCCTGCTTTTCCTTGCACCAGGTGTAACAACAGAAGGAATCCCAAGTTCCTCATCAAGGCTCATTTCAGAGCCGCTTGACTCTCCATCAACATGAGAGCTACCAGCAGACACATCAAATACTGGAGCATGGTCCACTTTTTCTTTTCCCTTATGTGATACCTGCACAACACTATCAGGACTGCCATGTGACGATTCACTAGATCTCAATCTCCCTGTCCATGCATTAGATCCACTAGTAGAGGACTCTCTGGGTCCACTCAAGGCTTGAGATTGCTGCTCTGCATTTATTGCAGCATTCCCATTTCCTGCATCTGCATCTCCTACCATAACAGTTGGTGCATACCAGCTGCTCATTTCATCAAAAACAACATCTCTGCTCACTTGCATTTTGCGAGTGGAAGGGTTATAACAGCGATACCCTTTCTGGTGCTGAGCATATCCAATAAAGATGCATTTTTCTGCCTTTGGATCCAGCTTGGTTCTCTTCTCATCAGGAACATGAACATACGCTATGCAACCAAATACCTTCAAGTGAGAAATATCTGGATTTTGGCCTGTATACATTTCTTCAGGCGTCATGCCATGGACAGCTGCAGTGGGGGTTCTGTTCATAATATAAACAGCAGTTGCTACTGCTTCAGCCCAAAAATAATCAGGCATGTTTTTCTCATTTAGGATCGCCCGTCCTACTTCTGCAATATGCATGTTCTTCCTTTCTGCAACCCCATTCTGCTGAGGGGTAGACCTGCATGAGTACTTCCTTTGAATTCCCTGTTCTTTCAGATATTCACAAAATTCTTCTGAAAAGTACTCTCCCCCTCCATCAGATCTTAGCACTTTAATATGCACACCTTTCTCTTTTTCAACCATGGCCTTAAAAGCCTTGAAATGGCTAAACACTTCACTTTTGTGCTTCATAAAATAAATCCACACCTTCCTAGTGTAGTCATCAATAAACGTCACATAATAATGGCATCCACCAATAGAAGCAGCTTTGGTTGTCCAAACATCTGAATGGATCACTTCCAAAGGTCTTCTGCTCACCTTAGCATTTTTGGGAAATGCATGTCTGGCCTGCTTACCCATTTGGCATGCTTCACATACCTTTTGCATTCCCTCAACTCTGAATTTAGGCAAACCTGCAACAATGTTTTTCGTTTGCATAGATTTCAGCCTTTGTATATTCACGTGCCCAATGCGCTTGTGCCATATCTCAATATCTGCAATGACACCTCTCCCATGCGCAAACATAGCAGCTTTCACCTCAGGCATATCAACATCCAAGGTGAACATTCTTCCATTTTTGTTGCCTTTCGCAACCAAGCGGCATTTATTTTTCAGGTCTTCAACAAAGCATCCATCAGGATTAAATCTAACCTGCAGACCTTGCTCAACCATCTGGCCAACTGAAACCAGGTTCTTAGTGATTTTTGGAACATGAAGTACATCTGCCAAGTACTTCGTTTTGCCATCCTGCATAGCCAATGGCACTTTACCAACCTGCGTAATTGGGTGCGCAGTATCATCACCTGTTTCAACATAACCTGGCTTATCCAAATTTCTGACATCATAAAACCACTCACCATGACTGGTCATGTGGTTAGAGGCACCTGAATCAACATACCAAACATCATTGCAAGCTGCAGCATCTCCTGACATGGAGTTAACCATATGCTGCATCACAAAAAGGTGCTCATTTCTGTCGTCACCATGCCCACTTGATGATGCATAGTTGCTTTGCTGCAACTTTCCACTTTTGATGTCATTCTGCTTTTTATAGCATGTATTCTCCTTGTGTCCAGGCTTTCCACAATAATAGCATTCTGTGCTGCTATTTACTTGCTGGTTCCTTTGCCATGAACCACGGCCTCTTTGGCTCCCCCTGCCTCTAGAACTACCACGTCCTCCTCCATAGGACTGGTTTTCCTGTTGTTGCTGTTGGTTCTGATTTCCTGCACGGCCACCAGAACGGCCTCTTCCTCTACCCCTGCCTCTACCTGTATTCGAGTAGAAAGCAGTCTCTTGAGAAGTTGAGGTGGCTGAACCACCATTCCTTTGCTCTTCACTCAGCAAGAGAGCAATAAGTTCCTGAAAATTAGGAAATGTTTCACGGACTCCAATGGATGTCCGAAATTGTGCATAATCTTTCCCAAGACCATTCAAGGTCACGGACACTAAGTCCTCATCATCAACAGGTGCTCCAATGGAGGCAAGAGAGTCTGCAAGGCCTTTCACCTTCAAGGAATACTCATTTATATTCAGATTTTTCCTTTGCACATTGTGCAACTCCTGCTTTAGCTGCATCTTTCGTGCTTTGGTATTTGTGCTATACAGCTTCACCAATGTATCCCATGCCTCCTTAGGCGTCTCTAGATCATGTATATGCACAATCATAGAATCTGAAATGCCAACGGACAGCCAATACAGGCATTTTCTAGCTTTTTCATGCCATTCTTTAAAGGCCTTCAATTCAGCAGGAGTGGGAGCAGCACCCAAAACTGGTTCTGCAGTTTCACCACTGATGTAATCCCAAACTCCCTTTCCCATAAAGAAGTTTGTCATCCTGAACTTCCATGCTTGGAAGTTGTTCTTGTCAAGCTTCTCACTGACAATGGTAGACAGATTCTCAGACATTTTAGAAATCACGAAATGCAACAGCAACCTGTAAACATAGCAAATGCCTCAGAAGGGCAAATAGCAAAACTTCTGCAAAGAGCCTCACAGGGGCAGATCTGCAACACTGACAAAAGTGGTATTTCACCACACAGTCACTTCCTCGTGACGATTTTGCATCAACAGGCAACAAGCATGAATCTGCAACTCCCAATATCTCTGCACATAGGCATAGGATGCAATTTCTGTGGCACCTTTCCACCGACTAGCCGCGCGGTGGTCGCACAGCAAAAACAGGGCCTTTTTCTGAGTGCCTGCGAAGAACTTCCGCCTTCAAAACGGGCCCCGAAACGGCCTCAAATCAGAAAAATAAAGTCACCGCGAAGGGCCTCTCAATCTGAAGCAGTGCACTCCTGCACTTCTGGCTGTGCTACCTGTAGAGATTTGCTCCCAAACTCGAAATAGGGAAGCTACACTGGTCCTCTTACCAGGACACCACAAACTTGGCTAGCTTTCTTGAGCTCCTTACCACGAACAAGGCTCTGATACCATGTAAAGAATAAGGGAGAGAGATAGGAGACTCAAGTTCACCTTTCTTCACAACACACAAGAGAGAGAGGACACAAGGTTGGAGGGTGAAGCCTTTCTTCACTTTTGCACACAACAACAATACAATAGAAGAGGAAAATACCCTATATGTCAAAACCTAGAATACGTGGTTCATATGTGAACCCAAACCAAAACATGCGTGGTAGTCTAACTACACCACAAGTACAACTAACATAGGCGGTGACATAAATGATAGTCATCCAGGAGATATGTCGGGGATAGAGCTTGATATCTCAACAGTCGTAACACAAAGTTGTGTCTAGAAGTTGTAACACAAAGTCGTATCACAAAGTTGTATCACAAAGTTGTAACACCTTCTCTTTCTTCATAAGTTCATGTTGGCACAGAGTCAGCATACTCCCGGATCCATTTTATTACCCGTCCTCGGGTTATGGCTTATTGTGATCACATACCTGGCTTGCCATGTTTTTAGTCTAGTGGCTATGGAACTTTTGTATCACAAGGTTAAGAAGGTGGTAGCAGCAAGGGGAAGTGAGGTTATGATGTTGGCAGAAAGAGTGGTTAGATATGGGAAGTTGGAATGTGTTACGACTTTGTGGCAAGTTGTATCACAAAGTTGTAACACAAAGTTGTATCACAAGGTTGTTCATGTCTGTAGCTACACATATACTACAACATCCCTCAACACAATGCCCATTTCTTCCCCTCCCTTGCTAATCCTACCCTTGAGGATTACCAAGCTGCTCAAACCATTTGCCCATTTCTTCCCCCCCTCCCCTCTGCTCCCCCTTCCGCCACTATCACTCAGCCATATTTCTCCCCCATGTCCCCTGATTCTCTCCCGGCCCCCTCATCACCTCCGATACTCCTGGTGCTTCCATCAGCAGAAAATGATGCAGTATTTGATTTTGAATATCAGGACCCAGATAATCCAATTCGTACACCCATGCCAAGTTCCAATGATGGGCATGATTTTGATGAGATACCACTTCCCAGTAACCCCATCAAGGAATTTTGGAGCAAATATCCTGATATGAAAACTCGTGGTGGATGGACCCTAGGTAACTTTCCTACCAACCTTCGTCAGCATCAAATAAGTGAAGGTTGGATTAGCAAATTGGATCCACAACCTGATTGGCGCCGTCCCAAGCTCTTTGATGTAATCTTCTTAAAGGAGTACTTACGGGCACCTCCATGTCTCAGAACCCATCCCAAGTTCTATGCAGTTCCACGGCATAAAAAATGGGAAGCCAACATACACACTTTGGCTGAAGATCGAGTCATTAATTGGACAATGATCGAACCCTACTCTGGTGTAGAATGGAATATCCAAGGCACCATGATCTGAGCACTTCAGCAGCATGAACAAACAATGCGCGGCAACATTGATCGCTTCCTTCGCCAAAGTGCCATATTCTGTAAAACATTAGAATTAATTTTGGAGGTCCCATGTACCTTGATTCCCATTTGCCTCCACTCAGCTTTAATCCCAATGAACAAATTGATGCTCAGATTACAAGCCGACTCTATCAAAGAGTGATCTTCTTGGAGGCACGCCACATATCTCTGTTCGAGCAAATGGTAGATACAGGCTACTTGGAAACTGTGCAAAAATTGTATGGTGCTAAGGCTCTACAGCAGGATCGACTGGCACGACACAAGTTCCATAGCCACTGGACTAAAAACATGGCAACCCAGGTACGTGATCACAATAAGCCATAACCCAAGGACAGGTAATAAAATGGATCCGGGAGTATGTTGACTCTGTGCCAACATGAACTTATGAAGAAAGAGAAGGTGTTACAACTTTGTGATACAACTTTGTGATACAACTTTGTGTTACAACTTCTAGACACAACTTTGTGTTACGACTTTGTGTAACAATTTTGTGTTACGAGTTTGTCTACATGAAGAGAGAGAATGTGTTACGACTTTGTGACACAACTTTGTGTTACAACTTTGTGTAACAACTTTGTGTTACAACTTCTACATGTAGAGAGAGAATGTGTTACAACTTTGTGTTACAACTTTGTGATACAACTTTGTGTTACAACTTTGTGATACGACTTTGTGTTACATGTAGAGAGAGAAGCTCTCCAACTTGTATAAATATCCCATAATGGAATGAAGCCCATGTTGGTAAACTGAAAGGAAAGCAAAGAGTGGACACAAACTCAGAATACTTGCATTACTTGCTTGTAGAATGAATAAGAGTGAGGTCCTTAAGTAGGCACCTCATACATGCTCACTGACATCAGTGATGACTTCAGAGCTCCACAATCATCTCCTCAATCTGCTCCTAGATTCTCTCAATCATCCTACGTGGCTCTTCCACCACCTAACTGTGCCTCTAGCACTCACACATAGAAACATAAGGTGTGCCTGAGGCATACACCTTGAGATATCCCAACAAACCCCCCCTCAAGGGAATGCCTCAGGCTATGTCAAGGATACATCTAGTCTCATAGTTTCTCATGCCATCTCATGGTGGTCAAGGATAAATCTATGGCTAGGTTCTCATGCTAGCAAGTGTTCCCTTGGGTGTAAGGTAAACAAAAGGTATACAAAAAGACCTTCCAATGGTTATCTCCCCTACATGTACATGCACACAATGTCTACAGGAGGTACCATGGAGCAAAACATACACATGGCCTACATCATAAGGTGACCAGAGGTGTTTACAAAACACACAAAACACAATAATTTATTTCATTCATTTTGGAGGACTATCCAGGCTGAGTACCTTGACATAAAAAGAGAGATCTGGAGCATACATAGAGATGATTTAAAATGCATAATCTTCAAAGGATGCCTCATCTTGTGGAGGCTCATCAACTAAAAGTAGATTTGCATTTTCTATCTTTGAAGTTGCTTCCTTTTTGGCAACCATTGTTTTGGCAATCTTCAACAAGGAAGTCAGATTGGCATTTTCATCCTTTGTAGCATAACAAGACATTGCTTTATGTTTTGGCTTTTCACATATTTTGCATAAGCAAGCCATGAGAGGGTCTAACCCAGGTATTGGGCAGTGTCTTCTCTCTTACAGGGCTTAGAATAACAACTGAAATGCTTCAAAATATAAGCATTTAATGTAGCAAAGTCTTGTGACCAAATTTCAATCAATGATGCTTCTTCTTACATGCTTCATAGAAGAGGCTAAAATGAATACTTTCCAATCAAAACCAGGTCTAGCAATTCGAAACAAAACTAAAGCCACACTTGTACTGAAGTTATTGAAAGTTTCAAAAAACCAGAAATGCTAGAGTAGCATTTTATGTAGCATCATCTTCAAAAACTTGTCCAAAACTGTCAAAACTAAAAAGCTGAACTTGGAGGTCTTGTAGCTCACTCTTCAAAGCAAGGAAAAGAGGGCTTTCTGAAGCAAAAGAAAGCTCATATACCAGAGAGGGTCCAGCACAGAGGTTGGACGAAATGGTGCGCACTTTTGCCCGGGAGAGTTGCTACAGGCTGAAACTGATTTTTGATGATTTCTCCCTCGTTACTGAACCAAATGACCTGAAAAATGGCTCAAAATCTTCTCTTGAGGTCACCCATCTACTCCTAAGAGGGCTCAGCAATGGCAGAGCAGGCAGGGAGTATTGAGCAATAGAAGAAATTCGCTTTTTGGAGAATGGCAGCCACCACAGACAATTTTTCTTCAATTGCTTGTAGGTGGAAGTTCGCCCATACTAGAGGAGTTTTCGGCTCAGAGGGTTTGGGCAATGGTCATTTGTAGGTGAAGAACCAAGCTCTCAAAGATTTTGGGAAGAAAGAGGAAAATGGAGAAGAAGAAGATCAAGGAGAAGATGATGATGTGGTAGAAATGGGCTCAAGG
Organism: Dipteris shenzhenensis; assembly: GCF_047967505.1. Classification (NCBI taxonomy): domain Eukaryota; kingdom Viridiplantae; phylum Streptophyta; class Polypodiopsida; order Gleicheniales; family Dipteridaceae; genus Dipteris; species Dipteris shenzhenensis. The sequence continues at coordinate 8,118,796 of NC_141597.1, forward strand.
GGGATCAAAGGGCTCAGATACCATGTTGGTAAACTGAAAGGAAAGCAAAGAGTGGACACAAACTCAGAATACTTGCATTACTTACTTGTAGAATGAAGAAGACTGAGGTCCTTAAGTAGGCACCTCATACATGCTCACTGACATCACTGATGACTTCAGAGCTCCACAATCATCCCCTCAATCTGCTCCTAGATTCTCTCAATCATCCTATGTGGCTCTTCCACCACCTAACTGTGCTTGTGGGCACCTAACTGTGCCTCTAGCACTCACACATAGAAACATAAGGTGTGCCTGAGGCATACACCTTGAGATATCCCAACAGCCCACACTCTTTGGGGCATTGTGTTGAGTCTACTTTGGTATTCCAAGCATTTGTCTCAAGTGTCCATGCTTCCTTGCACTGCACGTCCAAAAGCATGTCCTAACCTTGCAACTCCTCCTCCCCTCTCCTCTAACCTTGCAACCCATCCTCTCCCTCTCCTCCTCCCTCCTCCTCCTCCCTCCTCCTCCTCCTCCTCCCTCCTCCTCCTCCTCCTCTCTCCTCCCCCTCCCTCCTCCTCTTCCCTCCTCCTCCTTCCTCCTCTCTCTTCTTTCTCCCATGCTCTTACACCTTCTTCCTCTCCCACTCCTATGCTTTCCTAAACCCTTAAACTCCATGATCTATGAGGGAGACGAGTTCTCCACCATGTACTCTACTCTGAACCTTGGATCCTCCTTCTAACCCTGGACTCCTTCTAAACCTTGGAAGCTCCTTCTGAACCCTGGAACTCCTTCTAAACCCTGGAACTCCTTCTAAACCCATCGGGACTACCATGGCTCTTTCCTACTGCTTTCGTAGGAAGAGCTGGGTATTCTATGTTTGCAGGGTTCCGAGGCTTTTTGTCACCTACAGGTATATTGGAATTGTCGGTTGTAGTATATGTGTAGCTTAGGACCTCGAGTCATGTTCCGGTGAGAGACGTAGGCTTAAGTGTGGTAAGTAAACAAAGTGCAAGCATGTGTAAAAGAAACATAAACCATCTTTGATGAGGTAATGAAGGCTTTCGCCTTCATTGGGGGTTGTAGGGTTTAGGAGGAGTTTAAGGGTTCAGAAGGAGGTTCCAGGGTTTAGAAAGAGTTCCAAGGTTCAGAGGGAGTTCCAGGGTTCAGAAAGAGTTCCAAGGTTTAGAAAGAGGTTCCAGGGTTTAGAAGGAGTCCAGGGTTAGAAGGAGGATCCAAGATTCAGAGTAGAACACATGGTGAACTCGTCTCCCTCGTAGATCATGGAGTTTAAGGGTTTAGGAAAGCATAGGAGTGGGAGAGGAAGAAGGTGTAAGAGCATGGGTGAAAGAAGAGAGAGGAGGGAGGAGGAGGAGGGAAGAGGAGGAGGGAGGGGGAGGAGAGAGGAGGAAGAGGTGGAGGGAGGAGGAGGAGGAGGAGGAGGAGAAGGAGGAAGGAGGAGGAGGGAGGAGGAGAGGAAGAGGGTGGGTTGCAGGGTTGGAGGAGAGGGGAGAAGGGTTGCAAGGTTAGGACATGCTTTTGGACGTGCAGTGCAAGGAAGCATGGACACTTGACACAAATGCTTGGAATACCAAAGTAGACTCAACACAATGCCCCAAAGAGTGTCGGCTTCATTCCATTATGGGGTATTTATACAAGTTGGAGAGCTTCTCTCTCTGCATGTAACACAAAGTCATATCACAAAGTTGTAACACAAAGTTGTATCACAAAGTTGTAACACAAAGTTGTGTCACAAAGTCGTAACACATTCTCTCTCTTCATGAGCTCTTCTTCTTTGTGAATGACAGTGAGTCGAGCTTGTGCCACTACCTCTATTTGTTGTGCATGTGCAGATGTCAAGGAGGTATAGGAGGTCTGTAGGATTGCCATTGCTTCTACTGCCGCAGTCAGCTGTGTTTCACTTTGGTGGAGGCTGGAGGTCACATCCCTTACAGCCTTCTCTTGAGCTTGGAGAGCCTGGTTGATGCGCACTTCTTCTACCTCCTTCTCATCTATCTGTGCCCGAAATGCCTTGACCTCTATGGCGATTGCCTGGAATTGGTCTTCGATTTCTGATGCCGTCTGCCTTTCCAATTCTCTTGCATATGCTTCCTTAGCCAAGCTAGTGAAGAGTTCTGACATTTGGATCATTTGGCTGGCTTGATGTTGGAGAATGACAGACAGTGATGAGGTCTGGCGATATTGCTGATACAAGTGGTGCCCATGTAGCCATCCTGATGATTCTCTAGTACTTGGGGGAGGTTGGTCCAATGGCATTTCAGTCCCTTGTGTACAATAGTCATACTACTGATCTGGCACTAGCTCTCCTTGGGGCTCATCGACTGGCATGGCGTCGATGGGCGGTTCGAGTGCTGATGTGGTCTCAAGCTCTGGTGATGATCGTTCCTCAGGTTCGGGTGCCAACCTTATCTCGAGCTCGGGTTGGTGCTGTTGGTGGAGACTTAGTGGTTGCAATTGTGCACCGAGCTGTAGCATTTCCTGGGGCAATTCCACAATCCTGCTTTCCAGAATAGGTACTTCTATTAAGGCATCTATACTTATCAATGTGATAGCTGGAGCAGTTGATGACGGCTCCCATACTGGTGAGAAGGGTATGTCCAACTCCTCATATGGCTTTGGAGACTGGGGCAGAGTCATTTCTCTTTCTTGTAGTTCTTTTTTGATGATTATAGCCAAAAAGTGTGAAATTTTACATTTCTGGCCTGAAGAACCATCGAGTTTTTTGGAAAAGTAAATGACGAAGTATTGGACCCAGTCTTGTTTTAGCTTCCTACTCAGCAAAACAAATGTGGGAAGTGAAAGGGAGCGTTCCTTGCCGTTCTTTATTCCCAGGATTGTGGATAGAAATTGTGCTGCTTCCTTGAGGCGAGGGTCAAGGATTGTGCGAAGCAATATGCCATCTCTATGGATCAGGGTACCCTTGGTGAGGAGAGACTGTACTTCGATAAACTTTGCATCAGCAGACCGTTTAGGGTATCGGCCACCTTATTTTGGCAGTGAGAAAGCCCTTTGAATGACTGTACTGTCGAGGATAATGTTTAGTGGGCTATGCTGTACAGTTATTGTACCGTACTTGCCATCCGTTGCATTGCTGGAGTAGTAAGAGTGGAGAAAGTCCTTGATGTAGGTGGTCATGATAGGACTGTCCTCCAAGGATTTGAGGCTCTCATGCAAATTGCCTAGACCCCGTTGCTCTAAGTAAGATGTTGCTTCCTGGGAAAGAGCATAAGTCGATGTGGGTGGCCAGACAAGTTCCAATGATTGGGCCTTGTTAACAGTTGTGTAGGCCGGCTGTGACTGGGGTGGCATTTGTGTTACTTGGTCATGCACTGAATCTTCTTCGGAGCTATCGCTTTGGACCACGAATGCCTATGGTCTCCGTGGTTGAGAGGATGTAGATTGCTGCGAACTCTGGAGGGGGTCTCATGGTTGAGGCAGTGGGCTCTTTCTGCGCATCCTCTTTAGTGGCGGCATCTTTTCTGAACCTACATCCATGTACATGTAGTGTACCATTGATCATTAAATTGATTGGCATGCCTGTATGACCTTTCTATGTGTGTGTGGGAGAGAGATCCTTTTTTTTTGTTATACATCTTGTGAGAGTGTGGAATGAAAGCGTGTGGTACAATTATTCATGCAATCATCTATGTGTCTAAGCGAAAGCGTGTGAGTGCACTTGACCTAGTAGCTAAGTAGGGACTGACTACATGCTTTTTTTGCTGGGATTTTCATAGGGCAGCTAGAACTCATCATCACTTCTGAGCTCTAGGTAAAATCGATTGATGCTACCTATATGTGCGAAGACGTACACATGCAAGTGAGTGCTCGTGATACAATCTAATCCTAACTAAGGAAGACTTGGTTTCCCAAATCTTCATTTTTGTCGGGGATGGCTCACGTGTTGATGTAGTAGCACTTCAGTCGGCTCCTGTTTATTGTTGTGTTGAATTGGACTCCATCTAGTGTTTCAAGTAGCACAGCTCCGATGGGATTCATCTTTCATACTCGGTAGGGTCCTTGACCTAGATACTTCAGTTTTCCCTTGTGGACTTTGGCATTGTATAACAGGACTAAGTCGCCTTCCTTGATGTCTTTAGCTTTCAGATTCCTGTCAAACCATGCCTTTCTTCGATGTTTTTCTGTTGTCATGGCATGATAAGCGACGAGTCTTGTCTCTATATGCTTTTCCAACTGACAAAGCCTTTCTTTCAAGGACTCATGATCACCCATGCGTTCCTGTACTGCGATGCGTAGACTTGGTATTACAAATTCGAGTGGGACCACGGCTTCAAGGCCGTACACCAATTGAAAAGGTGTGTTCCCTGTACTGACCTTGAATGTGGTTCTGTATGCCCATAAGGCTGCATTCAGTTTCTCTGCCCAATCAGAACGCTGTGGTTCTACTACCTTGGTGAGGATATTGCATATGATTTTGTTTGCAGATTCTGCTAGTCCATTCCCTTGGGGGTAGTAGGGTGTGCTTTTTATATGAATGACCATGAAGCCAGACAAGAGTTCTTGGATTACCTCATTGACAAAATGTGTGCCTCTATCCGACACAATTTCAAGGGGGCATCCGAATCAGGTGATCACATGTTCGTATAAGAATCTTGCTGTGCTTTTAGCATCTGCCTTTCTGACTGCTTTAGCTTCAGCCCATTTTGTAAAGTAATCAGTGGCCACAATGATGTAGTGTGCCTGTGTTCCTTTTGCTGCTGGATGTATGGGACCCACATAGTCAATCCCCCATTTTTCAAATGGGTTTTGTGCAACAACTGTTGTTAGGGGATTGAAGTCTCTGTGTTGTGGTTTAATAGTCCGTTGGCATACATCACAAGCTTTTACATATTCATAGGCATCTGCCCACAGTGTTGGCCACCAGTAGCCTGCAAGGAGAACTTTTCTTGCTATGGTTTCCTCTTGGAAGTGTCCTCCTGCAATGCCTTCATGGACTTCACTTAGGATTGGCAGGATCTCATGAGGCATTACACATCTTCTTAATATTTGGTCCTTGCCCATCTTGTATAGTTGTCCTGCAATGAGTTGATAGGGTGCAGCTTTTAGAATCAATTTTCTGGCATCCACTGCTTTCATGTCAGGGGGTGATCTTCCTGCCATCAAGTACCCAATGATATCTCCACACCATTCTGGAACAGCATCTATTTGAAATAGTGTGGCATCTGGTAAGTCGTCTTCTACTCCAGTGGCTTCTTCTCCTGTCTTGACTCGAGACATGTGATCGGCAATGTAGTGTTGGGCACCTTTGCGGACCACGATTTTGAAGTTGAATTCTTGTAGCAAGAGGAGCCATTGTTGAGAGTTCACGCTCAACATCATGTGATCATGTGTGCATAGCACCATCACGTGATCATATGTGCATAGCACTAACCTTATAGAGTGCTATAAAGGAAAGGGTTAGATCCCCTAACCCTAACCCTAAAAGGGATTGTATATATTCTATTTTTTCAACTAATTCTAGTGTACAGTTAGTCATTTGTGGTGTGCTCTCTAGCTGTGCCCTCTCTCCTCATCTCCACTCTTCTCCTCTCCCCTGTTCATATTTTGTCATGGTATCAGAGCTCCCTTGTCTTCCGCTGAGACATTGAGTTTCTTGAGAGTGTGAGAGAGATTGTGAGATTGAGAGTTCTCTTGAGTGATTGTGAGATCCTTCCCTTCACTTTCGTTGAGAGAAAATTCCGTCCATTTGGTGAGATATTTCCGTTCATCTCCAAAAGGCACGTAAACCATCTTTGTTGAGGTAATGAAGGCTTTTGCCTTCATTGGGGGTTGTAGGGTTTACTAGGAGGAGTTTAAGGGTTCAAAAGGAGGTTCCATGGTTTAGAAAGAGTTCCAAGGTTTAGGAGGAGTTCCAGGGTTTAGAAGGAGTTCCAGGGTTCAGAAGGAGGTTCCAAGGTTTAGAAGGAGTCCAGGGTTAGAAGGAGGATCCAAGGTTCAGAGTAGAGTACATGGTGGAGAACTCGTCTCCCTCGTAGATCATGGAGTTTAAGGGTTTAGGAAAGCTTAAGAGTGGGAGAGGAAGAAGGTGTAAGAGCATGGGAGAAAGAAGAGAGAGGAGGAAGGAGGAGGAGGGAAGAGGAGGAGGGAGGAGGAGGAGAGAGGAGGAGGAGGAGGAGGGAGGAGGAGGAGGAGGAGGAGAAGTTTTTCATATCCAACTTCTCCTCTTGCAACGGAAACCTCATGGACGTAATACTCCTTATGAAAGAGGTTCCAGGGTTTAGAAGGAGTCCAGGGTTAGAAGGAGGATCCAAGGTTCAGAGTAGAGTACATGGTGGAGGACTCGTCTCCCTCGTAGATCATGGAGTTTAAGGGTTTAGGAAAGCATAGGAGTGGGAGAGGAAGAAGGTGTAAGAGCATGGGTGAAAGAAGAGAGAGGAGTGAGGAGGAGGAGGGAAGAGGATGAGGGAGGGGGAGGAGAGAGGAGGAGGAGGAGGAGGGAGGAGGAGGAGGAGGAGGAGGAGAAGGAGGAAGGAGGAGGAGGGAGGAGGAGAGGAAGAGGGTGGGTTGCAGGGTTGGAGGAGAGGGGAGAAGGGTTGCAAGGTTAGGACATGCTTTTGGACGTGCAGTGCAAGGAAGCATGGACACTTGAGACAAATGCTTGGAATACCAAAGTAGACTCAACACAATGCCCCAAAGAGTGTGGGCTTCATTCCATTATGGGGTATTTATACAAGTTGGAGAGCTTCTCTCTCTGCATGTAACACAAAGTCGTATCACAAAGTTGTATCACAAAGTTGGATCACAAAGTTGTAACACAAAGTTGTAACACATTCTCTCTCTACATGTAGAAGTTGTAACACAAAGTTGTAACACAAACTCGTAACACAAAGTTGTTACACAAAGTCGTAACACAAAGTTGTGTCTAGAAGTTGTAACATAAAGTTGTAACACACAGTTGTATCACAAAGTTGTATCACAAAGTTGTGTCTAGAAGTTGTAACACAAAGTTTTAACACAAAGTTGTATCACAAAGTTGTGTCACAAAGTTGTAACACCTTCTCTTTCTTCATAAGTTCATGTTGGCATAGAGTCAACATATGTGTTAGAAGGAGGTTCCAAGGTTCAGAGTAGAGTACATGGTGGAGAACTCGTCTCCCTCATAGATCATGGAGTTTAAGGGTTTAGGAAAGCATAGGAGTGGGAGAGGAAGAAGGTGTAAGAGCATGGGTGAAAGAAGAGAGAGGAGGGAGGAGGAGGAGGGAAGAGGAGGAGGGAGAGGGAGGAGAGAGGAGGAGGAGGTGGAGGGAGGAGGAGGAGGAGGAGGAGGAGAAGGAGGAAGGAGGAGGAGGGAGGAGGAGAGGAAGAGGGTGGGTTGCAGGGTTGGAGGAGAGGGGAGAAGGGTTGCAAGGTTAGGACATGCTTTTGGACGTGCAGTGCAAGGAAGCATGGACACTTGAGACAAATGCTTGGAATACCAAAGTAGACTCAACACAATGCCCCAAAGAGTGTCGGCTTCATTCCTTTATGGGGTATTTATACAAGTTGGAGTAGTGTCTGAATCTGTCATGCCATCTTCGATGTCAATGGCTGCCGCATGAGCAGCACTGAATGTTTCATAGCTACTTATCTTTTTCATATCCTTGCGGATTTTCTTTCGTACCTACTATGAACCATGCCGTGAGGTGCTTTGCATCTGGGCGTGGGTCACATTTGGCGATCAATCTCTTCATCTTTCCCAGGTATGTGCGTACATCTTCCCTCCGTCCTTGTTCGATCTTGCTAAGTTGGAGAGTGGGATCATCTTGTAGCCTCTCCATTTGAAAGCGACGTTTGAATTCGGTTTGAAATAGGTCCCAAGTGGCACGTTCTTCCACGAGAAGGTCGAGGTACCATTCTGACGCCTCATCAGTTAAGGCCATTGGAAACCAAGCCACCTTGGTTTCATGGGATTGATCACCACCTGCTCGACATGCGGCATCAAAATGCTGAAGGAAGCGAGCTGGGTCTCCCCTACCATTATATTTGGGAAGTTCTAGTTTTCCCAAGGGGCGTCGGCCTTGATTGTTGTGATGTCGTCCATTGAAGAAGTTGTCAGCCTCTGCATCGAGCTCGATATCCCCATCATGGTCATGACGGCGTCCAGCCATGTTGGGGCGTGGAGGAGTTAAAGGAAGTTGTTGAATCTCAGGGGGGGATTCGGGGTAGAAGATTGGTAGGGGCGGTTGTTGCAGTGGAGTTAGTTGCAGATGGGGCGAGCGTTGGAGTCGAAGTCATTGGTCGGAACGTAACTGCATGCAGATGGTGCGTGATTTGCCAAGGGTGTCGCTACCCCAAGTGCGGGTGTGGAGGTGGTGTTGTTAGGAGAGTTAGAGTGGTGGTAGTTTGTGTAGGGACCGTCGTGTTAATAAAGTGCCTAAGATTGTCCTACGTGTGTAGGGAAATGTGCCGGTGCAGACGGATCATTAAAATCGGAGGTCACGGCGTGAAAATACGAGTGAATTTGTGCAAAATAAGGCCCACACGGGGGCGCGAATGAACGTGTGTGAGGGATGCCGAAATGGTGTCCAATGGGCTGGAAAAATACCCCATAACGTGGTGTTTCCGTGTCAAGCAGAGGGGAGAGCTTGGGTTGTAGGGTTGTGAAGTGCTAGCCTCTTGAACAGTAGCAAGTTGGTCTTTTAAGAGTTGGCATTCCCTTGTAAGCTCATCAATGCTAAAGGCACGTACTACCAAAGATTGTTTCATGTCTTCAAGCTTGTCTTTGCAATCCTGGAGCTCTTCTTCTTTGTGAATGAGAGTGAGTCGAGCTTGTGCCACTACCTCTGTTTGTTGCGCATGCGCAGATGTCAGGGAGTTATAGGAGGTCTGTAGGATTGCCATTGCTTCTACTGCCGTAGCCAGCTGTGTTTGACTTTCGTGGAGGCTGGAGGTCACATGCCTTACGGCCTTCTCTTGAGCTTGGAGAGCCTGGTTCATGCGCACTTCTTCTACCTCCTTCTCATCTATCTGTGCCTGAAGTGCCTTGACCTCTATGGCGATTGCTGGAATTGGTCTTCGATTTCTGATGCCGTCTGCCTTTCCAATTCTCTATGCTTCCTTAGCCAAGCTAGTGAAGAGTTCTGACATTTGGATCATTTGGCTAGCTTCATGTTGGAGAATGACAGACGGTGATGAGGTCTGGCGATATTGCTGATACAAGTGGTGCCCATGTAGCCATCCCGATGATCCTGTAGTACTTGGGGGAGGTTGTTCCAATGGCATTTCAGTCCCTTGTGTACAATAGTCATACTACTGATCTGGCACTAGCTCTCCTTGGGGCTCATCGACTGGCATGGCGTCGATGGGCGGTTCGAGTGCTGATGTGGTCTCAAACTCTGGTGCTGATCTTTCCTTAGGTTCGGGTGCCAACCTTGTCTCGAGCTCGGGTTGCTGCTGTTGGTGGAGACTTAGTGGTTGCAGTTGTGCACTGAGCTGTAGCATTTCCTGGGGCAATTTCGCAATCCTGCTTTCCAGAATAGGTACTTCCGTTAAGGCATCTCTACTTATCAATGTGATAGTTGGAGCAGTTGATGACGGCTCCCATACTGGTGAGAAGGGTATGTCCAACTCCTCAATTGGCTTTGGAGATTGGGGCAGAGCCATTTCTCTTTCTTGTAGTTCTTTTTTGATGATCATAGCCAATAAGTGCAGAATTTTACATTTCTGGCCTGAAGAACCATCGAATTTTTTGGTAAAGAAAATGACGAAGTGTTGGACCCAATCTTGTTTTAGCTTCCTACTCAGCAAAACAAATGTGCGGAGTGGAAGGGAGCGTTCCTTGCCGTTCTTTATTCCTAGGATTGTGGATAGAAATTGTGCTGCTTCCTTGAGGCGAGGGTCAAGGATTGTGCGAAGCAATATGCCATCTCTATGGATCAGGGTACCCTTGGTGAGGAGAGACTGTACTTCGATAAACTTTGCATCAGCAGACCGTTTAGGGTATTGGCCACCTTGTTTTGGTAGTGACAAAGCCCTTTGAATGACCGTACTATCGAGGATAATGTTCAGTGGGCTCTGCTGTACAGTGATTGTACCGTACTTGCCATCCGTTGCATTGCTGGAGTAGTAAGAGTGGAGAAAGTCCTTGATGTAGGTGGTCATGATAGGACTGTCCTCCAAGGATTTGAGGCTCTCATGCAAATTGCCTAGACCCCGTTGCTCTAGGTAAGATGTTGCTTCCTAGGAAAGAGCATAAGTCGATGTGGGTGGCCAGACAAGTTTCAATGATTGGGCCTTGGTAACAGTTGTGTAGGCCGGCTGTGACTGGGGTGGCATTTGTTCTGCTTGGTCATGCACTAAATCTTCTTCGGAGCTATCGCTTTGGACCACGAATGCCTGTGGTCTCCATGGTTGAGAGGATGTAGATGGCTGCGAACTCTGGAGGGATCCCCGTGGTTGAGGCGGTGGGCTCTTTCTACGCATCCTCTTTAGTGGCGGCATCTTTTCTGAACCTGCATCCATGTACATGTAGTGTACCATTGATCATCAAATTGATTGGCATGCCTGTATGACCTTTCTCTGTGTGTGTGGGTTTTTTTTTTTTGAATTTTTGTTATACATCCTTTGAGAGTGTGGAATGAAAGTGTGTGGTACAATTATTCATGCAATCATCTATGTGTCTAAGCGAAAGCGTGTGAGTACATGTGACCTAGTAGCTAAGTAGGGACTAATTATATGCTTTTTTTGCTGGGATTTTCATAGGGCAGCTAGAACTCATCATCACTTCTAAGCTCTAGGTAAAATCGATTGATGCTACCTATATGTGCGAAGACGTACATATGCAAGTGAGTGCTCGTGATACAATCTAATCCTAACTAAGGAAGACTTGGTTTCCCAAATCTTCGTTTTTGTCGGGGATGGCTCACGTGTTGATGTAGTAGTGCTTCAGTCGGCTCCCGTTTATTGTTGTGTTGAATTGGACTCCATCTAGTGTTTCAAGTAGCACAGCTCCGATGGAATTCATCTTTCATACTCGGTAGGGTCCTTGACCTAGATACTTCAGTTTTCCCTTGTGTACTTTGGCATTGTATAATAGGACTAAGTCGCCTTCCTTGATGTCTTTAGCTTTCAGATTCCTGTCAAACCATGCCTTTCTTCGACGTTTTTCTGTTGTCATGGCATGATAAGCGACGAGTCTTGTCTCTGTATGCTTTTCCAACTGACAGAGCCTTTCTTTCAAGGACTCATGATCACCCATGCATTCCTGTACTGCGATGCATAGACTTGGTATTACAAATTCGAGTGGGACCACGGCTTCAAGACCATACACCAATTGAAAAGGTGTGTTCCCTGTACTGACCTTGAATGTGGTTCTATATGCCCATAAGGCTGCATTCAGTTTCTCTGCCTAATCAGAACGCTGTGGTTCTACTACCTTGGTGAGGATATTGCATATGATTTTGTTTGTGGATTCTGCTAGTCCATTCCCTTGGGGGTAGTAGGGTGTGCTTTTTCTATGAATGACCATGAAGCCAGACAAGAGTTCTTGGATTACCTCATTGACAAAATGTGTGCCTCTATCCGACACAATTTCAAGGGGGCATCCGAATCGGGTGATCACATGTTCGTATAAGAATCTTGCTGTGTTTTTGGCATCTGCCTTTCTGACTGCTTTAGCTTCAGCCCATTTTGTAAAGTAATCAGTGGCCACAATGATGTAGCGTGCCTGTGTTCCTTTTGCTGCTGGATGTATGGGACCCACATAGTCAATCCCCCATTTTTCAAATGGTTGTTGTGCAACAACTGTTGTTAGGGGATTGAAGTCTTTGTGTTGTGGTTTAATAGTTCGTTGGCATACATCATAGCCTTTTATGTATTCATAGGCATCTACCCACAGTGTTGGCCACTAGTAGCCTGCGAGGAGAACTTTTCTTGATGTGGCTTCCCCTTGGAAGTGTCCTCTTGCAATGCCTTCATGGACTTCACTCAGGATTGGCAGGATCTCGTGAGGCATTACACATCTTCTTAATATCTGGTCCTTGCCCATCTTGTATAGTTGTCCCGCAATGAGTTGATAGGGTGCAGCTTTTAGAATCAATTTTCTGGCATCTACTGCTTTCATGTCAGGGGGTGGTCTTCCTACCATCAAGTACCCAATGATATCTCCACACCATTCTGGAACTTAATGCTTGAATGCACATAGGATTGTGATGCATTACTACAACTAGGATTGCAATGCATTGTTATAACTTCTTTACTACTTGGAGAGTTTATCTTCCCAATTTTTGTGAAATGATGCTTATCGAGACATGTTAAACAAGCTATCTACCTGATAAGTGGCACTAAGAGGTATGCTTGTTGAGAGTTGTGGTGCCATGAGCACATGTAGAGCAAAGGTATGAGTAAAGGGAAAGCTACCGTATGGCATGGAGGAGATATTCCACATGTGAGCAAGCAAATGGATGTAAGTACCCTCACCTATAAAAGGGAGGTTCATTTGAAGTAATATCAATCAAGCACTTTGCACTATCTCAAGATTCTCTTTATGAGTCCAAGCTAATCTATCTTAGAACCTAATTGACTTGAGGTACATGTCATGAGCACTCTCTGAACATCATGTTTCTGCACAGGTTCCATCCACCTTAGAGTGCTCCATAGATCCTGAGGCATGCATGTTTTGTCATGGTATCAGAGCTTAGGTTTAGCTCTCCTAGTTTAGCTCATTAGTAGTTCACTAGGATTGCTCCCATTCCTAGATTAGTTGTAGGCATGCCTTAGGAACTCATGAATTCTCCTAGATCAGTTTTAGTTTTAGATTGAAAACAAATTTCCATCCCTAGAGAGAGAAAATTTCCGTCCATTGATTCCTTCCATTGCATTGAGGGAATTCCATCATTGAGAGAGTAAGAGAGATCCATTGTGAGGGATTCAATTCTCCAAGGAGAGAAATTTGAAGAGTGCAAAGTAGTTCTATGATTTCTTTTGAGAGATATTTGAGAGAAAGAGAGTGTCATTCTTTCTTTTGAGATAGAGTCTTGTCTGCGAGAGAGAGTTCATTTGGAGGAATTCTACACCATGAATAGAGCATTGTGTGAGAGAGAAAAAGAGAGACCTACAAGCAAACAATAAGCAAGGCCAAGCAAGCAGTAAGGAGATCAGTAAGGCCCAAAGCAGCTCGAAAGCACTGTGCCTCAGCCAAGCTCTACAAACAAGCTCCCTTCAACGACTACTTCTCCATCAAAGAGCTCTACCTGCAACTCCCAACAATCAAATGCCTTGTCAAGCTCGTATCTACAGTGCGACCCTATCTGCCATCATAGCCTTATCAATAGGCTCGTAGTGCTTCCATTCGACAGCTCTAGAGAGGTGCTCCTATCTCCTAACGACCAGCTACGGCCTCCATAGCCTCCCTCAACGACCACAACTTTAGCGCCATCCAAGAGCCCTCGACAAGCCTCTACAGATGTTGCAAGCCACCTATACGACGAGCAGTCATGACACACGACGAGCAGCCATGACACAGAAGCAAACAGCCAGCCGCATGGCTCACTAGCCTGCTCCTTCAAACAATGCACCCAGCGGTGGCTGCTCCTGCTCCAAGCTTCCCTTTAATGCCCACGGCTCTCCATTGACGAGCTAGCCGCCAAGCAGATCAGTTGCCCACTATTCATGAGCCAGAAGTAGCAATAGGTTCATTGCTTCACAGACTCCCGACAACCAGTGCACCTTCTACACACAAGGCAACGCCTCCCTTAAGAAACTATCAATCTCCTTGCTTCAACGGTAGAACCTTCTGTAATGCCTCTAGCACGTAACTCTTCAGCAAGACTCCATAGAGCTACCAGCCCATCGACGACTCCGTCTCTAGCATCAAGTCTTCAGCAATTGGTTTCTCCTATGGCTCACTGCAGAGGATTTGTAGACACGATATGAAGCATCACTAGAGAGCCACGTTCCCTGGCCTCATGCTCTTCTCCAACATAGTTCTCCACTTATGACAGTCGAAAGACAGGTTGTGTGCATCTTGGAAATGACTATGCATGTGACATAGTGGGAGTAGGTGACATAAAGTTTTCTTTTGCAAATGGGTCTGCATTTATTTTGAAACATGTGAGACATTTGCCTAAGTTGACCAAGAGTCTTATTTCAGTGGGTCAACTAGATGATGCTGGTTTCCATAGCACTTTTGGCTTTCAGAGTTGGAAAATTCAGAAGGGCTCCATGCTTTTGGCCAGGGGTGCCAAGTGTGGGACTTTATATCCCTTATATGTATCAGGGGTATTTGATCATGTTGTTGCAATAACCGAGCAGCCAAGCACTTCTTTGTGGCATTGCAGGTTGGGGCACATGAGCCAGAATGGAATGAAACTCTTATACCGTTTGGGTTATGTACCGCATTTGAGTTTCTCTGATTTTGAATTTTGTGAGCACTGTCTCTATGGGAAGTAGACTAAATCAGCCCATAAAAGAAGGGGAAAGAAAGAGTTTGAAAAGCTTGATTTGGTGCATTCAGACGTATGTGGTCCCATGCCTACACGATCATTAGGCGGGGCTGAATACTATGTGACATTCATTGATGATGCAACTAGGAAAGTGTGGGCTTATGCTATAGCTCGGAAGAGTGATGTGTTCCAGGTATTTTAGAAATGGCTGGCCTTGGTTGAGAATCAGTCAGGTAGAACGCTTAAATGTCTACGGACTGACAATGATGGAGGGTATCTCTCTCATGACTTTCAGCATTTCTGTGATACACGTGGGATTAAGAGGGAGCTCACATCCCCTCGTACTCCAGAGCAAAATCCAGTTGCAGAAAAGATGAACCGTACCATTCACGAAAGGTTGCAATGCATGCTTTCCAATGCAAGTCTTTCTGGTGGTTTTTGGGCTGAGGCAATGAAGACTGCAGTGCATGTGATCAATAGATCACCTAGTAAGAGTTTGGATGGTGGTATTCCTGAAGAGGCATGGAGTGGCAAGAAGCCCTCTTACTCTCATTTGTGTATATTTGGGTGTGAGGCATATGCACATGTGCCAAAAGAGCTTCAAAGGAAGCTAGATTCTAAGTCTAGGAAATGCATCTTTCTGGGTTATGGTGAAAGTGGAGAGATGGGCTATCGTCTCTGGGATGCAGAAGCAAAGAAGATCATACGCAGCCATGATGTAGTCTTCAATGAGAAGATGCATAAGGCACCCATGAGGGATGTGGAAATGAGGAGAATCACTTTCCAGGATGTGAATCCACCTACATGTGTTGATAGACAGCAAGCTGTCCATGCACCAAATGTGCAAGAAATGGTACCACCAAATACTCCCACAGGTATACAATCAAGGATAAATGATGGATCATCTATTGGTGGAAATGATGAGCCAAATGTGGCTAATATGCAGGTGGGACAGCAAGCTGAAATGCCCTTGAGAAGATCATCTAAAGTGTCTAGACCGCCTGATAGGTTTGTTCCAGGGGTAGACTATGTGATGCTTACTGATTGCGGGGAGCCTTCTTGCCATAGAGAGGCTATGATGCGCGAGGATCAACGCAAGTGGGAGTATGCTATGCAATCAGAGATGAGTTCACTTATGAAGAATAAGACTTGGGACTTGGTTTCTTTGCCACATGGAAAGAAAGCATTGCCATGTAAATGGGTCTACAAGATGAAGGTCACAGGTGATGATGTGCCTAGGTACAAGGCCCGTTTGGTCACTAAAGGGTTCAAGCAAGAGAAGGGTGTGGACTTTGATGAGATATTCTCTCCAGTTGTGAAGATGACCACACTTAGATGCATGCTTGGACTAGTGGCAGCAGAGGATATGGAGCTTATGCAGATGGATGTCAAGATAGCTTTCTTGCATGGGGATTTGCATGAGGAAATTTACATGGTGCAGCCCAAGATGTTACCCTTGGTATAGGTGATGCCATAATCAAGTGTCCCTTTGATGTATTTCAGCACCCGCATCCCTACCCTCCAATGGTTCTCCCGGGCTTATTGGAAAACCTGCTTAGTACACGAGTCACAAAGCTGATGTCCGGCCGTGTGTTGCACAAGTAAATCAAACTGCCCACAAGCCTTCTGTACTTCGCTTCGTCCACCAGTGGTGATGAATCCTCGTTTGAGAGTTTCACGTCAACCTCCATAAGGGTACCAACTGTCTTGCACTTAGCCTTACCAAATGCCTTTAATATCTCTCCAACATAGTTCAGCTGTGAAATGAAGATCTGTTTTGGCTCTTGCCAAACTTCAATCCCCAAATAGAAATGCATCACCAATCCGAGGTCTGTCATTTCAAACTCTCTTCCTAGCAGATGCTTTGTCTGCGAGATCTTCTCTTCATGATTCCCTGTTATGACAAGGTCGTCCACATAAAGGACCACGATCATACACCTACCTCCTTCTCTGAAGATATACAAATTTGTTGATGGGCTCCTCCTAAACCCATTTTGCAGAAAGTAGGCATCAATTCGCTGGTACCACGCTCGTGGGGCCTGTTTCAGCCCGTAAAGTGCCTTCTTTAGTTTACAGACTTTACCTTCTGAACCGGGGATCACAAAACCTAGTGGTTGTTCCACGTATACCTCCTCCTTGAGATCCCCATTTAGAAAGGCGGATTTTACATCCATTTGAAACACGGGCCAACTTCCCTGGGCAGCTAAAGCCAAAACTGGTCCTGGCTTTAGCTGCGGCTGCCCAGGGAAGACCACATCACAACTTCCTCCAATTGATGCGGCTGTTCTGAGAAGACCACATCACAACTTACTATTACCTTCTTGGTAACAGGGTTCTAGAGATGGTAACCCTTCGCCTCTTCACTGTAGCCCAAGAAAAATACACTTCCGGGTCTTCGGTTCCCATTTGGTCCTGTTAGCATCAGGGACATGCACAAAACAGTCATCCAAAAACTCTGAAATGTGCAGCTGAAGGTTTCTTACCAGAAAAGGCCTGCAGTGGAGTCATCCCATTCACAGCTTTCGTGTAGCTATGATTCAGAATGTAAACTGCATTGTTACATGCTTCAACCCAGAAAGTCTTTGGAAAATCTTTCCCTTTCATCATAAACCTACCCATTTCACAGATAATGCGCATCTTGCATTTTGCTACTCCATTTTGCTGTGATGTATGTGGCGGTGGTTTCTACCACTTGATCCCGTGACTTTTGCAGTAACTCTCGAACTCAGTTGATGTGAACTCTCCACTTGTGTCTGATCTCAATTTCTTCACCTTCTTCCCCGTTTCTTTCTCGACCATTACATGCCATTCCTTGAACTTACTAAAAGCCTCGTCTTTAGTCTTCAGGAAGTATATCCATATCCTTCTACTGTAGTCGTCGATCAGTGTCATGAACTAGTAGGAACCACCCAAAGCTTCCGTCTCCATCTTTCCGCAAAGGTCCGTGTGAACGAGATCTAGAGGAGCCTTTGCCCTACTGGCCTCTTTAGGAAAGGGCTGCCGATGCTACTTGCCCATCATGCAAGCTTCACATACATCGGGTAGATCTGAAATTTCTGGTAGGTCTACAATCATTCCACTTTTATGCATCTCCTTCAAAGAACTAATGTTTAGATGACCAAACCTCTCATGCCACAGCTTAGTGTTCTTCACATCAGCTCGAGCACTGAAAGCTAAGAGTTCGTAGATGTTGTTGCGCCGTGTACATTTACTAACAACCTTTCCTTGAAGATCCAGGATCTGTGTACCATTCTTATCGAATTGAACTTTAAGGTCCCGATCCGTGATCGCAGAAACGGACAACAAGTTCCTCTTGATATTTGGCACATAAAGAACATTGGACAACTGTTTTACAACTCCATCTGACTTGAGAGCAATTGTACCTTTTCCTTTTGCTGGACATTTTGCATCATTCCTGACTGCTACCAGGATGTCATTCCCTACCGGCTGTAGAGAGGTATACCAATCCTTCCGACTGGTTATGTGGCGTGATGCACCACTGTCAATGATCCAAGGTTCATCCGCAGGTACATGAACTGCCTCCATGCAAATCTCCTCAATTGCTACGAACAACTCTACTGGTGCTGCCTGCGCGCTGTTGCTAGACTCTTTCTTTACTCTGTTCTTCTCATCTACAATCTTCTTTTGGCACTCATTTTGCTTGTGCCCTAACTTGTTGCAATAGAAGCACTTGATCTTCTTCTTTCTCTTTTTATCATAAGAAGAAGATGAGTTACCAGAGTCCTTATCCTTACCTTTCTTTGATCCAGCGTAGAAAGCCGAATCTTCTCCAGTCCTTGTCTTTTGATGCATCTCCTCCTCCAGAAGCATCGCGCTGAAATCCTCAAAGTTGAGGGGCAGATTTTTGTTCTGTGTATTCAGCGCCGTAACAAGACTATCGTACTTTGGTGGGAGAATCCGTATACACCTTCATTCTAGATTCTTATCGGTGATGGTGATGCCAATCGCAGTCATCTGATCGCGCAGATTCTTCACCCTGGTGATGAACTTATCTGCCGCTTCAGACTCAGACAATTTATCATTCGCGAGTTGAGTCTCCAGATTCTGAATCCGCATCTGATTCGTGGTCTCGTACTGATTTTTCAAGACCGTCCATGCCTCCTCCACTGTGGTGACATGTTGAATTAACGCCATGACGGAATCACTTACACTGCAGACAATAGAACACAGCGCATCTACATTTCTTCTTGTCCACACGAGAATCTCATCCGCAGTTGGTACTATCTGTTGTCCTGCATTGGCTGGATCCGGTCTCGCAATCAGCCTCACGTCCACCCCAGTAGCAGTGTCCCAAAGCTTATATGCGCTTAGGATGGTCTTCATCTTGAACTTCCAGAGTGGATAGTTAGAGCCATCCAACTTTCCGCTTTCGCCGAATGGTGGGATTCGCAATCTTGCAGACTGGGCCATCTCTCACAATCTGCTCGCAAACAGAAACACACTACCAAATCTTCTTGCTAGAGTCCAGGCTCTGATACCATGTAAGAAAACAATACAATGTCTGTGCTCAACAGATTACAGGATCTCATATGCAAGAGAGAAAATAGATAGTATGGAGAATCAAAAATTTGATTACTATAGAACTGATATAATAGATGGTGCTGCCTCCCAACCGTGCGCTCCTGTGAAATAAGCTTCGATGGTGAGCTAGAAACTAGTAGACGACGGAGGCTGGATGCTAAGGAATCAGGGTTGTTTTAGCCAGTGATGAAATGGGCTTCACGGGCTTGCTCTTATATAGCCACCAGTCGTAGTCGGTTGGGCTCAATTGGGTGACCGACCCAGTCCACCCAAAACGGTCGACTAGGGGTCAGTCCTGAAATAGGCCACCGACCACAGGATAGAACCGGTGCGCAAAATAGAGCAACTAACCTCCAGTTACCGTTCGGCCCATAGCCATCCGGGATCATCTGGGACTCCAAATGGGCCCCGTAACACGAGAGTGGGCTGCCTCGGGAAATGCTCCATCTACCCTCAATGCGGTCAGTCATGGGATGCCTTCCCGCACTTGCATGTAGCCTAGTTGGCAATGTGCCAACTCCGTCCAGCCATCAGGCCACACATGGCCCCCATCTGGTGTCCAAACCAGGACCTACCGGATAACGGAGCTACTCAAATGCCTTCTCCTCATATGGGGGGCTTACAAGTAGAGTTAGCTGGTTCCCGCGTAGTTACATGAGAGTGGAGCATTGATATCTAACACAATCGACATTGAGTGTCCTCTACTTGAAACTATCATACGATCCTAAAAGCTTTGCCACAGCTATGTTCTACCCTTAGTACAAC
This sequence comes from Dipteris shenzhenensis, assembly GCF_047967505.1. NCBI lineage: Eukaryota > Viridiplantae > Streptophyta > Polypodiopsida > Gleicheniales > Dipteridaceae > Dipteris > Dipteris shenzhenensis. The sequence continues at coordinate 8,138,481 of NC_141597.1, forward strand.
AAGGAATCAAGGCTTAATGGGTAACAGTAGCTGATCAACTTAAATACATTAATAGAATGCTATCTTACCTCAAATGTCTCTCAAATGTTGGGGCATGATCTAGTAGCTCAACTCTTACCCAAGCTATTTTGTTTTTTTGGAGGTTAAAACCTTCTCACAAGACATAATGAGATTCGAGTTCTAATGTTTATTTTAAAGGAATTTTGCCATGATTTTAATTTTCTTAAACTGCCTAACACTGAGAGCACCACATGAAAGTTCTAGCACAAACGAGCTTACAAGAATCAATCACCATAATTTTGAGACGGGGTAGAGCATCATGAACCATGATCTAAGGATTGGATTTGAGATTGAAAATAGAAGAAATAGCTTGGGAATCAAGCCTGAGAGGCTTTGGCACCATAGGACTTGGAGCACATGCTAGAGGGGGTATTGGCCAAAGGAGAACTTAGGCTTTACAAAGTAATAAGAGGGGTATAAAAGGGCAAAGAATGCAATAAATAGGAGAGAGAATGGAAAGAGGTTTGTTAGAATGTTATTGAGGCTAATAAATTTAGAAAGAGGCCCACCTTGGAGCCTGTAGGGCAAGTTATTAGTGAGGCAATGCATCACATAGGTAGCAGGAGAGTCAACAAACAAATAAAGGAAGAAGCAAACACTGTCGGCCAATATCCAAATCCAAATATAAATTCAAATGGTACGGCATAATCTACATGAAAACTATGTTTGATTAAAGATTTAGTAAAGTTATGTTCACAAATTTAAACATGCCATGCATATATGTCTAATTTTCATCTCCATGTCAAGGTCTCAAGGAAACACATGTGGTCATCCAAAAATAAGGGAAATAGATAGGTAGGTTGCCTAGTTAGCTTATTAGAAGTAGGGGTCTTTTTTTAAAAAGCCATTGCTTTACTCTACACATTGTGAGTGCATAGTCACAAATATGGTTTTAATGGCAAATTCCATAAAAGTAGGATTAACATATACAAGAGTAATTATCAATTACAAGTGGATGTGAAATATATGTTACAATCCTACAGAGAAGATGGGAATGGAACCATCTAGGGAACTAAGTAATCCTAGGACATCCCTAGTTCTATAGGCAATCAAGTGCCCCCACTACTTTCCAAATGTCACATTTGACATTATTAAATTTTGTTCCATGGTTCAAAAACCGTAACGAAAGGCTAGACTTGCGACAAGCCCTAGGAGTAATTTAGTGATTTCCTCCATGATTTATGATTGCTCTTGTTTGCTAAAGCTTGAGGGAACACCTGAACTTTGGTAATGGTCTATGTTTGATCTTGGCATGTATATTAGGGGGCAAACACGCTCCCCTAGATGCAAAGTTGTCTCTTAAGAAATCATCGTCGATTTGCCCCACCTTTAAGTTGAGATAGTGTGCTCACTTGAAGCTACAAAGTAGAGGTTCACCCGATCATAGGGCTGCAATGGACATCCAAGGAGATTTAATTGAGGCTATAGAGTACATTTCTATGCCTAATGAGAACTTTCTCTAAGAAGAACAAAATGAGATTAATACCAAGAGAGGGAATTTCCTAAAGGTATATTTTAAACGAGGGTTGCCATGATTTTAAATTTCTTGAAGTGCCACCCAACTAGCAAGAAACAAGGAGAGCACGACGTGAAAGCGTTAGCAAAGGAGTCTTGGGAGGATTAATCGCCACAATTCAAGAGGGGGGGGGGGTTTTGGGAGGACTAATTGCCATAATTCAAGAGGGGGGGTAGACTATAGAGCGAGGCAACGATGTGGATTTGACATTGAAAAGAGGGTGTGGGAGGGGGGAGGCGTTGGATTCTGGAACCAGAAGACTTTGGAGGCAGGAAAGCCAAGGCTAGAAGAGTAGAGAGGGGCCAGGGGGATTGACTAAAGGAGACCAAGGAGAGGAGAGGATAAAAGGGCAAAGCAAGCAATAAATAAGAGAGGGAAAGGTAAGAGGGCTGTCACAGTATTGCGGTGGGCTAATAAATTGGGAGAAAGGGGCTGGATATTAAAGAGGCCATGCAACACGCAGGCAGAGGCCTAAGGCAACAAAAAAACAGAGAAAGAGTGTCGCGGGACCCACTGTTTAGGGACGTGTGTAAAGAGCGGGGGGAGGGCGGGGGGGCCATTAATGGCCGAATGCAGGGCACGCAAGCAAAACGGCTGGCAAGCAGCAGAGGGCCTGGCGACTGGACGGTGGAGTCAGCAATACGGAGGCCTTGCAGGCAGGGTTGGTGGCGGGCCCCACTATGGGCCGTGGGGCCCTCTGCCACTCATGAGCGCTACAGGCTGGGGCCGGGTGCATTGGATTGTGGATTTGGTGTGTCGGAAAGCAGGGGGATTGGTTTTTTTGGCCGGCGGGACACCCGAGGCCCACGGGCCGCCGGATTTTCTCACAGTTGCGTGTCTGCCGCTGAATCGGTTGTTGGCGTCGCCTCCTTGACGGGACGGGACGCCAGGAAGAGAAAACGGCGTTCCCCGGTGACCCCCCTGCCCGCCGATAAGGTCCGGCCTTCTGGCCACTGCCAGATGCCTGCACACCCATGTGGGGCTGTGGCCAGTCGTTGTCCTCTGGCACGGGCAGTTGCCGGTGAGAGGACCCCGTCGGGATTCGCGCCCGGTAAAACCGGCGTGCCCCGGAGGTTAATTCGAAAAACCCCGGCACGGGCTCGGTTGCTCGCCCCCTCGCTAGATTGTCGGTGTGTACGACCGCAAGTGCCCTCACGTGGCATGGCGTCCCGTGGCGGACATTGCATAATTGTTAATGCGCGTTTATGGCGGATGCCTTGGCGGAGAAGGGTGAAAAGTGGGGGTGGTTTTGAGGACTTGTTTATCAGCACTTCTTGAGGCAGGCAGGTACGTTGCGAGATATTTTTGCATATTATCCTTTCACTTGCTTTCTACGGAAATCCATAAGACACATGGAGGCCAATACGTATTGACCTTTGTATGGTTTGAGAAGCGAGTTTTTTATAGAAAATCTAGAACTACAAACAAGACTAGGGAGAAGAGAGCCATGTCAAGCAAATCACCTAGAAAGTCACTTCAAACCCTTAAAGAATTGGAGAGAGAATCTTAAGAGATCCAAAACATGGAAACACTTCGATACATGAAATGAGGAGAAGAGCTTAGAGCACAAAAAAGCAAAAGTATAGAGCCAAAGCATCTTCAACATGACCACCTTAAAACTGAGTCACAAAAAGTAAATGGATATTTTCAACCCCCAAGTAGCAACTGAAGTTAAGTAGGTCGATCAATGCTATAAAGGAGGGGGTGAGAGGCCACCCAACCTTGACCCTTATCCCTTAGAATTGTCATCCTAGTGTGGTTATATCTTAATGGCAGCATTACAAAAATCAAAATCCTATTTACTGCTTTAATGTACAAAATTCAAAATCCTTGTTAAAGAAGCACAATTTAAAGAAGGAACGTTCATCATCCACTTGTTGTTCTCTTCTTTGCCAAAGAATCAAAGGGGGAAATGGGGGAAATAGTGGATGAATTGTGTGCAACCAAGAGGCCAAAGGTGCCATTTCTAGATGCCACGCTGGCCAGTGCTAACAGAGAAATAACATTGGTTTCTAAGGAGGAAGAGAGGGTACCATGGGGTCCGAAAGCTTACTCCAAGGGCTCTTGCCAGAAGTTTGGCCCATACTTTGGCAAAGAGAGGTTGGCAAAGCTAGGGAAAAGCTCTGCACCTAATAAGAAATCTTGAGCCACCAAAGCTTTTGTAGGAAATTTGTACAATCACTCACCCAGATCCATGAGAGAATCTAGGAGACACAAATTCAAGGTTTGGAGGGTTGAGAGAGGGATTGATATGTAAAGATTCCCAATATTAAATGTGTTTAAGGAATAAGTTTTAAAAAAAGATTCAAGGAATAATTAAAAACCCCCTTCTTGCAAATAATTTTTCAAATATTTTCATGTTATAATGTTTGAATTCTTGAAAAAGTGAATAAATGAACACAAGGATGTGTGTAAACTTGTATCAAAAGTGGCATTAGAAAATCCCCTCACACATTCACTATGCTCCTTGGGGAAAGACTCATTGTGCACAAAAATTGCCCTTTCCATGGATCCATGGATAGGTAAGAGCTATTGCACATCCAAATTTTTCTCCCATTTTAATAGATTATACAATTAATTTGTTGTCAAACCAACCACGAGGATTAGTTTTTGTATTCGTTCCTCCATTTGCTTGTGTTGTCATTTGAGTTTGAAGTGTATTTAATCCTTTAACAATGGTGATGGAATTACATTATTTAGCACCGCTAACACCTCTCAACATGGTTAGGCATCAATAAGTGCCTCGAATTGTGATAATAGTAGACAACCAACTTATATGTGCTTTAAGCTATGACTTGAGTGAGCTTCTTAAATGTGAGATGCTTGCCTTTATAGACTTCTTGCTTTCAAGAGTCTCAATTTGTTTTGAGGTATTGGCATTCAAATTCACCTAGATATCCAAGGGGAGGTGTGCTCTAAAGCTTAGTGCACACGAGCAAGAAAGTGCAACGTTGGTGGCTAGATTTGAAGACTTGCACGATTATCGAGGTTATGTTTAAGTGCCACTGGTGCTCAAATTTGCACCTCCATTTTGGAGGTTGCAAACTTTAGCATTGGTGTGCCATTACTGCTCCAACCAATAGGCCTTTGCCATGTGGTTCTGAGCATTGCCTTCAATGCTCCTGGAGCTAGCAAACTGCTCTCTTTGTCCAATGAAACATTGCCACCTACAAGTCTCCAGTGCCTAAAGCACTGCCTGCAGATCGTCAGATTGTCCAGTGAGCTCAGCAAGATCATTAGAGGCAGCTTCATTTTGGGTCACACACAATATATAGTTTGGAGCCTGGAAGTGGCACCAGCCTCGCATTCTTTCTGTCGTATGCACTGACCCTAAGGGAGGACACTCCTCGAGTCTACTTCAAGTTATTCTTACTACTCTAGGAAATTATCCATGGCACTCTAGGTCATGTTACGCATTGCAAGCCCAATTTAGCTAACCAGTGTGCTTAGACTTTCTATCTCAAGTAATGGCAGTCGATCAAAGAAGCAAGTGAGATTTATGGCAAGAAATGCCATGTGGTGACACAGATCCTTGAGCTGTGTTGCGAAGGTGGTGGCTTGTGGCAATATTGCTTCAAAAGTGCTAGGGTAGAAGCTCCAAATTTTGTCAATATGTCCCCCTACTCAAAGTTCGATTGGGAGATGAAGTTGTGTCTTTGACGTTTGGAAGGGGTCAGAGCTACCCAATGCCCACATAGCCAAGAGGCTAACAAGTGAGGATGGAGTAAGCTACAAAGTGTGGGTACGGAGAAGATGTGCCAGATTTGAAAAGCAAAATCCAACCAAAGAGGGGGAGGTCTAGTGTGTGCTAGTGTGAGAGTTGAGTGAGTGTAAGAGAGAGAGTTGAGTGATGAGTGTGTGTACAGGACGAGAGGAGGAAGGTCATTACTCATGTCAACTCACTCGTTGGGGTGCTTCAAACAGTAAGACAACAACAAGATTAAGCAGCAGGAGCACATACAGAGGGTTGCTTTCATGCTTCCCCTGCACCAGCAGCCTCACCACAAAAAGCTCCAACTCTACATCCCATCATCCTCTTCTTCCCTACGAACTCCCTTTTCACCTTCACCCAGCTCCCCATCGCCATAGCTCTCTTTCTCACCCCCCACCCCGCATGCCCTCCCAACATGGACTTCTCCCACCATAGCTCCATCGGCCTCTCCTTCAATGACCGCCCCCTCTCCTCCCTCTCCTCCCCCGACCACTCCGACAATCCCACCTCCCGTTCCTCCTTCTCCTCCGACTTCGAACCCCGCGATGATCGCCTCCCTGGCCCCTTCAAACTCGCCCGCACCGACTCCTTCTCCCGACATCCCGACCTCAAAATGCACATCGCTAGCAACGGGACCCTCGGATCGCTCGTCCGCAGCAATTCTATGCAGCTCTCCGACGGCCGCCAGCTCGGGTGCTCGCCCACCAATTCCAGTGCCTCGGACGGCGCTCTCCTGGGGTCGGAGCCCCGCTTGATGAGGAACGATTCCTCCTTGTCTTACCCTGGAAGTGGCACCGCTCCTCGACTCATGTCGTACCACCAGCAGGCATTTCCGTTCAGGTCTTCAGGTACTGGGCTGCGAAACATTCTCTTTGGTGTCAAGGGGCTGGAGTGCTACCGGGGACGCGCATAGTGTTAGATCAAATCCAAACCCTTAATTTTCATGTTTCGCCGTCTACAAGCTTGGATGAACCATCTGCAAAGCGAGCAATGGGAGCTGCAAGGTAGGTCGCTGGGGTTTAGGGTATGATGTTCTTGCCGGGGAAAGGTGGCATCGTAGTCTTTGAAGGGTCACCGAGCTCAGATCTCCACGCACGTAACCTGGCGTTGCATTCTTTTCAAGGTCACTGTTCCTGTAGCTTCTGAGCTAGGGCTAAAGGCACCAGATAGTCAAATGACACGGTGAGACCTGAGCGCGACCTCCTCTGTGCAACAATATATGCGGCAAGGTATCGAGTTGGTCATGATAACACATCGTAGGAGGGAGCAGCGACTGTTGCAGGGAGAAGCTATGGAGTACTGTTGTTGGCTTAGGCGCCTGTTTGATAGTAGAAGCTAAGGAGCATGATGGCTTTTACTATGGGCGAAGGAGCGATGGTGAGGAAAAGCTCAAGCTGCATGGACAATTCAACGTGGAAGGAGATATATTCTTGCATTCGGGGTTGTAGTGTGCTTGAAAATAGAGTGAGGACGAGCTGCGAGTGCACTGTTTTGACTTGAGCGGTAGACCTAGAATTTGGACACGAGCGAGTGAAGTTTTTGTGTGCGAGCTTGCAGGAGGGTTGCCGATGTCGATGAGCAGGGAGATGGCGAATCATCTGGGCATGCACGACGGCGAGCGGGGAGCTGAGCCTGTTGTGTTCACGTCAAACCAATTGCGAGAGCTGCAGTACCATGCGCTGATCTTCAAGCACTTGGTGAGCGGCGTCAACGTCCCTCCGGAGCTCGTGCAGCCCATCCGCAGCAGCGTAGCTGCATTGGCAGGGTCTCACCATCTCGCAGCAAGCAGTGAGTGCGGTCCAGATTTCTGTCGTTGTGTGTTTGACGTCCAGCTCACGACCTGGTTTCAGTGATTTCCGTCGTTGGTGTACGTCTGCGGTGTTAATTCCGTCGTCGCTGCGAGCTGGCTTCTAATTTGCAACGATTTCTGTCAACCGTTTCCTGTCGACGTTTGAGTGATCGTTCGTCCCGAGCTCATGAAGTTGCTTTTCTCGTCGTCGGAACTTGCAGTTGGCTGGGGAAATTATCACCTTGGCTACGCCAATGCAACCGATCCGGAGCCCGGACGGTGCCGACGGACCGACGGAAAGAAGTGGCGTTGCTCCCGAGACGTAGTCCCTGATCAGAAGTATTGCGAACGCCACATAAATCGAGGCAGAAATCGTCGCAAAGCTGCCGAGAATCAAACCACATCGTCTCCTCAGCCCGGTGGCGGAGCTGCAAATTCCACCTCCAGCAGCGGAGCATCGTCCGTAAGCCTAGCCGCCGCAAAAGCAGCTACCACAACGACTTCTGCAGCTGCAAGCAGTCTCCGTCCTTCCAATATGGCTCTTAATGTTCAACAGCAAAGGCCGTCGACCTGCGGCCTAGATTTCAAAAGCTATTCTGCCACCACTTCACCCAACTGCAACGGTGGATTGTCCATCGGTTCATCCATTCCTGCGAGTCAATTTCATCTTCCACTCCAATCATGCGGAGGGACTGCTGGGCTGTCCGCCAAAGATTTCCGGTAGGCCTCGGATGCTATTTTTCTGCAACTCTCACCATAGCTCTCGGTGAATTGAAGCTTATCCTCGTGTTGCAGCTACTCCAACGATTTCAAGTTTATCCAATCTTCATTCGAGTTTTGCAGCTCCTTGAACGATTTCGGCATGCATGTCGTTGCAACCCTCCGCAGCTCTCTCGAGGGTTTTGACGTCGCCAAAGTCTAATCTTCGTTGTGCGTTTTCCAGCTACTTGAACGGGGATCTGACTCAAGAACAAATCTTCTTCTCTGAAGCCTCCGGAAGCATACGTACTCCTGGACTTGGTCAAGAGTCGCAATCCATAAGTGGGTTATCCGTGCTCTCTTCTGCCAACAACGCCTGGCGCTCCATGCAGCAGCAATCTAGGGTACCTTCGCCACTGCAGTCTGAGGCTAACCGCAGCTCGTCTACAGTGGCACAGCACAATTCCCATCATCTGAGAAGCATGCTCGGCCAGGACTCCATGTCCATGCTCGGCCAAGACACAGTAAACCTGCCATCCCTCCAGCAGCAGCACCAGCAATCCCAGCACACCTTCCTGGGAGGCGGGTTCGGGGCGGTGGAGGCAGTGAACGTAGGCCGTGAATCGGAGGGGCAACCCCTTCGTCATTTCTTTGACGATTTTTCGCGGACAAAAGATCCCTGGTCGGACGTGGAGGAGGACAGGTCGAACCGCAGCTCGTCGACCACTCAGTTGTCCATCTCGCTGCCCATGACTTCCTCGGATTTCACATCAGCGAATGCGAGCTCTCCTCGTGGCAAGTTAACACTTTCCCCCTTAAAGCTCTCTATGTCTAGGGCTGGCGATGATGATCCCCTGGGTGTGGATGCTACCCAGATGGGCCTCGGGGTGGGCATGGGTCTGGGGATGGATGAAGACCGGCATCGGCAAGCCAGTTGGATTCCCATCACATGGGAGCCCTCGGTAGGGGGACCTCTTGCCGAAGTTCTGCAATCAAGCACCCCTCGGGGGGGTGGCAAGAGCTCGGGGCTGAATTTGATGACTGAAGGATGGGAGAACAGCCCTCGAGACAGTCCACGAATGGCTTCACCAACAGGTGTATTACAAACTGCAACGTTTGGCTCTTTCTCCGACACTAGTACTGTGAGCAGTCCTCGAGCAGGCAAAGTTGATCAGGCAGGGCTTCCCGATCACATGATCCGGAGTTCTGAGTCCGTTACTCACTCCATCGAGCCTGCTGCTTGTTGAATCAAATATATGCAAATATGAGACCCTAGCTGAAACACCTCACGACATAGAAGTCTTCGTTCTGATATTGAGCTAGCTGAAACACTCCAACTTTCCAAGCCATTTGCAGTTTAGTTACAGTCGAGAGTGGGGTGGGAGAGCGTTGTAGACATGAGCTCAAACAGCTTTCCCAGCTACCCAGCCGTGTTAGCTGTTCTCGAGTCCTTTGTATGCCTATTAATAGTACCAGTATACGTATTGCTGCATCTCAATCTCTCGCCGAAGAGTTAGTTTGCTTGTGTTTTTCATTATTCTTGTTCCCGTAGTTCCTCCTTCCAATGCATTATATATTCATTGTGTTGCAGATAGGGGATCAGTTGCTGGCAGAGAGTCGGGTACTGGAGGGGGGGCAGGTGAAACAACGAAAGACCTGATCAATTGAGTGGGCTCATTGGCAAGGTATGCAGGCGGAGGGATCGAGTGACTCGTGAGTGCATTTCTTTAGTTTACTCTCAGTGAGCAGCTCAACTTATAGCCGTAAAATTGTCACCTTCAAGCCGGCATCTATAATATAGCCTTTAGCATTAGGCTCATTTATGCTTAGCTTAACAAATCGGCGGTTTCATAGTTCTGTCCCTCCGCGTAGCCCATGTACACTACCGTTAAGACCAGTGACACAGTGTTCCACCATCTATCCAATTCTGTATACAAGGCTCCCTGGCCGCGATTAATCGTACTAGAAAATTTCTGTCTCGCCCAGTCGAGCGATTTTGGTTTACAATTTAGTTATTTATTCTGTATTTCGATCAGCAACAACTTCAAGATACATGTCCTTATAGCAGATCTGAGAGGATATCTGGTTCAGGCCACATTCTGTAAAAAATTCTCCGTTTCTCTTATCGAGCGGCGCTGTAATTCACACTTTGTTTCCTGTTCCAAATCTCAATACAAGCTGTGAAACCTTTTCAGATTGCCTTCTGGTTAAGCGTTAAAACTTAAAAGCATTTTTAGATTGCATGCCATGTGGTTTTACTATGTCTTCAGACGACTTCATAAATAGGGCGAGAGCTGCAAGAATTTCAATTATTTACGAGTAGAAGGTTCGATTTGAATTGTTTCTAGGGTTGACAAAATTTCCTACATGCGTTTGTAAGGTTACAGACAGTGTTTCTTTCTTTTTTTCCGTTTTTTGGTGGGTGGGGTAAAGTGGGCACATGCATACTACACGCGTGGCACACGCCTGACCTTAATACTAAATGTGGTTCATAATACTTCAGAGATTTGCATCTTAGATCTATTATAATTTAAAGGCCACGAAAGATCAGTTTGCTAAGGAATCAATCAAGTAAATAGGGCGCAGTGACAGATGCAAGAAGTTCAATTATTTTCGAGTAGAAGGTTCGATTTGAATTGTTTCTAGGGTCGACAAATTTTCCTACATGCGTTTGTAAGGTTACAGACATTGTTTCTTTCTTTTTTTTCGTTTTTTGTTGGGTGGGGTAAAATGGGCACATGCATATTACATGCCCGGCACACACCCCACCTTGGGGAAGGGCAATACTAAATGTTGTTCATAATACTTCACAGATTTGCATCTTAGATCCATTATAATTCCAAGGCCAAGAAAGATCAGTTTGCTAAGGAATCAATCAAGATATGCTTCACTGTATCAACTTCGGTCAATTAGACATTGTGCACTTGGGTTCTGAAGGGTAAGGGGAAACAAAGCTCTAGTTGCACAAAGAGCTTAATTTTTTGACTTGAATGTGGATATTATTCTATGTATGGAAGGAGGTAATATGCCTACTAAAGACTAAGTCTTATAAAGTAATAGTGTATCAACTCTTGGCTCCCACTTGTAGTAAAGTGAAAGGCAATTGTGGGCTAGCTAAGTTCAATTATCAACTTTCCTAATCTAGCTTGCAGTTGTTTCACTTGCATACAAAAACCTCGACGATAAACAACTGTCTTTTACCTGACAAGCCTTACAATCAACACCCAATTGTACTTAAATGTGTAAAATGAAACAACAGATAATTAAAACAAGCAAAGTGCAACACAAAAGAAAAACAAAGGAGGCACTTCACTCAAAAGACTATGAGATCTTTTTACACAGCTTTGAGCACCATAGTGCCTCATGATAGTGCTACCAAAAAGGAAATCTAGATTCTATAATATTGGGGGACCCGAGTACTAAGACTACCTAACACTTGTTGAAGATATAAAACCCTCAAAACACAAACTCCTAATAAGACTTAAACACCCCAAAAAGAGTAAACTCCTAAACCTATAGTTGTCCATTGAACCACTTTATTCACCCAATAGACAACTTGAAACACTTGAACTCCTAAACTTTGGTTGTTTGGTGAACTACAACACTTTATCGAATTGATAGCTTGGCTACAATGCTACACATCCACTAACCAAGTAGGCCCAATAATTTGAATTATCCAATGCTTCCACCTAATAAACGGCCCATCCAATCACACAAGTGTGATGATGAGTCCATTTAGTGAAGAAATAACCTATCATTTGTTAAATAGGCGATATTGAAGCTTCACCCATCCTTCAAGTGCAACTTGTCAGATGAAATGAAATATTGTTTCGAAATGTTTGGTGCACTTATCGTAGTTGCCATCTCTTGCCATGCATATTGCTCCTCGATTGTCAACATGTAGTAAAATAGAATCTTTTGTGATCAACCTGATCTTGTGAATGAGCCTTTTGAGTTGAATGGCCTCTTTGGAAACATGACTTAAGCACAATATACTCTACTTTTGTACTAGACAGTGCTGCACATTCTTGACACTACAAAGACCAACTGTCCACCACCATCACCTCACCACCACTGGCCATGTAATTATACCTTCTGTTCTTAGAGTACCTTTGACACACCTAAGATGTTGCTTTAATAAAACCACATGTGCCATACATGGAGAACTATCATTCTACTTAAATTGCAAACACTAAAGTCTAGATTAGGTCAAGTACTTAGCATGGCATCTATCAAAGCTCCTAACATTTCTCTATAGGGGAATGCATTGTCTGGAAAAATATTGTTAGTGCCTTTAGGCATACTTTCCATAGGTAGATACAACTTTGCATTCTAAACATCCCCATTTTTCTAACAAAGTGTCAAATATTTCTCTTGTGAAGATGTACTTCACTTCTATCTATTGCAGACCATTCTATTTGAATACGTGAAAAACTGTGTGCATTCACTAAGTCCTTCATTCAATCTTTTGTTCAATGTCATTTTGCTCCTTTCTAATAGAGTGAGATTTGAACTGGCTATCAATAGAGTGAGATCTGCACTTGCTATCAATAAATTGTCAACATTATTACACAGTTACTAGAATGATCCTTTTCTTAGTATGTCTAAAATACACCTGGTAAGTTCATCTTTTAAAAAGAAATTGTCTATCTCTTTATACTAGGTCCAAGAAGACTATTTCAACCCATAAATAGCCTTTCTCAATTAGCATGCTAGCTTCTCCTTACCTCTCACAATAAAATCTTTAGGCTGCTATGCATACACATATTCATTTAGCTCTTCATGTAAAGATGTAGTAGTGACATCCATATGATGTACAATCCACTAATGTGAAATTGCTAAAGCCAGTAGAATCTTGTTTGATGTAAGCTGAGCAACTAGTGCATATGTTTCATAATAGTCCACTTCTTCATGCTGGATCGACCTCTAAGAGCAATGAGCCTCACCTTGTATAAGACAATCTTTCCTTTGTATCATGTTTTGATCTTGAATAACCATTTACATTGCATGACATGGTAGAAAAACATGGTATCATTAGCTCATAGACCTTATCTCTGCTTTCATTGCACCAACCCACTCATTAGCATGCTTAGGATCTTAAAGCTTTGGTTATAGCCCGTTATGCGCCATCATCCACAAATAGTCCATGATCATGGCTTCCAAATAAGCATCGATCTTTGTTTACTAGTCTATTCATCATTATTGGGTGTTGCATAATGCAACAATGGCAAATCATGGTCATCATGGTCTTGAATTTGATTTTTGAAGAATAGACATGGCAATGCAATATCATTTACAGCATCTCTTAGACTTGTTTCAGTAGAAAATTGTGACATGGGGGCCACAAGAAGCTCTGAGTAGTCTCCATCAAATGGTTTTCCTGCATCACTCTTACTTTCCTTTGGACCAAGCATTTCTTCTTCTACACAATTCACATCGTGACTATGCACTATGTTCTTTGTTTCATGGCAATACAAATGATATGACTTAGAAGAGTACGAGTAACCTATCATGAGGCATTGTGTACACAATTCGAATCAATATTGAGTGCCCTTTCTTCTCTTATATGAACCAAGGCTTAGGATCCAAAAGTCCACAAATGGGACGCATTGTTGGAAAGGCCACCTCCCAATCTGTAAGCCCCATATGAGGAGAGCGGGGGGGGGGGGGGGGGGGGGGGGGGGGTTGAACCTAAATTTTGAGAGATGGCCACATGGGCAAGATCATGGCTGCCATGGGGACATGGTTCAGATAAAGAAAAGGGTGAACAAGGGGCTGCCACATGCACATCAACAAGGCTTCATGAGGGCATCACAATCAAAAGAGAAGTACCTGGAGCCATCTGGGAGCATGGATCAACACTATGGATAAGGCGATTGGAAGAGGCAAGTCCAAGACTTGGAGCTCCAGAGGTAGGAAAAGTGGCGTCTGCATGTGCACAACAATAGGCAGCATGCCAAGGCATAACCAAGGCCTGGGGCATGGGCCACGAGGTGATTTGGATGGCGACACATGGTGGGCCCTTCTGGGTGGTAGGCACCTTATTGGCGAGATGAATGGTGAGGACTATGGGCATGCTAATGGCCTGCAAAACAAGCCCTAGAAGGTGGCAGGGGTAGGCAACATCATGGGTTGGAGATGGGTTGGCTAGTACAAGGCTATCGGTTGGGCTCATCCAACGGGCTCAGCCAACTAGGCTTGGGTTGGGTAGACCATAGGGTTGGGACCATACGTTGAAGTATGGGTGAAAGGTCCTAGTTTTGTGCACCCATGGATTAATTGGGGAAGGGCCAAAAAGTCAGCCAAAATGGCCCCGATTGGGTGGTCAAAAATTTTCCCCTATAAAAGGAGCCCTTTGGGTGGTCATAACATCATCCAATAGATCAAGCAGAGGAGCAAAAGGAGCAGCACCTTTGGGCCTATATACAAGAGACAAAGGAGGACCGGAGGTGCTACAAACTTAGCTCACTTGGGGTTGAAGCGTAGGCTATCTATGAGGGCAGAATGGTGCCAAAATATAGCTATCGATTTCCCCCAAAATTTGACATCTCTCACTGTTGCATTCAAAATTTCACTTCTCATGTGCTAGTAAATTCGAAATACCCCTTAGAAGGAGGAAGAAAAATGGCCTCCTCTAGTGATGGCGATCCAGATAAGGCTTCCCCCTCCAATGCTCCCAAAGGATCTTCTCCTCATTCCACTAGCCCCCATCCCATCAGTCTATTCCCTGTCAATCTTGAGTCTCGTCAGGGAGATATCACCACTGCTTTGGATACTGACATGCAAGAGCCAGTTCATGATAAGATTGACGTGCCACTACCAACCTTCACCTTCCATTTGGAAGAACGTGACATACTACAACTCCATAAAGGAGACAATGAGACGGACGTTCTTTGAAAACTTCTTGCGAAGTTGAAAACAAAACCACCCAGCAGTAGCGGTTAGAACAAGGACAACAATCTTTAAAGCCTCAGTTTGTCACCTTCGCTATGGCGCCCCCAAAGCACACGGGCCTGAAAGGAAACACCTTACCAGAGCTACCGAAAAGCACCTATGCTGGTATTTTCAGTGGAGGTGGTAGAAGCCGTTGATTCTGAAAAAATCTGCCTAGGAACAACTTACCTTACGAGCTAGGAGAATCTTCGGCGAACCCTCAACCACCATAGGTGTAGAGCCAACAAGGCTCCCTTCCTCCTCTGGTATAAACAGTCCAAATGCTTGAGAGCTTACAATCAAGGTTCACAACAGGTTGCTTAATGAAACGACAAAGTGGCTTTGTTTGTGGAAAGTAGTATTCTATATTTGCGGTACAAGTCCACCAGCATTATTTCTTGAAGGATGGGTTCACAACTTTTGGTCTCACAAAGGCCTTATAGTTATGACCATATGTTTTCTCAGAAAAGCCCGATATGGACAGAGAAGTTGTTCAGAGAGGAACCTCGACGATTAGGAATCAACCCTTCTTATTCTAGCTTTGGGAACCTTCGTTTAATCCAAACTCCCCCCCTCCCTCCAAAGCCCCTATCTGGGTTGAATTCCCTGACCTCCCACTCTCCCTTTTTCCTCAAATTATGCACCTCTAGGTCAGTTCCTTAGAGTAGAAACGGAGAAGTTTATTAGTTCGAGAGGCAACCCCCAAGCCTTTGTCCTTATGGACCTACTTTGACCCCCCTAGTGCTATCCGGATCCTTGATGGAGATGGTGCAGAACTTATTCAAAAAGTTTTCTTAAAAAACATACCTCTTTATCGTTACCTTCTACTTCCCCTCCTCTGTTCTCATTAGGCTTAGAGGTCTCCTTGCTTTGTTCTCCAATCATCTTCTCTAGAAGGTATGTCCGCCGGTGGTTTAGTTGGGTCCTGAATTTTTTGTGAATCCTACAATGTGAAGAGAGTGGGAGAGAAGGAAGGAGTCTCACTTGCAGCTTTCTCACATACACAATGGGGGAATATACACAAAGGTGGAGGCTGAAAACAGTTTTCCTCTTCTTAGTTGTGAAAGCCAAAAGAACTCTAAGTACAAAAGAATAGGTGAACTCTATTGTGGGTCTCAAACAAAACTCAGCTATCTAAGGTGGCATACTAACTGAGGAGTACATAAAGATAGCTGTCATCCAGCTATTATTCATGGGCAGTGTACCAACCACATCTGCAGCTAACAAGTCGGTGACATAAATGCACAATAGTCACCCTAGCATATCACGAGTGGAGCTCGATATCTCAACACTCCCCCTCGAGCACAATCCCAATTCCTGCACACCAAGTAGGTCTCTGAACTTGCGCAGCTTCTCTGCACCCAATGCCTTCGTGAATATGTCAACTACTTGATCCTCTGTGCTGACATAAACTAGATCAATAAAACCTACTAGAACCTTCTCCCGCACATAGTGATAGTGCACCTCAATGTGCTTTCTTCTAGCATGATAGATTGGGTTATTTGCCAAGTGTATACTGCTCATATTGTCACAATAAATGACAATTGGCGTAGACTAATGCATATCATAAACTAGCTTATGCAACCAAGCTACCTCACATGCAGCCATTGCTGCACCCCTGTACTCAGCCTATGTGCTTGACAAGGCAACTGTAGGCTGTTTCTTGTTGCTCCAAGTGACTGCAGCACTCCCAAAAGAGAACGTATATCCACTTGTAGATTGTCTATCAAAAATACTACCAGCCCAATCAACATCAGTGAATCCATGCAACTGTATCTAAACCCCAGCCTCATAAAATAGTCCATACTGCAATGTGGATTTCACATACCTTAGTATGCATCTAGCCACATCCAAATGCGGTTTCCTTGGAGCCTGCATAAACTGACTTACCAACCCAAAAGCATAGCTCAAATCTAGCCTGGTAATAGTCATATAAATCAAACTTCCTACTATGCGTCTCTACATAGTAGGGTCTTCCAGAAGCTCACCTGCATTTGCGTTCAACTTCACATTCTGCTCCAAAGGAACTGAAATAGGCTTACAGCCTGTCATCCCAGATTTGGACAGCATATCCAATCCATACTGCCTCTGCAAGAGCCATATCCCACTTGTGGATCTAATCACCTCAATGCCCAAGAAGTAACGCAGCTCTCCCAAATCCTTCATCTCAAACTTCTGCTTCAATAGCATTTTCACATGAAGGATATCTTCATTACTATCACCTGTGATGATCAAATCATCAACATAAATGACAACCAGCATAATGCCTTTATTTGTTTTTCTCACATAAAGTGAGAAATCTACCTTGGAAATCTAAAAGCCAATAGTGACAAGATACTATCCTATCTTGTCAAACCATGCTCTGAGTGCTTGCTTCAAGCCATACAAGGCTTTCTTCAACTTGCAAACAAACTCAGGATGAACAGCAGCATGAACATAACCTGGTGGCTGCTCCATATAGACCTCTTCTTGCAAATCACCATGCAAGAAGGCATTGTTTACATCCATCTGATGTAAAGACCATTCCTTTGATGCAGCCATAGCAATGATTGCTCTTACAGTTGCCATCCTTGCAACCGGACTGAATGTTTCTTCATAATCAATGCCATATGTCTGTGCATACCCCTTGACAACTAATCTTGCCTTGAATCTGTTCACTGAACCATCTCCATTGTGCTTCACCTGATAAACCCACTTGCAGCCAATTGCATTCTTGTTTGGGCTCCCCCTGCCTCTAAAGTTACCACGTCCTCCTCCATAGGACTGGTTTTCTTGAATTTGCTGCATAATCGGCCTGCTCTACCTCTACCTCTACCTCTTCCAGCATTTGAGTAGAAGACAGCTTCTTTTGAAGTTCCTCCTGAAGAAGATGCACCACCATTTCTCTGCTCTTTAGAGATTAGAAGAGCAATCAACTCCTCAAAATCAGGAAAATTCTCACGGACGGCAATGGATGTCCAAAATTGTGCATAATCCTTTCCTAGACCATTCAAGGTCACAGAAACTAAATCATCATCTTCCACTGGCGACCCAATAGAAGCAAGTGCATCTACAATCTTCTTCACCTTCATGTGGTAGTCATTGATGCTCATATTTTCTCTCTGCACATTATGCAACTCCTGCTTGAGCTGCATTTTCCTAGCTTGTGTATTTGTGCTATACATTTTTGTCAAAGTATCCCACACCTCCTTCGGTGTGCTTGCATCCTGAATATGCACAATCATAGAATCTGAAATACTAATAGACAGCCAGTGCATAAATTTTCTGGCTCTCTCATGCCAGCCTTTAAATGCCTGCAACTCCTGTTGATTGGGAATATTAGGAATAATTGGTTCTTGTTCAGCTTCAGTAATGAACTCCCAATAGTCTTTTCCCTTAAGGAAATTCGTCATTCTAAACTTCCATGCTTGGAAGTTGTTCTTGTCAAGCTTTTTAGTGACAATCTGTGAAAGAGCATCAGACACCATTACAGAACACTGCAAAATATTCTGTCACTGCAAAAAAACACAACTTCTGCCTCACAAGGGCAAATCTGCAAAACTGATGAGAGTGGTATTTGACCACACAGTCACTTCCTAGTGACGATTATGCATCAACAAGAAATAAGAATGATTCTTTCACTCCCAATATCTCTGCGCATAGGCATACGATGTAATTTCTGCGATAACTTTTCATTGACTTGCAGAACAGTGGTCGCACAGCAAAAACAGGGCACTTTCTTGAGTGCCTGCGGAAAACTTCTACCACCAAAATGGGCCTTGAAATTGCCTCGTAGCATATACTGCCCTTTTGCCACACTGCAAAGGGCGTCCCAATCTGAGACAATGCACTCTTGCACTTTGTGGTTGTGCGGCGACCTGCAGAGATTTGCTCCCAAACTTGAAAAAAAAGGAAAGCAACACTGATCCTCTTACTAGGACACCACGAGCTTGGTTTGCTTTCTTGAGCTCCTTACCACAAACTGAGCTCTGATACCATGTGAAGAGAGTGGGAGAGAAGGAAGGAGTCTCACTTGCAGCTTTCTCACATACACATGGGGGAATATACACAAAGGTGGAGGCTGAAAACAAATTTCCTTTTCTTAGTTGTGAAATCCAAAAGAACTCTAAGTACAAAAGAATAGGTGATCCCTATATGTGGGTCTCAAACCAAACTCAGCTATCTAAGGTGGCATACTAACTGAGCCACTAACTAGAGTACATAAAGATAGCTGTCATTCAGCTATTAGTCATGGGTGGTGTACCAACCGCATCTGCAGCTAACAAGTCGGTGACATAAATGCACAACGGTCACCCTAGCATATCACGAGTGGAGCTCGATATCTCAACATGCGGTTCCTGCTGGGTGGGCACTGGTCTTTCCTTCTGTTGGTTATTTCTAGTAGGTGAATCTTTGATGAAATGGCCTCCCATGCCACAAAGGAAAGAAGAGTTGGGTCACTACTGACACTGAAGATAAGATGGATGATAGATCGAGAGAAGAAGAATTTGTTGTTGCGAAGGAAGGTCCTTCTTTTACAATTGTCAAAAGTAGGAAAGCAAACAGGTTGGGAAAAGAAAAATCACAACTTGAGGAGGGAAATGCCAGAGGGAAGGAACTCAACTCAATAGAAAGAGAAAAAAGAAGAATGTCAAGAGGGTTTGCTTTATCTTCATCAGTCAATTTTAAGAAGAAACGGAATAAAAATAATACCCAATGATGCAAGACACCTTCACTTTCCTGAGCATCGATATCAAATGATCTCAAACCTGCTATTCTTGAAAGATGGTTAGGATCAAAAGGCCTTATACTAGAGTTTTTAGCTTTACAGGAGGTTAAAGTCTCAGGGACTAAGCTACATTGGCAGCTCCGTCAAATTGATGACAAAAGACAATGGTATTGCACTAACCATGAAGAAGGGAGAGATGGCGCAACACTGGGAGTAGCAACTCATCTCACCTAGGCAATCACTCACCCTCTTGGCACTTTTGACACTTTCAGGATAGGAGTTGAATTCTGCCATGCTCAATTGAATTATCAGATCTTCTCTGTCTACACCCCTAACTCTACAAAGGAAAGGTCTCTTCTCTGGTACAGCAAGTTTCTTCAAAACAACACTATACTTCTAGGTGATTTCAACATCGTAGAGTCCCAAAAAGATAGATGGAATGGATTGGGAAACACTATCCGGGGTAGTGAATTGGCTTCATGGAATGCTCTTAAGGACTCTGCGGTGCTTGTTTATATCTCGACAGATACCTCTTTCACCTAGTCTAACAACCAAATTGGTCATGCCCATAGAAAAGTAAGGATAGATAGGACCTACTTCTCAAGAGAGATTTTGGACTCAGGTCTTTGTTATAAGAGCAAAGCCCTTGTTTCTCTTCCTTTCTCTGACCATAAACCAATCTTGATCTCTTTGGATAAGAGTGAGGGTCAAAGAAGGAAGCCGTGGTTCAAAGCTAACCCATTTTTCTTTCGCCTACCCTATGTGCAACAAAAGGTAATCAGGATTTGGGATAAAGCTTTTGAGGGTACTGCCACTATTACTGAAAAATGGATCAAGGCTACAGAAAGAACATGTATTTTTCTTAAAGCCATTAAAAAGCACACAGATATTGCTAGATCTGAAAGACACAACTGCCTTGAGGAAAAAATCAAGCATTTAGACACCCCATGGTCAGGAAAAGATTAAGGCTTTCACGATAGAATCAGTCACATTGAGGTTGCGCAATTCAAATCATACACAAGACAATGGTGGGAAGGAAAAGGCAATAGGCCTAATGAAGATGTGTTTTGTAGTCTTAGGAAAAAACAAGCACTGGAATCTATTGAGCCTCTTCGACATGAGGATTGCTTAATCCACGATGCGAAAGAGATTGGGAAAATCATCGCAGATCATTTTCAGAGCATACTTCGGGATCCAACAATCCTCACCACTGAGAAAAGAAGAGCTAGAGAAAAGTGCAGTCTGGTTAGGAAGAAGATGGTGCAAATGTTTGACTCCATCTTTTTGGATAGGGACTTCTCCCTAGAGGAACTAAAAGCCACTGTCACTTCTATGGCAAAAGGCAAAACCCCTAGCGAGGATGGTCTCCCTGTTATTTCATAACCATGCAGGTTAGCACAAGTGACTCTGAGGGGTGTGCGAGGGTAGGTTGGCTTCAAGGATTGGCGGTTCAGTCTTCAACGGTCACTTCTCTAACTGTCAGATTGTTCTTGTGCGTATGCTATTACTAGCATTTCGATGTTGTTCTTTACACAGTTGTTGTGCGAGTTCTTGCTCCAGAATATAGAGATCCTTAGTGTTCTGTCTCTATTTGCATTCAATGTATTCCTTTTTTGTAGATGTTACGCGTATCGTTTTATCTCCGTTTCTCGTAGCATTTGCGCATAGTTATGATGCTACACATTGGCGATCATGATGTGCATTCTTACCATCACACAAGGGATTCGCGATCTGGTGGCTGATTGTCTTTCGGCAAGGTTTTGGGTGCACTCATGTCCTCCGTTCCTTGCTGTCATTGCGGAGGCACTTCACGTGGAGGTTTGCACGTAGTTGCACTCACCTCGGCTGAGATTCAGGAGGAGATTGCTGCGGTAAGGAGGCACGTCCATGGATTTATGTGATCCGATCCCCAGCACCCTGTGTATGGTCGAGCGAGTATGGAAATCCAAGTGAAGAACCTCATCCGGTGGTCGTGGCAGTGAATTCTGTGGTTGCTATCTTCCCAGTAGGCATGCATGCACACACGCTCGCAAGGGCCTCTTGATCCCTTGACACCAATGACGCGTTTGCGATGACGGAACAGTGATCCTGAGCATGGAGACGTCATTCTGCAAGGTTTTCAGGAGGAGTCGATCGATGTCAGAGTATGCCTTCTCATTTAGTTTCACTGCCACGGCTACGGGTGCGGGTCTCGCTTGATGGACCCTAGGTACTGAGTGCATCTTTGTCTCCAACAATGGTTTTGGTTGCTTCTCACAATCTCTTCGGTCAAGGTTTGCCATCTGGAGGAGGAGGAGCACCAAACATTGGAGGCGCTATGATGGCAGGCCAAGTCAAGTATGCAAGTTTGCAGGGAAAAAGTCGGATGACACAGATGCTCTTATCCGATAGTTTGAGAAGGTGTATGAGCTCAACAATCTGCTGCCCGTGGTACCACTCCGATAGGAAGCAATTTTTGAGTCAACTCTAGTAGGCAAGGCCGCACGATGGTTGGTAGACTCTGCGGTGGATCACTTCACCTCATATGATCTCACCCGCGAAGCATTCTTGAGATGGTTTCATCAGGAAAAAACGATTTTGCAAACTCTAGATAGATTGCGATGCTTGGATCAGGGAGATCAAGGTGTGGAGGATTATGCGTCCAAATATAACTTACTCTTGCAACTATGCCACAAGCAAATCGGCTTGCTTAGGAGATAATGACTACTTCATTTTGGGGCTGCTATCTAGAGATCTGTGGATAGTGTTGGCCACAGTGGATCGGACATAGACGATGCTCACCGTGGTAGTGGCACAAGCACTTTGAGCAAGGGAGTCTCTGCACGAGAGGATAGCCAAGAACTTCAAATCCTCCAAAAGTAAAACCAGGAAGAAACTGCCAAAACATAAGAAGTCAGATGATAGCGGATGAAGATTCGGACGTGACTAGCTCTAAAGAAAGCTCTGAAGGTACCAGTTCGGAGGAATCTGACTCGGAAGTGGAGACAAAGATCGATGAGCCTCTAAAGGGGGCAAGGGCACTCCAGTGGCTTCCGGTGAAGGATTAGCACCTAAAGGGTTGAAAGGTATCCGGTGCACTCACTGCTGCAATCCTAGTTATTCCGTAGTCGAGTGTGCTCTGAATGTCAATTGGTGCGTGATTTACTTGACTAATCCTCACAACACAGTGGGATGCCACTATAATGGGCGTGGTGAGAGAGCAGTTGGTCAGTAGCAGTAAGATCTAGGTTCATCTTTTGTGTACGAAGAGCAACCATAGCAATCGTTTTCACCGCAACAATCGTTCCAACCACAATAGTCATTCCAATGAGGTGGGGGCAGTGGTGGCCATGGATGCAGATGCGAAGGTGGAGGTCGTGGACAAAATCGATCGAAAACCTGTCTATTCTGTTTGGGCAAAGGCCATTGGCGCAACAAATGCCTGGATGCTCAAGAATGGGATTGGCAATGAGCGGAGCGGCAAAAGATGACAAGGAAAATGCCCAGCACTTCGATGGTACACATTGTTGATGATGATTTGTTGGTGTGCCCGGAATAAGCATAATCACCCATGCTGGTACCAAGCTGCATGGGCCAACTCCCAAGAAAGGTGACAAGCTACTGGATTGGCTGGCCCAGGAGTACGTACGATGCCAAGTCCATGAGTTGGTGGCAGAGGAGCCACCATTGATGCAACTGGCAAAGTCCACAAAGACACCCATTGCAGCACATAAGGTGCAGTTCGCAGAACCAGTGGTCCAACCGGATTCAGAGGCACAAGCCAAGTTCAAACTTCACTTACAAGGGAATGGTTTGAAGGTGGTTGAAGCGACTCCATTGTTGGTAGCTAACCAAGCCAAAAAGTGGGCGAATTCTCTGCAAAAAAAGCTAGGGTTGGAATGCATTCTAGAGGCATCGATCTAGATCTCATTGGGAAGATTGCTCAACTTGGTTCCTAGATTCCACCGGTAGTTGTTGCACTCCCTACACATGGAGTCCAAACCAGAAGAGGTAGATCTTTGCCAAGCGGATTTCACTCTAGTACTGGTGGGAGTCCCTTTGACAGACATGAGAATTTTGGTGATATCCGCAAAAGCATGAGGGTGGACTTTTGCTCAGGTGCTGGTAGATGGAGGTTCGGGGGTCAACATTGTCACATTGAAGACCCGCATCAAATAGTACATTGGCTTTGTCCAGAACTTCAACAAGTATGGTGGTGTTTAGCATTTCAACGACCATGACAGTAACTTGCAAAATCTCTCTCTCTGTCTCTCTCTGTCTCTCTCTCTCTCTCTCTCTCCAACCCTAATTTTAGAAGATGCAAAAGAAAATTGAGTATCCATTTGATTTGGTGGGTAAAAACATACCAATGGACACAATTAGCATGGTGGTTTGCACTTGCAAAAAATATTGCTTCTCTCTCTCTCTCTCTCTCTCTCTCTCTCTCCCTAATTTCGTAAGACAAGATCTTAAAAAAGTACTAGCAAATTGGAAAAAGTGATCAAAAGTGAAAGAAAGTACTAAGAAGTGATAACTATGCAAAAATATGAAAAGGTGCTCAACATTGCTAAAACCTGCTCTCACAATGCTGAACTAGTGGCTTCAACTGACACAGTGGTCTCTTCCAAAATAGTACTCTCTCTCTCTCTCTCTCTCTCTCTCTCTCTCTCTCTCTCTCTCTCTCTCTCTCTCTCTCTCTCCCTCCCTCCCTGCCTCCCTCCCTCCCTCCCTCCCTCGCTCGCTCCCTCCCTGTGTGTGTGTGTGTGTTGAGGGGTAACTCCACCACCCCACTAAACCACTACCTCCAAGTGAAGGAAGAGAATATTCAGATATACTATCTTGTAACTAAAAAATGGTTATAACTTCCTCCAAGAACACTCTCTTGGAATTTTGTCTAATGAATGAATTTTGGAGTTGATTGTTATTGGCTGCAATGTTATTGATGTATTACTCTAGATTTGGCTGAAGGAGAGCTCAATTGTTGTTCAGAGTAATATCAAGAAGAGAGAGTTGAAGGACAAATTGATGTAATGGGATCTAGAGTCCTAAGGTCTAAGGTTGTGAGTGTGTGAACACATGGTGTGCCTGGATAGGTGTTAGTAGGTGTGATTGAGACAATCATGGAACTAATTGAGAGATTTGTGGATCTAGATGCTCTACTGAGCTCATATTTGATGTCACCTACTGGATGTAACTGGAGCCTATATATTGGGCTTGTCTCTCTTGAATAGACACTCTCTTTTGCCTCACTTGCTAAATCCTTTTTGCAACTCCAACATGTGGTATCAAAGCATTGGTTCACTCTCCTTGAGACCTCCTTGAGTGCCATGTCATCATCGTCTTCACCATGAAGTTTTTTTTGAAGCTTCTCTTCCCCTTCTTCCCATGAAATTTCCAAGTGCTTGTTCTCCTTCATCTCTAAACCATTGCTCCAGCCATTTCAGCTGTAGATTCCCTTAGTTAGGGTGCACTTCTACCTGAGAGGAATTGAAGGAATTTTTCTTCTACAGCCCATGCTAAGACTTGCTCCATCCTGGGCCATTTCTATTGATTCAGCTTGCTGGAGTCACCATTTCAAAAATAGTTTAAGGTACACTTAGGCGACCCTATCGGATACTTGCTATGGTGACTTTTGAGGGAAAATGGTCAAGGGAATGAGGAGAAACTAAAGAAAAATCAGTTGGGTTTTGAAGAAGACATGGTTTTTGGAGGTGGAGAAGATGCTACTGCACCTGGTGGTGTGAAGCTTCATTTGGTTTGAGACTTGCACTGAGTCTTCTACTTAAAAATACCTTTAATTGTGCAGCCAATTCCCTCTGCTTGATGCTTTGTGGAGTGAGGTAGCAATCCTCCAATGTTCCTCCATTTTCTGCAAGCATTTCTAGACTAGTTTTGGAGTTTGATGCTACACTAAATGCTAAGGTGATGCTTGAGGAGTTGAAGTATAGATCAGAGATTTAGAGATTTCTTTTTCAGTTTAGTTGAATGCGTTTTTCACCATTTATGTTGAGGATTGAGGTTATGATACTTTGAAGTGGATTTCAAGTCATACTATCTTTTTGACTAGTTGGCTAGTTAACTATTTGGATTGACCCCCATGACAAGAGCTTACATGAAGGAAGAATATATCATTGTTGAGATATCGAGCTCCACTCGTGATATGCCAGGGTGACTGTTGTGCATTTATGTCACCGACCTGTTAGCTGGAGATGCGGTTGGTACACCACCCACGAATAATAGCTGGATGACAGCTATCCTTATCTACTCTAGTTTGTGGCTTAGTTAGTATGCCACCTTAGTTAGTTGAGTTTGGTTTGAGACCCACATATAGGGTTCTTCTATTTCTTTGTACTAGAGTTCTTTTGGCTTACACAACTAAGAAGAGGAAAACTGTTTTTCAGCCTCCACCTTCGTGTGTATTCCCCCATTGTGCATGTGAGAAAGCCTCAAGTGAGACTCCTTCCCTCTCTCCCACAATCTTCACATGGTATCAGAGCCTTGTTCGTGGTAAGGAGCTCAAGAAAGCAAGCCAAGTTTGTGGTGTCCTGGTAAGAGGACCAGTGTTGCTTTCCTATTTCGAGTTTGGGAGCAAATCTCTACAGGTAGCACAGCCAGAAGTGCAGGAGTGCACTGTTTCAGATTGAGACGCCCTTCGCGGTGTGGCGAGAGCGCAGTATATGCTGCGGGTGAGGGGAAAGCCCTCAGTGACTTTATTTTTCGGATTTGAGGCCGTTTCGGGGCCCGTTTTGAAGGCGGAAGTTCTTCGCAGGCACTCATAAAAAGGCCCTGTTTTTGGCTGTGCGACCACTGCGCGGCTAGTCGGTGGAAAGGTGCCGCAGAAATTGCATCGTATGCCTGTGTGCAGAGATATTGGGAGTTAAGATTCATGCCTGTTGCCTGTTGATGCAAAATTGTCACTAGGAAGTGACTGTGTGGTGAAATACCACTTTTGTCAGTTTTGCAGATTTGCCCGTGTGAGGCAAAAAGCTGTGTTTTTTGCAGTGAAAGAATATTTTGCAGTGTTCTGTAATGGCATCTGATTCTCTTTCACAGATTGTCACTGAAAAGCTTGACAAGAACAACTTCCAGGCATGGAAGTTTAGAATGACGAATTTCTTGATGGGAAAAGGCTATTGGGAATTCATTACAGGAAATGAAGAAGAACCTGTTCTTCCTAATGTTCCTAGTCAACAGGAAATGCAGGCATTCAAAGGATGGCATGAGAGAGCCAGGAAAGTTATGTACTGGCTGTCTATCAGTATTTCAGACTCCATGATTGTGATATTCAGGATGCAAATACGCCAAAGGAGGCATGGGATACTTTGGCAAAAATGTATAGCACAAATACGCAAGCCAGGAAATGCAACTCAAACAGGAGTTGCACAATGTGCAGAGAGAAAATTTGAGCATAAATGACTACCACATGAAAGTGAAGAAAATTGCAGATGCACTTGCTTCCATTGGGTCGCCAATGGATAATGATGATTTGGTTTCTGTGACCTTGAATGGTCTAGGAAAGGATTATGCACAGTTCCGGACATCCATTGCCATGTTAGAGTTAGCTCAAATGTCCACCTCTCATGTAACCCACCAATATTCTGTGTACCCAATGTTGTAAGGCCCCCATATGAGGAGAAGCCATGATGGGTATCAGATATTGGGAGGGATCCCCAGTTTAGACACTGGAAGGGGTCTTAGAGTAGACCAGATGGTTATGAGACGGCTTAGGAGCCAAGAGTAGATACCCGTCTGCACAAAGGGGGGGTTCGGGGGGGCGATAGCCCCCCCGATAGCAGGGGGTCCGGGGGGCGCAGGCCCCCGGTGGGGGTCTGGGGGCAAAGCCCCCAGCGGTAGGGTCCGGGGGCTGCCGGTAGCCCCAGGCCCGACGGTATGACCTATGCGCGATCCTTCATCTGCCCGACGGCATGTTTTCTGAAGGGTCGGTTGGTCTTCCAGGCCGACTGTCTATTAGGCCGACTGCCTATTACAGGGCCGACCGTCAACCACTTACACTATATAAGTGGCCACCCCCTATCATCAGATCACCAGTTCTTCACGCTCATAGTCCTCCGTCCAGCATCTGTCTAGATCACCATCGAAGCTCTGTCTGTAGAGCGCACGGGTGGACAGCCAACCATCAGTTGTATCAGCAGTTTGGTATATCAGAATTTTTTGTATTCTCTCCAGCTTTCCATCGTGTACTTGCGTTTTGTTGTTATCTTCCGCTGCGTACTATTTTCTTACATGGTATCAGAGCTCAGGCTATCTGAGTAACGACTTTATTGCAAGTTCAACGAGCTTTGTTAGCAAAGGCTACTAGGAGTGATGGCTGCACCAACCCCGTTGCGAATTCGTCCACCTGCCTTCAATGAAGGCAAGCTCGATGGGACGAATTATACTTTGTGGAAATTCAAGATCAGCGCGATCTTGGATTCATATGAGCTTCTGGATACTGTTCTGGGATTGGATCCAGAACCGGTTGGATCACCGAATCCAAACAACCCCAACGTCATAACGCCACCGAATGCAGATCTTCTTCGCACATGGAAACGAAGGAACGCAGATGCACTCTGCGCTCTTGTTACCAGTTCAAGTGATTCTGTTTTGACTCTGATTCAGCACACAGACAAGGCAAGTGAGGCTTGGAACATACTGAAAGGTCAGTATGAAACGCGGAATCAGACCAGAATTCAAAATCTGGAGAATATGCTTGCTGCAGAGAGGTGCTCTGATGGAGAATCAGCTGAGACATTCATCACACGGATCAAGAATCTACGTGATCAGATGGCGGCGGTTGGGATTACAAAGACCAGCGAAGAGTTGGCCAGAAGGTGCATTCGGATCCTTCCACAAAAGTACGATGCGTTGGTCACGACACTCAACACGCAGGTAAGAAATCCACCCCTCACTTTTGAAGAGTTCAGCGCGATGCTTCTAGAGGAGGAGATGCGAATGAAGACCCGCGATGGCGGAAGTGATGCAGCATTCTCAACCACATCCAAAGGGAAGGGTGGAGAGAAGAAGAATGGTAAGAAGAAGAAGTTTTCAGGTAAGTGCCACTACTGCAACAAAAGCGGTCACATGATCAAGGATTGCAGAAAGAAGCAGCAGGACGAAAAGAATGGCACTACACAGTCTTCTTCGAAAGGCAAGGAATCTGCCAACACAGTTGAAACTGAGTTGGAGCTATGGGTTGCAATTGAAGAAATATGCTCCTCAACAGAAGTTTCAACAACGAATGATTCGTGGCTCCTTGATAGTGGAGCGTCCCGTCACATGACCAAAAAGAAGGACTGGTATAGCTCTTTCAAGCCTCTACAAGAGCCCATGAACGTGACGGTCGGTAATAATGCAAAATGCCCTGTGGAAGGTACAGGTACTATCTCTCTTTCCATTCAAGAGGGTGAAACTAAAGAGCTTTCTGATGTATTACTAGTTCCTCAGCTAAAGAAGAACTTGCTTTCGGTTGCTGCGATAACTGATCGCAACTTGGAGGTGCGTTTCAAGAGGACCGGAGCAGAAATCCTTAATGCAGCGGGCAAGGTGGTCGGCAAGGCAGTAAGGAAGAACAATCTGTACGAGCTGACGGCACTAACAGTCTCTTCAGGAGTGGGCATCAGTAAGGTATGGCATGAAAGATTTGGTCATCTTAGTTATCCTATTCTTTTGGAAATGCAGAAAACAGGGATGGTTGCACACTTGCCTGCACTCTCAAAGGTGCAGGAACCTTGTGAAGCTTGTATGATGGGCAAGCAACAAAGGAAGGCTTTTCCACATGAGAGCGGCTATCGGGCAAAGGCTCCTCTACAATTGGTTCATGCTGATCTCAGTGGGAAAGCTCCGACTCAAGCTTTGGGGGGATGTAACTACTACATGCTTATCGTCGACGACTACAGTAGATACATGTGGGTGTATTTTTTACGAGATAAGGCTGAAGCTCTTGGAAAATTCAAACAGTGGCAAAAGATGGTGGAAAACGAAAGCGGGCTGAAGGTAAAGAAGCTTCGCACGGACATCGTCAATCGAAGCTTCACAAAGGCCTTGACGGGCAAAACACCTTTGGAGGCTTACTCAGGTAAAAAGCCTTCCGCTTCTCATTTCAGAACATTTGGATGTGAGTGCTTTGTTCATGTTCCAGATAGCACCAGAAAGAAATTAGATCCAAAGAGCAGAAAGTGTATCTTCATGGGCTATAGCCAGGAGTCAAAGGCGTACCGGCTATATGATCCAGAGGCAAAGAAGATCGTGGTCAGTCGTGATGTGGTGTTTTGGGAACAGCCACATACAGTGGACGAGGAGGTATGCCCTTCCACTTTATCATCAGCCGTAAAAGTAACTCACCTTGTGCCCGTATCTAAAGCAGAGTTGCAGAATGAGGAGGAGTACTTCGAGGAACAGACTCCACCAACACCACAACATGCCTTGGCTCCACAAGGTAAGCCACTTCCAAAGTGGGCAAGGCAGCTCTTTGATGAGAATAATCCGGTTCCAGACTTGGCAGAGTCATCTGCAGATGGACTTCGACGATCAAAGAGGATAGAGGAGCAGAAAAGGGCTTCTGAACACATAGTCAATATGGCCTTGATGGCTGAGATTATGAAAGTTCAAGAGCCTATGAATTTGGATGAGGCAATGGCGGATCCAAATTGGAAAGCTGCCATGCAAGAGGAGTATGACAGCATCATGAAGAATCAGACTTGGGACTTGGTTGATCGTCCAGAAAAAAGGAAGTTCATTGGTACCAAATGGGTATGGAAGGCCAAGTACAAATCTGATGGATCTTTGGAAAAGTACAAGGCTAGGCTTGTTGCACAAGGATACTCTCAAGTTGAAGGCTTTGATTTTGAGGATTCCTTTGCTCCTACAGCAAGGATGACAACTATTCGGGTGGTACTTGCCTTGGCTGCTCATAAGCAGTGGCCGGTGTTTCAAATGGACGTGAAATCTGCGTTCTTGAATGGACATCTCAAGGAGGAGGTATATGTGTTCCAGCCACCAGGATTTGAGGTGCCCAATTCAGAGAACAAGGTTTGCAGACTAAAGAAGGCATTGTACGGGCTGAAACAGGCCCCAAGGGCATGGTACCAACGGATTGATAGCTTTCTCATATCTATTGGTTTCTCAAAAAGTGCTTCTGATGCTAACCTGTATGTTTGTAAGCAGGATGGCAAGTATGTGGTAATAGTCCTTTACGTGGATGACTTGATCATCACAGGAGATCATGAGAAGATGCTGCAAAAGTTGAGGGAGTCGTTGAGTTCCGAGTTTGAGATGACAGATTTGGGGCTCATGCACTTTTGCCTCGGCATTGAGGTTTGGCAAAAACCTGGCAGGATTTTCATCTCTCAGCAGAGATATGCTCGCGAGATCTTGAAGGCATTCGATATGACCGAGTGTATGGACGTGGTCTCTCCCATGGAGGTGAATGGTAAGCTCTCAGTGGAGGATGCATCACCACTTGTCGACATCAAGGAGTATAGGAAACTTGTGGGGAGTCTCATTTTTCTGTGCAACACTAGACCTGATATCAGCTTTGCAGTTGGTGTACTTAGTAGGTTCTCAAATCAACCTCGAGAGAACCATTGGAAAGCAGGGATGCGTGTGCTAAAGTACGTGAAAGGTACACTGGAGTATGGCATTACCTACAGAGCAGGGAAGACCTTGGCGGGTTACTGTGACTCAGATTGGGCGGGAGATTGTGATTCTAGAAAGTCAGTTTCTGGATATTGTTTCTCACTTGGTTCAGGAGTGTTCTCTTGGATTAGCAAGAAGCAACCAACAGTGGCACTATCTTCGACGGAAGCTGAGTACAAGGCAGCATGCATTGCTGCTTGTGAAGCAGTTTGGCTAAGGAGGATCCTGCAAGACATAGGAGTTCCAATCGAAGATGCGATGGTTCTTAAATGCGACAATCAGAGTTGCATGGCCATTGCAAAGAATCCTGTGTTCCATGCTCGTACAAAGCACATAGAGATCCAGTATCACTACGTACGAGAGCTCATCGAGGATGGAGTCATAGAGCTGGAGTATTGTCCCACAGAGGATAATTGCGCAGACATCTTCACGAAGGCTCTTGGGAGTGATTTATTGTTGCGGCATCTACATCGACTCGGCATTGGTCCGATCACATAGTTCATCTTCGGGTGAACATTGAGGGGGGGTGTTAGAGTTAGCTCAAATGTCCACCTCTCATGTAACCCACCAATATTCTGTGTACCCAATGTTGTAAGGCCCCCATATGAGGAGAAGCCATGATGGGTATCAGATATTGGGAGGGATCCCCAGTTTAGACACTGGAAGGGGTCTTAGAGTAGACCAGATGGTTATGAGACGGCTTAGGAGCCAAGAGTAGATACCCGTCTGCACAAAGGGGGGGTTCGGGGGGGCGATAGCCCCCCCGATAGCAGGGGGTCCGGGGGGCGCAGGCCCCCGGTGGGGGTCTGGGGGCAAAGCCCCCAGCGGTAGGGTCCGGGGGCTGCCGGTAGCCCCAGGCCCGACGGTATGACCTATGCGCGATCCTTCATCTGCCCGACGGCATGTTTTCTGAAGGGTCGGTTGGTCTTCCAGGCCGACTGTCTATTAGGCCGACTGCCTATTACAGGGCCGACCGTCAACCACTTACACTATATAAGTGGCCACCCCCTATCATCAGATCACCAGTTCTTCACGCTCATAGTCCTCCGTCCAGCATCTGTCTAGATCACCATCGAAGCTCTGTCTGTAGAGCGCACGGGTGGACAGCCAACCATCAGTTGTATCAGCAGTTTGGTATATCAGAATTTTTTGTATTCTCTCCAGCTTTCCATCGTGTACTTGCGTTTTGTTGTTATCTTCCGCTGCGTACTATTTTCTTACATGCCGTCCGTGAAAACTTTCCTGATTTTGAGGAGTTGATTGCTCTTCTAATTTCTGAAGAGCAGAGAAATGGGGGTGCATCTTCTTCAGCAGGAACTTCAAAAGAAACTGTCTTCTACTCAAATGCTGGCAGAGGTAGAGGCAGAGGTAGAGGAGGCCGATCTGCAGGCCATGGTAGAAATCAGAATATGCAGCAAACGCAAGAAAACCAGTCCTATGCAGGAGGACGTGGGAACTCTAGAGGCAGGGGGAGCCAAAGAGGCCATGGTGGATGGCAGAGAGGCCAAAATGCAAACAGCAATATTGAATGCTACTATTGTGGCAAAATGGGTCATATGGCTAAGGACTGCTATAAAAAGCAGAATGACATTATGAATGGAAAATTGCAGCAAGGCAATTATGCATCCTCTAGTAGACAGGGTGATGACAGAAATGAGCATTTGTTTATGGTGCAGCATATGACAAATTCTGTAACAAGTGCAGAAGAAAGCAATGATGTGTGGTATGTTGACTCGGGTGCGTCAAACCACATGACAGGTCGCGCTGAATGGATGCAGGATGCAAGAAAAATGGAAAAACCAGGATTTGTGGAGACTGGTGATGATACTGCACATCCTATTGTGCAGATTGGCAAAATTCCTTTGTCTATGCAGGATGGGAAAAAGAAATACTTGTCTGACGTATTTCATGTCCCGAACATCACCAAGAACCTGGTTTCTATTGGTCAGATGGTTGAGCAGGGCTTGCAGGTCAGATTTAATCCTCATGGATGCTTTGTTGAGGATATGAAAAATAATGGTCGCTTGATAGCAAAAGGAAAGAAGAAGGGCAGGATGTTTACGTTGGATGCAGACATGCCTGAATTGAGTGCAGCAATGTTTGCACATGGGACCAGTGTAGTTGCAGATATTGATATCTGGCACAAACGCATTGGTCATGTTAATATACAGTGACTTAAATCAATGCAAGCCCAAAATATTGTTGCAGGATTGCCAAAATTCAAGGTTACAGAAATGCACAAGATTTGTGAAGCCTGTCAATTTGGGAAACAGGCAAGGAAACCTTTTCCTAGGCATGTTCAAGAGAGTAAAAAACCATTGGAATTAATCCACTCTGATGTGTGGACTACAAAAGCTGCATCTATTGGAGGCTGTCACTATTTTGTCACATTTATTGATGACTTCAGCAGAAAACTGTGGGTGTATTTTATGAAAAAGAAAAGTGAAGTGTTTGGGCACTTCAAAGCTTTCAAAGCTATGGTTGAAAAAGAAACAGGCCTGCAAATAAAATGCCTAAGGTCAGATGGAGGGTGAGAGTACCTCTCAAATGAGTTTGCAAGGTTCTTGCAGGAGCATGGTATAAAGCAGCAATATTCATGCAGTCATACCCCACAGCAAAATGGAATTGCAGAAAGAAAAAACAGGCATATTGGAGAGGTGTCTCGGGCTATGCTAAATGAAAAAGATCTACCAGATTATTATTGGGCTGAAGCAGTTGCTACAGTAGTCTATATAATGAATAGGACTCCCACTGCAGCAATACATGGCATGACGCCAGAGGAGATGTATACTGGTAGGAAACCAGATATTTCTCATTTGAAGATTTTTGGTTGCATTGCTTATGTCCATGTGCCAGATGAGTTGAGGTCCAAGTTGGATCCAAAAGCTGAGAAGTGCGTCTTTATTGGTTATTCTCTGCAGCAGAAAGGGTATAGATGCTATAACCCTTCTACACGTAAGTTCACAGTGAGCAGAGATGTTGTTTTTGATGAGATGAGCAGCTAGTATAAACCAGTAAATGTGATGATTGATGTAGATGCACAAAATGGTAATGTTGCACAGAATGCACAGCAGCAATCACAAAATATCAGTGGACCTGGAGTGTCCTCTACCAGTGGTTCACATACTTCGCCATGGACAGGCAGATTGAGATCAGGAGAATCCCCTCAAAGCAATGTAGATAGTGGTACGCAGGTATCACGAAAAGGAAAAGAGAAGGTAGATCAGCCCATGTTTGATGTATGCAGGTCACTCTTATGTGGATGGTGAATCCAGTGGCTCAGAACAGAGCATTGATGATGAGTTGGGTATTCCTTCTGTTGTTACACCTGGAGTAAGGAAGACCAGGGATGTTTTGAGAGCACCTGGAAGTGAGCCTATTTTGCGTAGGTCTACCAGGGTTAGGTATCCTATGGATAGGCTGAAATATGATGGATTTACAGCTATTCACTATGCCTATATGGTCAAAATGATACAGGAACCAGAACCCACTTCTTTTGAGCAAGCCATGGGAAATGAAAAATGGGAGAAAGCCATGGATGAAGAAATGGATGCCTTGGATGCTAATGCTACATGGGAATTGGTGCTTTTGCCTAAAGGCAAGAATGCAATTGGCTGTAAGTGGGTTTATAAGATCAAGCACAATGCAGATGGTTCTATGAATAGATACAAGGCAAGATTAGTTGTCAAGGGGTATGCACAGACATATGGCATTGATTATGAAGAAACTTTCAGCCCGGTTGCAAGGATGGCAACCGTAAGAGCAGCCATTGCTATGGCTGCATCAAAGGGATGGTCTTTACATCAGATGGATGTAAAGAATGCCTTCTTGCATGGTGATTTGCAAGAAGAGGTCTTTATGGAGCAGCCTTGTATCTATTCATCCTGAGTTTGTTTGCAGGTTGAAGAAAGCCTTGTATGGCTTGAAGCAAGCACCTAGAGCATGGTCTGACAAGATAGGACAGTATCTTGTCACTATTGGCTTTCAGATTTCCAAGGCAAATTTCTCACTCTACGTGAGAAAAACAGAGAAAGGGATTATGCTGCTGGTCATTTATGTTGATGATTTGATCATCACAGGTGATAGTGATGAAGATATCCTTCATGTGAAAATGCTATTGAGGCAGAAGTTTGAGATGAAGGATTTGGGAGAGCTGCGTTATTTCTTGGGCATTGAGGTGATTAGATCACCAAGTGGGATACAGCTCTTGCAGAGGCAGTATGGATTGGACATGCTGTCCAAATATGGGATGACAGGCTGTAAGCCTATTTCAGTTCCTTTGGAGCAGAATGTGAAGCTGAGCACAGATGCAGGTGAGCTTCTGAAAGACCCTACTATGTACAGACGCATAGTAGGAAGTTTGATTTACATGACTATTACCAGGCCAGATTTGAGCTATGCTGTTGGGTTGGTAAGTCAGTTTATGCAGGCTCCAAGGAAACCGCATTTGGATGCGGCTAGACGCATACTCAGGTATGTGAAGTCCACATTGCAGTATGGACTATTTTATGAGGCTGGGGTTCAGATACAGTTGCATGGATACACTGATGCTGATTGGGCTGGTAGCATTTCTGATAGACGATATACCAGTGGATATGTGTTCTCTTTTGGGAGTGCTACAGTCACTTGGAGCAGCAAGAAACAGCCTACAGTTGCCTTGTTGAGCACAGAGGCTGAGTACAGGGGTGCAGCAATGGCTGCATGTGAGGTAGCTTGGTTGCATAAGCTACTCTATGATATGCATCAGTCTACAGATGGGCCAGTTGTCATTTATTGTGACAACATGAGTAGTATACATTTGGCAAAGAACCCAGTATTTCATGCCAGAACAAAGCACATTGAGGTGCATTATCACTATGTGCAGGAGAAGGTTTTACTAGGTCTCATTGATCTAGTTTATGTCAGCACAGAGGATCAGGTAGCTGACATCTTCACAAAAGCATTGGGCGCAGAGAAGCTGCGCAAGTTCAGAGACCTGCTTGGTGTGCAGGAATTGGGATTGAGCTCGAGGGGGAGTGTTGAGATATCGAGCTCCACTCGCGATATGCCAGGGTGACTGTTGTGCATTTATGTCACCGACCTGTTAGCTGGAGATGCGGTTGGTACACCGCCCACGAATAATAGCTGGATGACAGCTATCCTTATCTACTCTAGTTTGTGGCTCAGTTAGTATGCCACCTTAGTTAGTTGAGTTTGGTTTGAGACCCACATATAGGGTTCTTCTATTTCTTTGTACTAGAGTTCTTTTGGCTTACACAACTAAGAAGAGGAAAACTGTTTTTCAACCTCCACCTTCGTGTGTATTCCCCCATTGTGCATGTGAGAAAGCCTCAAGTGAGACTCCTTCCCTCTCTCCCACAATCTTCACAATCATGACTTGCATGATGATTTCCAATGGATATGATTGGAACAAAGGTTTCAAACTCGGGGGGGGTCACTATGTATAAACCCTCTATATCACGTGCATTCAAGGCCTATATTTAAAGTCCCTTATCTGTAGAAAATTTCATTAATAAGATGTACCCCTTTTCTATACAAATCTGTAAATTTTTTCCAAAAATATTTTAAATAGTCCCTTATGTATATTTATTTCTGTAAATTTTAGAAATAAAAAAAATCCTTCTGTTGAACTCACGTGATAGGGTTACATATGATGGGTGACCCCCCCGAGGTTTCAAATACAACCATTATGATTCTTATTTTAAAGATGTCGTCGTTATGGTTTCAGTATCTTTCATGATGTATGCAATGTACTTGCATTTGGTTGAGTATACCTTGCCATACAATCATGACCACCTCTTGTACAAGAGTAGAAACTGCCCTTGCATGACAAGTGGTAAGACCCTCTTCAGTCCATATAATTCACAAAATGGTCTTAAAGCTTGGACACACAAAGAAGGTGAAGGACTACAAGGATCTTGTCTTCCAGAATATGGGCAAGATACATTAAAGAGTGTGGAGAAGGACAAAGAGCAAAGGAGTTACAAGATTAGCTACACTAAGAACCTCTCCAATGACAATGAACCTCACACTATGGTAGCTTGGAAGAGAAGGAGGAAAAGGATAAGATATGCCATCAAAGGGGGGTATTTCCCCACATCTTCAAAGTAAATTTTTGTGTGTGTGGTCAATAAGGGTTCTCTGCCTTGGGATGTCCCCCTCAAATGATTGTTAGTCTTATGTGTTACCTTGTTGGATCTAACGGTATTCCCATGCATAGTCATTGTCTATCTCCCAATTGTAAACCAACAAACCAAAGTCAGAGTGAGATCATGTTGGGATAAGGATGCCCAAATGAGTCATGAAGATTTCTTGGGCAAATGTGCTCCACTCTAGACTCATGGCTGAGGTGTCCAAGAAGGACTAGAGCACCACTAACAAGATTTCCAAGGTAGCTCCTTTCATTACTGCCATGCTTGATTTTGCAAACAAGTCTACAACCCATCCTCGAGAGGTTATCATGCAATACTGGGAAGATAGAACCAAGGCTAGTCAAGACTCACAGGATTGCCCGAAAGGTAAATCAAAAGTAGTACAACAAGTTGATAGAGGCAAACTACAGCATAGAAGAGGAAAATCTAATGATATATGGGAATCCCCTAGCAGACACTCTGTGGGATACTCCTATAGGAGGAGCAGAGTTATTAGCTAGACCATTCGATGTTAATAAGGCCAAGAAGACCAAACTGACAACACAAAAGATGCCTGTCACCAAGCTCACACAATAGAACAACGATAGTGAGGATGACATTGAGGCAGTCAAGCTCACACCACCAAAACATGGAGCAAAAGTCTAGTACCAACCATAGTGAAGAAAAGTACCATAGCTGGTACATTGGGCATAGTATCTAGTTCACAAGTCAAGTATGCAATGAAAATGTTGAAGTCATTCCGTAATCAACAGGACCGTGTACATCTGAACTTGACAAGACAAATTCAAGGAAAGGGATGTAGTGAAGCAAAAGCTCAACATGCAGCAGCAACAATAGAAGCAGTTAGAGGAAAGCCAAGAGGAATTGGACCGACTCAAAGAAGAATATGCATAATACAAGGAATCTCAAGAAGAACAAGTGTCCAAGCTATGAGCTCAAGTGAAGATATAGAAGGAATGTTTGCCAACAATCAAGAAGTGGCTTGATGAAATGAAAGAAGAGTTCTTTCTTCATCTAGAGAGACTTACAGTAGAAAACACGGACTAGTAGATTGAGAATGTTTTGCTCAAAGAGATAATTAAAGCCTTAGAAGGAGCATAATAATCACTCAAAGAGATGGTTGAAGAGGTTGATGGCATATTCATGTCTTCCGTTGAAATGGTTGACCTAAAAATGAAACTGATAGAAACATCTCAAGCCCTATGTATTAATGTGAAGAGAAGGTCACCAAAAGGCCATATGAGGACCTTTAATTTAGCAACATATGCTTATGAAGCCATGGTCCAAGAGACATGCAAGCCAAACTGAAGAAGACACCATAGCAGAATATACCAATGGATGAACCTGAATTTGTACACACCCCACAAACATAATTTCTCAACTCTTAGGTCAAGATTTTAATAGAGGCTGCAGTAGAGGTAGAAGCTACTGAAGCACCCATGATTGGGGAAGAATGCACAGAGCCACTTCTGAAGCTAAGGAGGAACACAACAATGGAAAGGAGCCAACTATCATCATTGACATAAGTGAATCCAATATGGCAGATGAACCTATCGGAGGCAAACCTGCAAATTAGGAAATGGTACCCACTTGAGATGAGCCCCTCTTTGGCATGGAGGAGAGTTTTGATATCAAATGAAGCCAGACCATAAATTTCCAATACAGTAAAGAATATTTCCAGTAAGATAATGGTTTGAGTCTACATCTTTTTGTTCCAAAAAGATTATCCACCAGGGAGTGCCAGGAGTTGAGGGGTAACTCCACCACCCCACTAAATCACTACCTCAAGGTGAAGGGATAGAATATTTAGATATGCTATCTTGTAATGAAAAATAGTTATAACTGCCTCCAAGAACACTCTCTTGGGCTTTTGTCTCTAGAATGATTCCTACAGCAGACTGTTATCAGACTGCAGGCTTACTGATGTATTAGTATGGTTTTGGCTCAAGGAGAGCTCAATTGTTGTTCAAATTAATATCAAGAAGAGAGAGTTTTGTGTTCAACTCCCCTATACATTTTATATCTACAGTCCTTTTAGTAATCTGCTCTATTTTTGATTGTGTGTTGATCCCCCCAGTTTTCATTGCTTTGAGTTAATGTTATTCAAACTGTTATGCATTGTGAATGAACTTGGAACTGTGCGTGTGTGTGTTTCTCCCCCAAAAGAAAAATTCATGAG
This sequence comes from Dipteris shenzhenensis, assembly GCF_047967505.1. Taxonomy (NCBI): domain Eukaryota; kingdom Viridiplantae; phylum Streptophyta; class Polypodiopsida; order Gleicheniales; family Dipteridaceae; genus Dipteris; species Dipteris shenzhenensis. Next base: position 8,177,842 of record NC_141597.1, read on the forward strand.
ATGCAAAACAAAATAATTAACCAGCATATGTATGTCCTTGTGTTGCTTGCATTCCCTCCATATCTTATTATAGACACATTTCTTGTTTAGAGAAATTCTATTGTTATTATGTCAAAATAATGTCACTACTGAGATGATTGCCTCACTGAGGTTTTCTATCCTTATTTTGCATTGAGTTGATGCCCACAAGATCCTCACATTAGGATGCATTGCTTCCACTCCATGGCCAATCATTAAAATTATATTGGTCTTTCTAATGAACAACAAATTTGACCAAGTGCACCCAAGCCATTTTGTGTTTGTTTCAAAGGAAAATAACATAGCTATGGTCACCCTCTTTGTAGCTACTTGATCTAAGCTATGCATGACATTCACATTGCAAAGGCACATAGGGACTTAGATTTATGAGATTAAAGATTATTGTATAGAGACAATGGACTACATAGTCTACAGCCTACAAGTCACATTTCAAAAATGAAATTCCAAAATGTAAACTACGAGAAGGCTAGGCTACAAGGCAATTGGTCACCATCCAAATGAATACAAAATACAAAAATGAGAAATTCAATGATAGTCAATCATCATATAGGTATAGCAATTGAGATTTGATACATTATTAAACAATAATCAAGATGGTAATTGAAATGAAAGTCTCAAGTTACATCCCAAGAGTGAGTCATTGACTAAGAAAACAACTTTTTGGCCTTTGGGTTAGGCCAACACAGGTGCTTACTAATATAGGCACAAGAGCGGGTGGTGCCCATGGTTGGTGAATAGGCAAGCACATCATTGGCTGACTTTTTGAGCGACGAGCGATAGAAGTAGCTAAGGTAGTGACCCTGAGTCCAAGAAGGAGTCATCCTAAAGCTAAGGGCAGCCAGCAGCAGTCTAGAAAAGGGACAGTGTAAGTAATAGAATTCAATTTTGTAGTTAGTCTACATAGTAGAGTAGCATTGTAATAGAGAGAAGGTGAGTAAATTTTATGTGGTTCATGACATCCCTCCCTGCCTCACCTTTCTCTCCTCCCTCAGCCCCTCCTTGCCTCCCTACCCCTGCCCCCTCTACACAACCCTTCCCCCGCTATCTTTCCCCGCCCCCTTCCCCTACACGTGAACCCCCTCCCCCCCGCCCCCTACCCCTGCACCCTCATCCCTCTCCCTTGCCCCCCTTCCCCTACCCCCTAAGGCTCTACCCTTGCCCCTTGCCTCCGCATCCGTAGCCCCTACCCTTGCCCCCTAGCTCTGTCCCCTCAGCCCCTACCCTTGCCCTGCCCCCCTCCCCCTGCCTCCCTCAACTCCTATCCCACCCCTTCAGCCCCTCTGCCTCACCCCTCCCTTTCTCCTTCAGCCCCTATCCTTTCATCCCCCCCCCCCTTGTTTTTCAGCCTATTCCTCCCCCCCCTCCTAGCCTCTCCTAGCCTCTCTCTCACCCTCTGCCTTCACCCTCTTCTATCCTCTTTCTTATACTCTCCTGTGCCTTCACCCTCTTCTCTATCCTAAGCAGTGTTTTTAGTTGGACGGAGCTCGAGTTTTCCTTTCCACCATGATTGATGATGGCTCTTCCTTCAGACAATCCTCATCTGCTTCCACCGGCCACACGAAAACCATCACATTCTCAAAAGATGAGTTGCAACAACTAAAAAAAGATACAGAGGTGAACCCTATATGTGGGTCTCAAACCAAACTCAGCTAACTAAGGTGGCATACTAACTGAGCCACTAACTAGAGTACATAAAGATAGCTGTCATCTAGCTATTATTCATGGGCGGTGTACCAACTGCATCTGTAGCTACCAAGTCGGTGACATAAATGCACAACGGTCACCCTGGCATATCACGAGTGGAGCTGAATATCTCAACACTCCCCTTCGAGCTCAATCCCAATTCTTGCACACTAAACAGGTCTCTGAACTTGCGCAGCTTCTCTACGCCCAATGCCTTCATGAATATGTCAGCTACCTGATCCTCTGTGCTGACATAAACTAGATCAATAAAACCTACAAGAACCTTCTCCTACACATAGTGATAATGCACCTCAATGTGCTTTGTTCTAGCATGATAGACTGAGTTATTTGCCAAGTGTATACTGCTCATGTTGTCACAATAAATGACAACTGGCCCATCTGTAGAGTGATGCATATCATAAAGTAGCTTATGCAACCAAGCTACCTCACATGCAGCCATTACTGCACCCCTGTACTCAGCCTCTATGCTCAACAAGGCAACTATAGGCCATTTCTTGCTGCTCCAAGTGACTGCAGCACTCCAAAAGAGAACACATATCCACTGGTAGATCATCTATTAGAAATACTACCAACCCAATCAGCATCAGTGTATCCATGCAACTGTATCTGAACCCCAGTCTCATAAAATAGTCCATACTGCAATGTGGACTTCACATACCTCAGTATGCATCTAGCCGCATCCAAATGCGGTTTCCTTGGAGCCTGCATAAACTGACTTACCAAACCAAAAGCATAGCTCAAATTTGGCCTAGTAATAATCATATAAATAAAACTTCCTACTATGCATCTGTACATAGTAGGGTCTTCTAGAAGCTCACCTGCATTTGCGCTCAGCTTCACATTCTGCTCCAAAGGAACTGAAATAGGCTTACAACCTGTCATCCCATATTTGGACAGCATGTCCAATCCATACAGCCTCTGCAAGAGCCATATCCCACTTGTGGATCTAATCACCTCAATGCCCAAGAAGTAATGCAGCTCTCCCAAATCCTTCATCTCAAACTTCTACTTCAATAGCATTTTCACATGAAGGATATCTTCATCACTATCACTTGTGATGATCAAATCATCAACATAAATGACAAGCAACATAATACCTTTCTCTGTTTTTCTCACATAAAGTAAGAAATCTGCCTTGGAAATCTAAAAGCCAATAGTGACAAGATACTGTCCTATCTTGTCAGACCATGCTCTAGGTGCTTGCTTCAAGCCATACAAGGCTTTCTTCAACCTGCAAACGAGCTCAGGATGAACAGCATGGACATAACCTGGTGCCTACTCCATATAGACTTCTTGCAAATCACCATGCAAAAAGGCATTGTTTACATCCATCTGATGTAAAGACCATCCGTTTGATGCAGCCATAGCAATGACTGCTCTTACAATTGCCATCCTTGCCGGACTGAATGTTTCTTCATAATCAATGCCATATGTCTGTGCATACCCCTTGACAACTAATCTTGCCTTGTATCTGTTCAGAGAACCATTTGCATTGTGCTTCACCTTATAAACCCACTTGCAGCCAATTGCATTCTTGTCTTTAGGCAAAGGCACCAATTCCCATGTAGCATTTACTTCCAAGGCATCCATTTCTTCATCCATGGCTTTCTCCCATATTTCGTTTCCCATGGCTTGCTCAAAAGAAGTGGGTTCTGGTTCATGTATCACTTTGATCATAAAGGCATAGTGAATGGCTGTAAATCCATCATATTTCAGCCTATCCACAGGATATTTAGCTCTGGTAGACCTGCGCAAAATAGGCTCACTACCAGGTGCTCTCAACACATCCCTTGTCTTCCTTACTCCAGGTGTAATAACAAAAGGAATACCCAACTCATCATCAAGGCTCTGTCTGAGCCACTAGATTCACCATCCACATAAGAGTGACCTGCATTCACATCAACCATGGGATGATCTATTTTCTCTTTTTGTTTTCGTGATACTTGCATACCCCTATCTGCATTGCTTTGAGGAGATCCTCTTGATCTCAATCTGCCTGTCCATGGTGAAGTATGTGAAGCACTGCTAGAGCACACTATAGGTCCACTAATATTTTGTGATTGCTACTGTGAATTCTGTGTAGCATTACCATTTTGTGCATCTACATCATCAATCACATTTACTGGTTTATACCAGCTGCTCATCTCATCAAAAACAACATCTTTGCTCATTGTAAACTTACAAGTAGAAGGGTTATAGCATCTATACAGCAGAGAATAACGAATAAAGATGCACTTCTTAGCTTTTAGATCCAACATGGATCTCAACTCATCTGGCACCTGAACATAGGCAATGCAACCAAAAACTTTCAAATGAGAAATATCTGGTTTCCTACCAGTATACCTGTCCTCTGGCATCATGCCATGTATTGCTGTAGTGGGAGTCTTGTTCATTATGTAGATTGCTGTAGTAACTACTTCAACCCAATAATAATCTGGCAGGTCTTTTTCACTAAGCATGGCACGAGATACCTCTCCAATCTGCCTGTTTTTCCTTTCTGTAAGTCCATTTTGTTGTGGGGTATGACCATGAATATTGCTGCTTTATGCCATGCTCCTGGAGGAAACTTGCAAACTCATTTGAGCGGTACTCTCCCCCTGCATCTGACCTTAAACATTTTATTTGCAAGCCTGTTTCTTTTTCAACCATAGCTTTAAAAGCTTTGAAATGCCCAAACACTTCACTTTTCTTTTTCATAAAATACACCCAAACTTTTCTGCTGTAGTCATCAATAAAAGTGACAAAATAATGACAGCCTCCAATAGATGCAGCTTTAGTAGTCCACACATCAGAGTGGATTAATTCCAATGGCCTCTTACTCTCTTGAACATGTTTAGGAAATGGTTTCCTTGCCTGTTTTCCAAATTGACAAGCTTCACATACCTTATGCATTTCTACAACCTTGTGTGAGTGGAAGGGAGAGAGCAAAGTGTGAGAGCAGGAGCAAGAGAGAGAGAGAGAGCTAGAAATGATAGTTGCAATAGATGAGAGTGTTACAACTAAAGAGAGTGATAGGTTTTGTCTAAGTGACAAAACCTTATCCTTCACTAACTGTAGTTAGTGAACTAACTGTGGTTAGGGGGAAAAACCACTAAGTGAGGGAAAAGTGCCCCTAACCTACTTATTACATTACATTGGTCACTGCTAAATTATAACAATAATTCTAACACCTCCCTGCAGTGCCAATGTCATGTACAAGGAAATGATCAATCACCAAAAGGAGATAAGTTCAGGGCACTGTGAAATGCCTCAAACTTTTCACGTGGAAGTGCTTTGGTGAAAATGTCTGCAACATTGTCATGTGTTGACACATAGATTATACTGATCTCTCCTGCATGCAACTTCTCTCTGACGTAGTGATAGTGAACCTCAATGTGCTTTGTGCGAGCATGAAACATAGGATTCTTTGCCACTACAATAGCACTCTGACTATCAGTGAGAATTGGAGAAGGACCCTCCAATGAAAGATGAAGATCAGAAAATAAACGACGCAACCAAACACATTCAACTATCACTGTGAAAGCTGCCCTGTACTCAGCTTCACATGAAGAGGTAGCCATTGTAGATTGTTTCTTGCTTAACCAAGAAATACAAGCTTTGCCCAAAAAGAAACAATTGCCACTTGTGGACTGCCTAGTGTCATAGTCTCCAACTGAATCTGAGTCACTGTAGGCATGCATCTGCAAGTCACCCCCCCTGGGAAACATCAAGCCAAAAGACTTGGTACCTTGCAAATAACAGAAGATGCGTTTTACAGCCTGCCAATGCATAGTCTTTGGGCTATGCATATATCTACTCCCCTGAGAAACCACAAACTGAATATCAGGTCGTGTATTGCAGAGATAAATGAGGCATCCAACAGCCTGACTGTAGAGTGTGACATCAATTGATTCACTTGCATCATGCATTGTAAGCTTCAGGCTCCATAGGAGTAGCTATGGGCTTACTATCTTGCATGTTGAATCTATCCAAGAGTTTCTGCACATACTTGGATTGAGACATAACGATGCCACTTTTCTCTTGAGTGAACTGGATCCCCAAATAAAAGTGTAGCAGCCCCAAATCTGACATGTCAAAAGTGGTCTGCAATTCAGCTTTAAAATCTGCAATATTATCTTCATTTGACCTTGTGAGCAATAAGTCATCTACATAAAGAATGATGACTAAAATATCCCCCCCATCCTTCTTGATGTAGAGGGTGCTCTCAGTTGGACTATTGTGTAGCCCCTTACTGGTCAGAAAGGCATGAATTTTGGCATACCATGCACGTGGGGCTTGTTTCAGCCCATACAAAGCTTTATTCAGTTTGCATACCTGAAGTGCATTTCTTGAAATTTCAAAGCCTGGAGGTTGTTTGACATAAACCTCTTCCAACAAGTCTCCATTAAGGAAGGCTATTTTTATGTCCAACTAATGAACATTCCATTGAAAATTTGCAGCCATGGCGATAACTGACCGGATGGTTGTCATTTTGGATGTAGGAGCAAAAGTCTCCTCATAGTCTATGCCCTTTTTCTGAGCATATCCTTTTGCAACCAGCCTTGCCTTGTGCCTATCAATTGTCCCATCTAGCTTACTTTTAACTTTGAAAACCCACCGTGTACCTATGGCATGTTTACCTGGTGGCAAATCGACAACTTCCCATGTCTGATTTTTCTGAATGGACTGCAATTATCTTGTGCCTCTTCAAATATCTCACGCTCCTTCTCATCAAGAAGAGTACCTGCATAAGCTAATTCAACTGAAAGAGAACCTCCCCCATGCCTTACTGCACTCCAAGTTCTGCCAGCTAATGGAGTATCAATTTTACTCTCCCTTAGAGTTTGTAACAACCAATTTGGGACTGTTTTTGCTGCATGTATATTTGCAATTTCTTACTGAACAACCTCTTCCACAGCTTGTGGAGGTGGTAAGACATCCTGTGGCTAAATTGGAGCATGTGGAGGTATTTGAAAATTTTGATTTGCATCAGATATATCAGTAGGGGAACCCAAGGCAATGGGTAGTAATCCCTCAAAGACATCATCGGAAGAAGTAGGCAAATCAAATTCAACTTGAGTGTGAGCTGAATTTTTTGAAAATATAACATCTCTATAGATAATAATCTTGCGTGTGATAGGATTATAGAGACGGTAGCCCTTGCTCTCTACATTGTACCCAACAAAAATGCATTTGATTGCCTTATCAGACAACTTATGTTGAAACTCAACGGGCACATGAGCATATGCAAGGCATCCAAAAGCACGGAAATGATCCACAGAAGGCTTTCTCCCTTGCCAAACTTCATAGGGAGTCTTGGTCTTCAAAGCTTTTGTGGGTGCCCGATTCAAAACATAATTGGTACACATGAGACCTTCAAGCCAAAATTTGTGAGGCAATTTTTTGCTTTTTAACATGCATCTATCCATCTCCATAATAGTATGATTTTTCCTCTTAGCTTTGCCATTTTGTTGAGGAGTTAGCCTCACTGTAAGCTGATGTACAATGCCCTTGTCTTTCAAAAAAGCATCAAAATTTGTAGACAAATACTCCCCTCCTCTATCTGTGCATAATGTCTGTATCTTGAGTCCTGATTCATTCTCAACCATGGCTGCAAAGTGTTTGAAAACCATAAACACTTTTGATTTACGTTTCAGCCCATAAACCCAAGTGTAGTTGGAGTAGTCATCTATAAAAGTGACAAAGTAAAGATGACCACCCAATGATGGAGTCCTCATGGGACCACAGACATCACTATGAATAAGCTATAATTTTCGAGAATAGTTTTTATTGATCCATCTTTCTTAAAAGGAAATCTATGAATTTTACCAAGAATGCACCCTTCATAGGCATGTGGAGGAGGTGTTTCAAGAGGAGGCAATGTATCAACCATAGCATGTTTTTGAAGCGTCATCAAGCTGCCATAATGCATGTGTCCGTATCTGGCATGCCATAACTCTGCATTCTGCATAGCAGCAGTAGGAGTGGAAACTGCAAGAGCATGTGCTAGTCTTTTCTCATACATGTCAAGCTGAAAAAGACCACGTAACAAAGTGCCAGACAATCTCAAGGCATAGTCATGCTTTCTATCATGGACTGCATACTTGTCATCTTCAAAAATGACTTGAAATCCAGCTCTGTTAAGAGTGGACACTAAAAGTAGATTTTTTGTGATACCAGGCACATACAAGACATTAGAAATTTTGAATGTTGAGCCATCAATGGCTGTAAGTTCCACTTCTCCTGTACCACGAATTGAATAGGAGGAGTTGTTGGCACATGTGACCTTTTTACCAATGGGAGGTGGATGCAGAGATGTGAAAAGACACTTCTTGGAAGTGATATGCTTTGAGGCACCGCTATCAAAATACCATGTATTTTGTGTCTCATTGACACTGAAAGCTTATGCATCCTTGGAAGAATCATAACTACATGTCAGAAAAGCATAAGAGTCATCATTACAAGTGGCTGTACTATATGGAGTAGCCAACTAAGAGTCTGAAATGCAAGACAAGAAGGCATAGTCGTGCTCCACAAGGTTGGCTGTAGCTTGCTCATTGTCAAATGCATGAGGAGCTGAATCTGAAATAGCCATACTGGAGCTGTTTTTCTTTTCTTTTGCAAGCCTTTTCTTGCATTCTCCAATGTAGTGACTTGGCTTTTTGCAGTAATGACATATTCCCTTCTTCTTGGGCTTACCTACATCACCCTTAGCCTTTTGAGAAGGCTGTCTTGAACCACTAGAAGGCTAATTTGCTGATGTCTTTGCCTGTCCCTTTACTTTAGGCTTGGATTTTGAAAGCATGGCATGTTCACCTGCTTGTGAAGCCATGTTTTTCCTAGTCTGCTCTTCCTGCAACAGAAGTCCTATCAACTCATGAAAATTGAGAGGATTTGCACCCCCCCTCAACGACAAATTCAGCGAGGTATGAAAGCTGAGATAAGACTCAGGAAGAGAATTCAGAGTAGTGGTAATCATCTTTGATGATCTCATCAATATTCAGCAATTGCTCTCGTAAATCCTGTAGCTTTGTGAGGTGCACTGTCATGGAGTCACCCTCTTCCATATGTGTATGAGACAATTCTCTTTTCAAAAAAGACACCCTGGCATCATTCCGAGCTGCATACATGCTCTCCAAAAGATCCCATGCTGCCTTTGAGGTCTTACACGACCGGATATGTGGAATGATGAATCTTTTCACTGAAAGAGAAATACACGACAAAGCTAAAGCATCACGTGAATCCCATCTCTTCTGCTCTGGAGTGGTAGGTATAACTGCACCAATAACTTGTGCTGCAGCTGTACCACCCTGCGCATGACCTTTGCCTCCTCCTTGCTGGGGAGGGGTATTAGGTGCCACATTTGCTGGCCGAATCTCATCCCCATTTACATAGTCCCACAAATTATGGGAAATCAGAATATTGCGTACCATAAAACTCCAGAGGGAGTAGTTGGTACCATCCAGCTTATCCTCTTATGAGAGACCAATGAACTGGAAATCATTTTAGTTTTGCTGGGCCATGTCTGAGAAAGAAAATACAGCAAATGCAAATCTGAATTCCCTTGCTGGGAATGGAGTACACAAATCCCAAAAATTACAGTGAAACACTGGCTAAAATGCAACTCAAATCTCTGTAATGTCTCTGTCAGAAATCTGCTGGAGCATCCAATCTCTCCCAAAACCTATCAAAAGTGCTTCAAAACACTCACAGAAAGGCAGTGTGAACTAGAACCTGCAAAATTGCTCTCCCAACACAAAAGCCCAAATTTGTGGCTTGAAATTGCAACCAGAAAGGGGCAAATGGTTTGAAAGCCCCAAATGTTGCACAAATTGCTCTCTGCCTACAAAAGCCCCAAATTTCACTGCAAAATTACAGTGTGATTGCAAAAGCCCCAAATTTTTGCAATTTCTGCACCAAATGCAAAAGCCCCAAATTTGACAAAATTCCCAATACAGAAAATGTGTCCAAATCTACCCACAAAATGGCCTGCATAGCAAATTTCCACCTCGAATGATAGAGTTTGTAAAAAGTACAAAACTATATGGAATATACAGTCAGGCTGTACGGACTTGACAGTACGAAATGTATAGATCTGACGGCACGGGCTGTATGGATCTGATGGCATAGGATGTACGGATCTGACGAGCTGGTACAGATGGCGACCTGTATGGATGGGCGACCTGTATGGATGACGCTACTCTGCAGTATAGAGTACAGACAGAGCAGTGTACAGGTGATACTTCAGATCCGTACGTATGTATAGACGATGTTGTAGCAGGTATAGATGATGCTGTAGCAGGTACGGACAAGTGTACGAATATAGCGCTGGCGACGAGCTGTACGGCTGATGGATGAATGGTACTGTAGTTGTACGAACAAATTGTGCTGCAGGTGTACGATGTAGCAAATGCAGTACGGCATAGGGTAGCTGGATGTACGGACTTACAGAATAGCCTAGAATGGCTGTACGGACTGATGCACAGCTTGCCTCTGAAGATGCACATACGGGTTAGACTCTTCCAAGCTTGGAATGAAGAGTGACTAGCGAGTAGACTGAAGGAGCTTAGCAAGTGTAGGTGATCGACCTGCTCTGATACCAAATGTGAGTGGAAGGGAGAGAGCAAAGTGTGAGAGCAGGAGCAGGAGAGAGAGAGAGCTGAAAATGATAGTTGCAATAGATGAGAGTGTTACAACTGAAGAGAGTGATAGGTTTTGTCTAAGTGACAAGACCTTATCCTTCACTAACCATAGTTAATGAACTAACTGTGGTTAGGAAAAAAACCTCTGAGTGAGGGAAAAGTGCCCCTAACCTACTTATTACATTACATTGGTCACTGCTAAATTATAACAATAATTCTAACACCTTGAACTTAGTCAATCCTGCAACAATATTTTGGGCCTGCATTAATTTAAGTCATTGTACATTAACATGACCAATGCGTTTATGCCAGATATCAATATCTGCAACTACACCGGTCCCATGTGTAAACATTGCTGCACTCAATTCAGGCATGTTCGCATCCAGCATAAACATCCTGCCCTTCTTCTTCCCTTTTGCTATCAAGCGACCTTTATTTTTCATATTCTCAACAAAGCATCCATGAGGATTAAACATGACCTGCAAGCCCTGCTCAACCATTTGAACCAACAGAAGCCAGGTTCTTGGTGATGTTCGAGACATTATGCAACCCTTGCTTGAGCTGCATTTTCCTAGCTTGCGTATTTGTGCTAAACATTTTTGTCAAAGTATCCCATGCCTCCTTCGGCGTGCTTGCATCCTGAATATGCACAATCATAGAATCTAAAATACTAATAGACAGCCAGTACATAACTCTTCTGGCTCTCTCATGCTAGCCTTTAAATGCATGCAACTCCTCTTGATTGGGAACATTAGGAATAACTGGTTCTTGTTTAGCTCCAGTAATGAACTCCCAATAGCCTTTTTAAGGAAATTCGTCATTCTAAACTTCCATGCTTGGAAGTTGTTCTTGTCAAGCTTTTCAGTGACAATCTATGAAAGAGCATCAGACGCCATTACAGAACACTGCAAAATAAATGCCCATAGAAAAAGTGGAGGTAGGGAAAATGGTATCCGTTCCCTAGATAGAATAGCCTAGGATGCCTTCCTTTTTTGGTATAGCGATAGGGATGTATGGCATGATGATGCTTTCCACACTTAGCCACAGTCACTCCTATTTTGTTGGTCAAACAAGAGGTTGTAGATGCCTATTCACACATGGATTGGTAGGCTTTATGTAGATGATTGGGCTCTAGATGAGGTGGGATAGTAGGTGTCCACATAGATCATTTTCCAATTGTTATATTTGTTTTAGATCCTCATGTGCGGAGTTGCTTTGCCACCAGTATCACGATTTCAAATGCCTTCTACGTAGAGTAGGGTCTCACAGAGCCAATGTTGTGGACTTGGGTATCTCACATGCATGATGGAAATCTTTCCCCATTAGATATAGCTGCAGCCCTATCAAATATTAGTGACTTTTATCATTCAATTGCTGATAACAAGAGAGGTGAGATCCTCAGGCAAGAGATAGGTATTCGCCAATAGCTGGCTACTCTTTAGAGGGAAGCATAGAAGAGGCCTATAGATGCTTGGGTTCAGGAGCACCTTGCTGCAGTAGTAGCAAGGGCTCAATAGCAGTCACCGTTAGATTAGAGACCAGAGTATACCTTTCATGCTAGAGAGTCATTTTGGACTTTCAGATGGGAGGTAGGGTCAGTAAGCAATTCTTCTCTACTCTTGGACCTAGACATATTAAGGAGAGTGTTTCAAAGCTTGTTGACTCAGATGGAGTTTTACAAACACATTCATGGATGATTTTTTCAACTTAGTTTCATTCAGAAGCTAAATTTTTATGTTGGTGTTGAAAGTTTGTAGCCCCTAATAAAAATAGATAGTTGAAAGATTCGCCAAGATTTGAAACTTTTATGCAAAAAAATTTAAAGTTTTGTCAGCATTTACATCTTTTACTTCAAAATTCAAAAGAACATATACAAAAAAGGATTGCATCCTATCAATATTATGAAACTTAAAAAATGGGCTAGCTTTTGTCAATATTTTATATTAATATATAGGCATAGTTTCAATAAAAACATCCACGGACACATTCAGATGCCATCTTGCAGACAACCATAGATTTCTATGCCTCTCTTGTTATAGCAGATTCTGACACATAGGCAAGAGGTGATGCTCGAGTTGTTATATGGTAGCACTTACCTATGTTGGTGATTGGAGATATGATAGCCTCACATGATGCACCATTCACCAACATAGAGTTCATGATTTCTCTCTCTGCCCTTCACAAGGGCAAGTGCCCTGATTCAGATGGCCTTACACCCTCTTTCTTTATTTCATTTTGGGATCAAATTGGGGATCACATTATCTTGTCCCTGGAGGGTATTTGGGACTCGGGTGAGATGCCAAAATCACTTATCGAGGGCCTCATTCATCTGATCTTAAAAGGGGGATGCAGGCATTTAGTGTCTCAGTGGGCACTGATAACTCTGTTGGGTACTTTGTACAAAATCTTAGCAAAAGAAATCAGCCTACATCTGCAACCCTTTCTTCTAGACCTTATACATGATATGTAGATGGGAATTGTGCATGGCAAGAGCATCTTCGATAACATCTTCACATTTTGGGAGGCTTCTGACTTGGCCATGCATAATGGCCATAGCCTTGCCATTCTACTCCTGGACTTTGAGAAAGATTATTAGAGAGTAGACTCAGGCTTTCTAGAGGGTACCCTCACTTGCTTTGGATTCACAGATGCATGGATCAGAGGGGTGTCAGCTCTCTATAGATCAGCCCATAGCCAGGTTCTCATTAGTGAAGTCAGTGGGGACAAGTTTTGGATTACCAGATTGGTCCGTCAGGGATGCCCTTTAGCTCCCTTTCTTTTTTAATTTGTGGTTAAAGCTATGAGCTATTAATAACCTCAGAGCTCAAGCTGATATTATAGGGCTAAGTCTTTCATTGAGGTAGGAGGATGAGATATTGGATTGTGAGTTGAGAGATGATACAATTGTTTTTTTGGATGCCACACCATAGACACTCACCTTGTTCAGGACAGCCTTGGATTTGTTTTGCACTGCAAACAAAATCAATGGATTTTGGATAAGTGATGAGGACACTCCAAACTGGGGGATTGACATAAGATGCACATGGATTCAGAGGGGTGTTTCCATCCAGTACCTCATGCTAGGTTAGGATGGGCATCCCTCCAGCACAATAGTTTGATCCCGTGTTGGAGAGCATTAGGAGGAAACTCATTTTTTGGAGTTCTACCAAACTTAAACTCGCCTCCAGAGTAGTGGTTGTGAGCCAGGTATTATTGGCTACTTCCTAGTTTGTTTGCTCATGTTGGTGTCGATCTAAAGGTTGTATATCTCAGCTCATATGACCTATCAACTTCCTTTGGAGTGGGTTAGATGGCACCTCATATGTTGTAGCCAGGGTGTGTTGGGAGATCCTCATTCTTCCCATTGGAGAAGGAGGTGTCAATATTATTGATTTGAGCTTGTAGTGTACAGCCTTGCTCTGCAAGTTTGTAGTGAGAGGATAAATGCCTGGACAGGATCCTTGGAAAGATTATTTCTTGCACAACATTCAGTCTTGTACACCTTCTCACACGGGAGATTGGATGGACAACTCGAGACATATTTTTACTTCAGCACATCTTAGATTTCCCTCTTCTCCTCTCATGGTTGCTATTCTAAAATCTTGGGGCAACTTTAGAGGCACTCTTTAGAGAGTTCCACCCTCCTCTCATGAAGAAATAGACGGGCAGCTAGTCATATGTGGAATGACTCTATTTTGGATGTGCATGGTAGATCACTAGGAGTGTCACATTATGTGCAGTGGTCTAGACTCGGTCTAGATGGGAGAGGGCACCTGCTTGTGAAGATTGTGGGAGAGAGGGAAGGAGTCTCACTTGCGGCTTTCTCACATGAACAATTGGGGGAATACACACAAAGGTGGAGGCTGAAAACAGTTTTCCTCTTCTTAGTTGTGAAAGCCAAAAGAACAGTGGTACAAAAGAAAATAGAAGAACCCTATATGTGGGTCTCAAACCAAACTCAACTAACTAAGGTGGCATACTAACTGAGCCACAAACTAGAGTAGACAAGGATAGCTGTCATCCAGCTATTATTCGTGGGCGGTGTACCAACCGCATCTCCAGCTAACAAGTCGGTGACATAAATGCACAACAGTCACCCTGGCATATCGCGAGTGGAGCTCGATATCTCAACACTCCCCCTCGAGCACAATCCCAATTCCTACACACCAAGCATGTCTCTAAACTTGCGCAGCTTCTCTGTGCCCAATGCTTTCATGAATATGTCAGCTATCTGATCCTCTGTGCTGACATAAACTAGATCAATAAGACCGAGTAAAGCCTTCTCCCGCACATAGTGATAATGCACCTCGATGTGCTTTGTTCTGGCATGAAAGAGTGGGTTCTTTGCCAAATGTATACTACTCATGTTGTCACAATAAATGACAACTGGCCCATTTGTAGACTGATGCATATCATAGAGTAGCTTATGCAACCAAGCTACCTCACATGCAGCCATTGCTGCACCTCTGTACTTAGCCTCTGTGCTCGACAAGGCAACTGTAGGCTGTTTCTTGCTACTCCAAGTGACTGCAGCACTCCCAAAAGAGAACACATATCCACTGGTAGATTGCCTATCAGAAATACTACCATCCCAATAAGCATCAGTGTATCCATGCAACTGTGTCTGAACCCCAGCCTCATAAAATAGTCCATACTGCAATGTGGACTTCACATACCTGAGTATGCATCTAGCCGCATCCAAATGCGGTTTCCTTGGAGCCTGCATAAACTGACTTACCAACCCAACAACATAGCTCAAATCTGGCCTGGTAATAGTCATGTAAATCAAACTTCCTACTATGCATCTGTACATAGTAGGGTCTTCTAGAAGCTCACCTGCATCTGCACTCAGCTTCACATTCTGCTCCAATGGAACTGAAATAGGCTTACAGCCTGTCATCCCATATTTGGACAGCATGTCCAATCCATACTACCTCTGCAAGAGCTGTATCCCACTTGGTGATCTAATCACCTCAATGCCCAAGAAATAACGCAGCTCTCCCAAATCCTTCATCTCAAACTTCTGTCTCAGTAGCATTTTGACATGAAGGATATCTTCATCACTATCACCTGTGATGATCAAATCATCAACATAAAGGACCAGCAGCATAATCCCTTTCTCTGTTTTTCTCACATAGAGTGAGAAATCTGCCTTGGAAATCTGAAAGCCAATAGTGACAAGATACTGTCCTGTCTTGTCAGACCATACAAGGCTTTCTTCAACCTGCAAACAAACTCAGGATGAATAGCATGAACATAACCTGCTGGCTGCTCCATAAAAACCTCTTCTTGCAAATCACCATGCAAGAAGGCATTCTTTACATCCATTTGATGTAAAGACCATCCCTTTGATGCAGCCATAGCAATGGCTGCTCTTACAGTTGCCATCCTTGCAACCAGGCTGAAAGTTTCTTCATAATCAATGCCATATGTCTGTGCATACCCCTTGACAACTAATCTTGCCTTGTATCTATTCACAGAACCATCTGCATTGTGCTTGATCTTATAAACCCACTTACAGATAATTGCATTCTTGTCTTTAGGCAAAGGCACCAATTCCCATGTAGCATTAGCATCCAAGGCATCCATTTCTTCATCCATGGCTTTCTCCCATTTTTCATTTCCCATGGCTTGCTCAAAAGAATTGGGTTCTGGTTCCTATATCACTTTGACCATATAGGCATAGTGAATGGCTATAAATCCATCATATTTCAGCCTATCTATAGGATACCTGACCCTGGTAGACATGTGCAAAATAGGCTCACTTCCAGGTGCTCTCAAAACATCCGTGGTCTTCCTTACTCCAGGTGTAACAACAGAAAGAATACCCAACTCATCATCAATGCTCTGTTCTGAGCCACTGGATTCACCATCCACACAAGAGTGACCTGCATTCACATCATACATGGGCTGATCTACCTTCTCTTTTCCTTTTCGTGATACCTGCATACCACTCTCTGCATTGCTTTGAGGGGATTCTCCTGATCTCAATCTGCCTGTCCATGGTGAAGTATGTGAACCACTGGTAGAGGACACTCTAGGTCCACTGATATTTTGTGATTGCTGCTGTGCATTCTGTGCAGCATTACCATTTTGTGCATCTACATCAATCATCACATTTATTGGTTTGTACCAGTTGCTCATCTCATCAAAAACAACATCTCTGCTCACTGTGAACTTACGTGTAGAAGGGTTATAACATCTATACCCTTTCTGCTGCAGAGAATAACCAATAAAGATGCACTTCTCAGCTTTTGGATCCAACTTGGACCTCAACTCATCTGGCACATGGACATAGGCAATGCAACCAAAAATCTTCAAATGAGAAATATCTGGTTTCCTACCAGTATACATCTCCTCTGGCATCATGCCATGTATTACTGCAGTGGGAGTCCTGTTCATTATATAGACTACTGTAGCAACTGCTTCAGCCCAATAATAATCTGGTAGATCTTTTTCATTTAGCATAGCCCGAGATACCTCTCCAATATGCCTGTTTTTTCTCTCTGCAATTCCATTTTGTTGTGGGGTATGACTGCATGAATATTGCTGCTTTATACCATGCTCCTGCAAGAACCTTGCAAACTCATTTGAGAGGTACTCTCCCCCTCCATCTGACCTTAAGCATTTTATTTGCTGGCTTGTTTCTTTTTCAACCATAGCTTTGAAAGATTTGAAGTGGCCAAACACTTCACTTTTCTTTTTCATAAAATACACCCACAGTTTTCTGCTGAAGTCATCAATAAATGTGACAAAATAGTGACAGCCTCCAATAGATGCAGCTTTTGTAGTCCACACATCAGAGTGGATTAATTCCAATGGCTTTTTACTCTCTTCAACATGCCTAGGAAAAGGTTTCTTGCCTGTTTCCCAAATTGACAGGCTTCACAAACCTTGTGCATTTCTGCAACCTTGAATTTAGGCAATCCTGCAACAATATTTTGGGCTTGCATTGATTTAAGTCGCTGTATATTAACATGACCAATGCGTTTGTGCCAGATATCAATATTTGCAACTACACCGGTCCCATGTGCAAACATTGCTGCACTCAATTCAGGCATGTCTGCATCCAACGTAAACATCCTGCCCTTCTTCTTTCCTTTTGCTATCAAGCGACCATTATTTTTCATATCCTCAACAAAGCATCCATGAGGAGTAAATCTGACCTGCAAGCCCTGCTCAACCATCTGACCAACAGAAACTAGGTTCTTGGTGATGTTCGAAACATGAAATACATCAGACAAGTATTTCTTTTTCCCATCCTGCATAGACAAAGGAATTTTGCCAATCTGCACAATAGGATGTGCAGTATCATCACTAGTCTCCACAAATCCTGGTTTTTCCATTTTTTTTGCATCTTGCATCCATTCTGCATGATCTGTCATGTGGTTTGATGCACCTGAGTCAACATACCACACATCATTTCGTTCTTCTGCACTTGTCACAGAATTGGTCATATGCTGCACCATAAATAGATGCTCATTTTTGTCATCACCCTGCCTACTAGAAGATGCATAATTGCCTTGCTGCAATTTTCCAGTCATAATGTCATTCTGCTTTTTATAGCAGTCCTTAGCCATATGAACCATTTTGCCACAATAGTAGCATTCAACATTGCTGTTTGCATTTTGGCCTCTCTGCCATCCACCATGGCCTCTTTGGCTCCCCTGCCTCTAGAGTTACCACGTCCTCCTGCATAGGACTGGTTTTCTTGCGTTTGCTGCATATTCTGATTTCTACCATGGCCTACAGATCGGCCTCCTCTACCTCTGCCTCTACCTCTACCAGCATTTGAGTAGAAGATAGTTTCTTTTGAAGTTCCTACTGAAGAAGATGCACCCCCATTTCTCTGCTCTTCAGAAATTAGAAGAGCAATCAACTCCTCAAAATCTGGAAATTTTTCACGGACGGCAATGGATGTCTGAAATTGTGCATAATCCTTTCCTAGACCATTCAAGGTCACAGAAACCAAATCGTCATCATCCACTGGCGACCCAATGGAAGCAAGTGCATCCGCAATTTTCTTCACCTTCATGTGGTAGTCATTGATGCTCATGTTTTCTCTCTGCACATTGTGCAGCTCCTGCTTGAGCTGCATTTTCCTGGCTTGTGTATTTGTGCTGTACATTTTTGCCAAAGTATCCCATGCCTCCTTTGGCGTACTTGCATCCTGAATATGCACAATCATGGAGTCCGAAATACTGATAGATAGCCAATACATAACTTTCCTGGCTCTCTCATGCCATCCTTTGAATGCCTGCATTTCCTGTTGACTGGGAACATTAGGAAGAATAGGTTCTTCTTCATTTCCTGTAATGAACTCCCAATAGCCTTTTCCCATCAAGAAATTCGTCATTCTAAACTTCCATGCCTGGAAGTTGTTCTTGTCAGGCTTTTTAGTGACAATCTGTGAAAGAGAATCAGATGCCATTATAGAACACTGCAAAATATTTTGTCACTGCAAAAAAACACAGCTTTTGCCTCACAGGGCAGAACTGCAAAACTGATGAAAGTGGTATTTCACCACACAGTCACTTCCTAGTGACGATTTTGCATCAACAGGCAACAAGCATGAATCTGCAACTCCCAATATCTCTACACAAAGGCATACGATGCAATTTTTGCGGCAACTTTTCATCGACCCGCAGAATAGTGATCGCATAGCAAAAACAAGGCCTTTTTCTGAGTGCCTGTGGAGAACTTCCGTCTCCAAAATGGGCCCCGAAATGACCTCGAATTAGAAAAATAACATCACTCTGGGCGTAGCCCCCACTCACAACATATACTATGCTCTCGCCACACCACGAAGGGCGTCTCAATCTGAGACAGTGCACTCTTGCACTTCTGGCTGTGCTACCTGCAGAGATTTGCTCCCAAACTCGAAATAGGAAAGCAACACTGGTCCTCTTACTAGGACACCACGAACTTGGCTTACTTTCTTGAGCTCCTTACCACGAACAAGGATCTGATACCATGTGAAGATTGTGGGAGAGAGGGAAGGAGTCTCACTTGCGGCTTTCTTACATGAACAATTGGGGGAATACACACAAAGGTGGAGGCTGAAAACAGTTTTCCTCTTCTTGGTTGTGAAAGCCAAAAGAACTGTGGTACAAAAGAAAATACAAGAACCCTATATGTGGGTCTCAAACCAAACTCAACTAACTAAGGTGGCATACTAACTGAGCCACAAACTAGAGTAGACAAGGATAGCTATTATTCGTGGGCGGTGTACCAACCGCATCTCCAGCTAATAAGTCGGTGACATAAATGCACAACAGTCACCCTGGCATATCACGAGTGGAGCTCGATATCTCAACACTGCTTCCATAGAAGGTGCCTAAAAGGCTTTTAGGAAGCTTCTAGAGGATCATGTATTCTTATTAGTTGGCCACCTTAGAGAGAGTATAGTCAAGATGCAACAAATAGATGCAACCATACCATCTGAGTTGATAGATATAGATGACATGCCTATCACAGAGTCCACTTGGTTGGGAGCTTTTATGGGGACAGGTATTCCTTTATAGGCTATTGCCTTGCAGGATGCACTTGAGGAGACCCTTGTCTTTTGATGTTCAATCAGGATCAGGAGGACTTATTAGATCTTCAGATGATATTCTTTTGGAGGTTGTCTTCCATCCTGTTAGCATTGCAAAGTTACATGGAGTGGGACAAGGACTCTTAGTGAAATCTTATTCCTGACCCTATTCTCTTGGCACTTGGTTCTTGGAGACTTTGGTTATATGGTGGTTCCCCCATTAGGTTCTCAGTAGTGGGACCTAGGGGAGTGGGAGTGTATTGATGAAGGGCATTGAGAGAAGAGCGTCCCCTTCTTTCATTACACAGTAAAAAATGCTAGGAGATTTCAACTTAGCAGTAGAGGTTGGAGGCCCTCCAGAGCTCCTGTTTTCAGATTTCTATAGAGGTGCAGGAATTGTTTTGGAGGAGGCTCTGGAAATCCCTCAGGAATAGAAATATCATTCTCTTCTTTTGGATTTCTATGCATGGAGGATTGCAATGAAGCTGTGAAGATCCAGGTTCACGGCTGACCCTACCTATCCTTGATGCCACACAATAGTTGAGTTAGTTTAGCATTGCCTCTAGGAGTTCACGTAGGCCAGGACAATCTGGAAGGGTGTTGCTAGGATTTTTAGAATTTTTCATAGAGCACCATTCTTCATGACTTGGGGATTAGTGGCATGGTTATCTCTTACTGGCCCTCAGGTGTTTTTTGAGGGACATGATTTAGACTCAACATTCATTATACAATGACACATTGTGGAGTCTTATTCTCTCCAAGATTTTCCCTTCACTCCTTTCAGAGTTGCTCATGTCTCGGTGGACATATCATGGGAGATTCTTGCTAGCATTGTAGCTTGGCATATTTGGAGGGCCAAATCTACAGAGGCGATGGAGGGTTCTCAGGTTCACCCCTCCCAACTAGTATATGGATGGATACTATACACACCTTGGTGGCCATCTGGGATAGCAACTACTACTAGGAGAGGTACATTTTTCAGAGTTTGGAGAGGATCTCCTTTCTTCTTTGAGTCTTCTTCATGGTTGAGGTGGCAATTTCAGCCTCCACCTTAGATTTTGTTAGCTCATTTTGAGCTGAATTTTTTTCTCATGCATGACATGATGTACTCCCACATTTAAGCTTGCTCTCGTGGTTTTCATTCAAACTTAATGAAGTAATCTTTTTGAAAAAAAAAAAAAACCTAGGCACATAGGTTTTTGGGGAGTGGGATAGGAGGACACCATGGAAGAGAGCGTGGGAACCAAATGGCAAAATGTTCCATTGAGTTGAGAGGAATTCCTCTCTTTTATAGAATGGGAGAGAGGGTGGCCTAAATCAATGGCACCTCTCCTACATCAAAGGAGGTGACTCCTAAATCATAGCAAATCCACAATCATAGGCACCACCCCATGTGGGGGCCTTTGCATTAATCATCACCTATGTCATGGTCTATGGCACCAAGTGTTCCTCTCCTACACACACACACACACACACACACACAACCATATGACTGCTAGTTGATGCACTGTTAGATATGCTCAATGCCCCACCCTCCTGGTAACCACCAGTGGTCCAAGGTGCTCAATCCACACTGCATGGCAAATCATACAGCAAATAAGTGCCCGGTCCTCAGAGCTAGGATCACTACATAAGCAAATCCACTACCAAGGTTGTGGTGCCATATCTGCATCATCGGCGGCCATGATGAGAACAGTTGCATCTTCAACATGCGCAACAATCCGCCTCAACCTCCACATTACCAAGCGGCACCATGCCAGTATACAGGCAACCGGCACTTGCACAAGTGCCCCTAGCTCCGAGGCTAAATCCTGTTCCCGTTCGGACACAAGTCCCACAACTACTCAGGAATCCAAATGCACGACCGTATCCAAGAGCACCAAATCCAGCTCCTCAGGCAGTTTCCATACATCAATTACAAGCCGAGGAAGTAGAATCGGTATTTGAATATGAAGCAGAGTACCCAGTGTACTATGTAGAAGGTGCAGAGGGTCTAATACCAATTTATGCAAATCAAGTATGACCCAACACATTTCAAGCACCAATTAAGTGCTACGATTGTGGAGAAAATCACCAAATCGAAGAGTGTCCTCATCGTGGTAGCCCAGCTACTTTCCAACCACTCTGCAGAGATTGTGGCATAGGACATGCCTGTATGGATTGTCCCATGAAAATTAAGGTCCCAAAACAAATAGAGGTTAAGCTTGACGTCCCCATCGGCATCATTGGGGTGGACCATCAAAGTCTGTGGGTCTACGGCAAGTGTAAAGTCACAACTTGTCAATGTAATTACACGCCAATAGAAAGAGGCCACCAAGGATCCGAACATTCCAATCCAACCAAAGTGACTTCTGAAAAAGAAAGCACAAGTGCCTCCACCTCTGCCAAGCAATGAGCAGCCGAGCTCATCCACATCAACTCTCGAGCCTCAAATAAACGAAGCTCCATACCCGAATGCAGAGGTGGAGAAGGCTTGTTTTCAGGTACTTCAACAATGGGTCCAAAATGAACAAGCTCAATTTGAGGCTGAGAAACAAGCTCAAGACCCAATCCATGACTTGGCCCCACAAAGTATTGATATTGTACTCGAGCCTTTGTTCCAACAATAGACTCCAGAACAGAATGTACTGCCATGTCAACTTGAAGGAGCCGCACTATCTAGCATCCTGAGTTGCCCTGTGTCAATTCCCATCGGAATCCTCCTACGGAACTATCCCAATCTTTGGGAGAGTTTCAAAGGATGGATTGAACTCACAAATCCCCCTCCACCTATGAACGACATTGAAGATATCCCTGTGCAGATGGGTGAGAGAGATGACATAACATTACTGTGCCTTTGATCCACAAGGCATATAATGAAGTCCAAGCCATAGTGGATGCTGGAGCAGGTGTCAATGTCCTATCAAAGGAGCTCTACAAAGAACGGGGTCTCCCACCAATGCAAAAGGCTGATTTCAACATACACCTTGCCGATGATTCACAAGCTAAACGAGTTGTCGGCTGAGACAAGTGGAGTTTTTGATCCATGGCCTGCATCATGTCTTCTTTCAGCTTCATGGTCATGGCCTCTAGGTGATCTTCATTGGATGTTTTGGTAGTGTCCTTTGATTTACCCTTTTTCGAGTGCTTGTCTCATGTATTTGATCTGCCGTCATCACTGCTAGTGTCTGAGTCTATCATGCCATCCTTGATGTCAATGGCTGCCACATGAGCAGCACTGAATGTTTCATAGCTGCTTATATTTTTCATATCCTTTCGGATTTTCTTTCTTAGACCTGCTATGAACCATGTCGTGAGGTACTTTGCATCTGGGCGTGGGTCACATTTGGCGATTAATCTCTTCATCTTTCCCAAGTATGTGCGTACATCTTCTCTCCGGCCTTGTTCGATCTTGCTGAATTGGAGAGCGGGATCATCTTGTAGCCTCTCTGTTTGAAAGCATCGTTTGAATTCGGTTTGAAGTAGGTCCCATGTGGTGCGTTCTTTATGTGAGAAAAACAGAGAAAGGCATTATGTCGCTTGTCATTTATGTTGATGATTTGATCATCACAGGTGATAGTGATGAAGATATCATTCATGTGAGAATGCTATTGAAGCAAAAGTTTGAGATGAAGTATTTGGGAGAGCTACGTTACTTCTTGGGCATTGAGGTGATTAGATCCACAAGTGGGATATGGCTCTTACAGAGGTAGTATGGATTGGACATGTTGTCCAAATATGGGATGATGGGCTGTAAGCCTATTTCAGTTCCTTTGGAGTAGAATGTGAAGTTGAGCATAGATGCAGGTGAGCTTCTAGAAGACCCTACTATGTACAGACACATAGCAAGAAGTTTGATTTATATGACTATTACCAGGCCAGATTTGAGCTATGCTATTGGGTTGGTAAGTTAGTTTATGCAGGCTCCAAGGAAATTGCATTTGGATGCAGCTAGATGCATACTGAGGTATGTGATGTCCACAGTGCAATATGGACTATTTTATGAGACTGGGATTCATATACAGTTGCATGAATACACTGATGCTGATTGGGCTGGTAGTATTTCTGATAGACGATCTACAAGTGGATATATGTTCTCTTTTGGGAGTGCTACAGTCACTTGGAGTAGCAAGAAACAGCCTATAGCTACCTTGTCAAGCACAGAGGCTGAGTACAGGGGTGCAGCAATGGTTGCATGTGAGGTATCTTGGTTGCATAAGCTACTTTATGATATGCATCAGTCTACAAATGGGCCAGTTGTCATTTATTGTGACAACATGTGCAGTATACACTTGGCAAATAACCCAGTCTACCATGCTAGAACAAAGCACATTGAGGTGCATTATCACTATGTGCAGGAGAAGGTTCTAGTAGGTTTTATTGATCTAGTTTATGGCAGCAGAGAGGATCAGGTAGCTGACATATTCACAAAGGCATTGGGTGGAGAGAAGCTGCACAAGTTCAGAGACTTGCTTGGTGTGCAAGAATTGGGATTGAGCTCGAGGGGGAGTGCTGAGATATCGAGCTCCACTCGTGATATGCCAGGGTGACCATTGTGCATTTATGTCACCGACTTGTTAGTTGCAGATGCGGTTGGTACACCGCCCATGAATAATAGGTGGATGATAGCTATCTTTATGTACTCTAGTTAGTGTCTCAGTTAGTATGCCACCTTAGTTAGCTGAGTTTGGTTTGAGACCCACATATAGGGTTCACCTATTCTTTTGTACTTAGAGCTCTTTTGGATTTCCCATTGAGAAGAGGAAAATTGTTTTTAGCCTCCACTTTTGTGTATATTCCCCCATTGTGTATGTGAGAAAGCTGCAAGTGAGACTCCTTCCTTCTCTCCCACTCTCTTCATAGAAAGAGGGTCATAAAAGTATCATTATACATGTAAAGACAAAACTGCATACCTGCACACTCTCGATACCCTGGGTAGTCATGCATGGTCCACATCAAGATTCCCCTGACCAAAATATCATTGCTATGTCTAGATGCTCTGGAAATATAAAAGAGCTGTATGCCTCTCCATAAGATCTGTAACTCCTCTATCAAAGGTGCCATGTACACATCCATATTTGTGGTCTTGTACTTCCTCGGCATAAGGAGTGCCAGCATGAGGTGTCCCTTCTTTATTGTTAGCCCCATGGTGGGATATTGTAATTCGCCAAGACTATTGGCCATGTCGACCAAGATGTCGACTGTAACCCAAAAGGGTTCATGCCATCCATGGCGAGCCCAAGATGTAAGTTGCATGGCTCCCTCGCAAAGTTTGGCCACTGATTGTCTATGTGCTTCCAAGCAGCACAATCTGCAAGAATCCTCAATGTCCTTAGGGGAATTTCGGACTCAAAAAGGGCCTCTTGGATTAGTCCCTTAAGATTTGTGATTAGTAAACCAGCCAATGGGAAGGCTTGGGCATTAAAAGAATGGAGTATTCCATATTGGCCTCTCATTGGTGGTGGAGAGACTTCCCTTGGTCCCCACTAGGCTCCCACTTGCCTCCTCTTTCCCCCACCACCTCTTGGGGCATTTACTCCCCCCCTTGACTTTTTCATGGTCCCCCTATCCTCCTCCCTCACTCCATGGGCCCCAAAATCATGAGTTTTTGTAGAAGAGTGTGGGATAGAAGAGATGCATCATGGCACAAAGAGTGAGAGCATAAGTGAGGCAAAATCCATTGTATTAGAACGAAGGAATGACCTCCATTTTATAGAAAGAGAGGATGGTGTAGGCACCTCCCCTATATCAGTGGCAATCAGCCCATACATCAATGGGATTGGCCTAAATCAAAGGAACCTCCCATGTGGGGGCCTTTGGCTTACATCATCACTTAGGTCACACACTAGACACATCATAGCACTAGATGTGGCTCTACACAACACACACACACACACACACACACACACACACACGTGATTCCCCTAGATGCACACATGCACCATAAAGCAAGCCCTTGACCATAGTTATCCCAACATACCCCCCCTCAAGGGTTTGCCTCTTGCAATATCAAGGATACATCTAGTCTCATAGTTTCTCATGCCATCTCATGGTGGTCACACATGGCCATCTCATGGTGGTCAAGGATAAATCTATGTCTAGGATCTCATGCTAGCAAAGGTACCCAAGGGTCAAGGTTTACAAAACTAGGATAGACCAAACACATATCACATGGCCTACATCATATGGTGACCAGAGGTGATTTACAAAAGACAAAACATATGACATTATTTTTGGAGTACTACTCCCAGGCAGAGAACCTCAAAATTTGACCAAGTGATGATAAACAAAAATTCAAAGACAAGTTGCTCAAAAGGCAAAGTCCTTGTCTTCTACTATAAAGTTGGATGCTTCTTTTGCTGATGGAATTCTCTCTTCAACCATATTTGACATAGTCCTCTTCTTCTCATTGCAAAACTTTTCAGAGTGATTATTCTTTCCATAATATGAGCAAGGGTTGATTTTATAACAATCCTTCTCAAGGTGATTGTTTTCTCCACAGTGTTTACAAGCCTTGTACTTGCTCTTTGAAAACCTCACTGCAAGTGCCTCTATATGCATTTTGCCCACTCTTTAAGTGTTCTTCATTTCCTCTTCTTGTAAGGCACTAATGATGCCTTCTAATGAGGGTTGAGGAAGATTCTTCAAAGTAGTAACCACATAGTTAAAATCCTGAGGCATGCTCTTTAAAAGCACTACCATAGCATCATCCTCAGTGACAGGGGAATAAATTAAAGCTAGTTGTTTCATATTACTTCTCATAGTGTTGACATGAGTAGCAACATTATCTCCTTCCATTTTAAGTTCAAAGAACTTAATTTTCATATTTAATTTGGAAGTATGAGAGCTAGCACCAAACAATATGTCTAACTTGTGCCATGCTTCCAAAGGGGATTCCAAAATGTGGTGTACATAGTCATCACCCAAACCTAATGCAATGATGGCATAGGCTTTCTCAATTCTCTTTGCATCTGTAGGTGTAGAAGTGGAGTCAGTGGCTTTTCCTTTACCTTTTGTTGTAGTTGATTCACCTTCCTGAGAGGTTTGAGTTCCTTCTTTGACTAAGTCCAATAGATTCTCCTTCATAAGCATAAACTTTATCTAAATCTACCAAGTATGTAATCCTTGGCCATTGAACTTGTCAATTTTATAAGTAGCCATGAGAGGGTCTTACCTTTGTCAGGCAGTGTCTACTCTCTTACAAAATGACTAATCTTGTGGAACAAAGAAATCTCCCTCACCATACAAATGTAGATTGCTAGAGATAAATTCAGAGAATCCTAATAACTTTGACTCATGAATAATTTAAGCTAGAGGGGATATTTTAATTGAATATGTATTAAAAAACTTTGCTTTTATAATTTTTGTCAATTATATAACATTTTTAAAGATCTTCAAATGTACCAAAAATTTGGATGTAATAAACGCAATGCATCATTTTTAAATTTAAATTATGTGGAAATCAAGCGTACAAAGATTCAGTAAGAAGACAGGACACGACAAGGGTGGGAAAAAAATGTTCAATTTTATTTATTAAAAGAAGTGGAAAGCTTTTGAAGGCTCAAAGTTAACATATCCATCAAGACCCACCGATGAATGATATCCATATCATATTTTAATGTTTGGCATCCAAAAGTAAAAGTATTTGAGCATCTAAAAGAAGCAACACCTATAGATCAATTGAACCATGAGCATAAAACATGTCCATGCATATCCATGCTATTGAATTGACGTACAATGAGATTATTAGGGACATACATATGTATAATATCGATGATTCTTGTATAAGGTAACTATTATCTATAATGACAAATTGTCTCTAAAAAGTTTAATAGTGACATTTGTTCTTATTGGTTTTAGTGTAAACACTAAAAAAATAACTAGAGAAGGACATAATACATAAGAAATAATATGATAGAATTTATGTAATAGATCAATCTTGGAGTATAATATGCATATGCATGTAAAAGTGAAAGGGATGCACATGGCACATATATAAACCATGAATAGAATTTGTAGATCAACCTGGTAGAGTATAATATTTGTACTTTTTGTGAGTACCCATTGTGAGGCCATAGGTCATTGCACTATATTTTTGCTTCCATGATTTGTTTTCACAATTTCATCAACATATTGAGAGTGAGCACTTTGGAAAGGCAAATATGTCTGAGAAGATGATTGATTTTGGGAAAAGTCTGTAAGAGAAACTTGTAGATTTTACACCAAGATACAACTTTGATACTTTGTGATTTACATGGTTCAACCATTCAGATGAGCAAATAATGGCCCGAAGATTAAAAAAGGCACTTTAAAGTGTTTTCTTGGCTTCGATTTGCATGCCCAATTCTAAATGCAAATTTGAAGCCTTAGATGGTGAGTTTGGCTAGAAAGAGATGATGATAAAAGTTGTATGGAATCAAAATACTGTTAAAAGTTATACTATGAATTATTTTCATATCTTGCACCATTTAGAAGATATGGGCCTTCAAGTAGGGCTGTTTTTTTCAGGGGACCCCGTCTGGCCAAAAGTTGCACCTACTCACACCTGGGGCCATCTAGACATTTTTTTTCAAAATGTTTTTGGGGGAATTTCTCTCCCTACCTCAAACATTATTGGGAACCAGTATTTGGGGCATGGAGAGACATTCCCCCAAAAGAAATTTGAAAAACATGGACCAGATGGCCCTAGGTGTGAGCAAGCGCGACTTTTGGCCAGATGGGGACTGGGGAATGTCTCTCCATGCCCCAAACACCACTAGGGACTAGTATTTGGGGCATGGAGAGACATTCCCCAAAACAAAATTTGAAAAAAAATGGCTAGATGGCCGTAGGTGTGTGTAGCCGCAACTTTTGGCCAAACGGGGACCTCGTCTAGCCAAAAGTCGTGCCTACTCACACCTTGGGCCATCTGGCCATTTTTTTTCAAAATTTTTTTGGGGAAATGTCTCTCCATGCCCCAAATACTATTGGGGACCAGTATTTGTGGCATGGAGAAACATTCCCCCAAAAGAAATTTGACAAAAAATGGCCAGATGGCCCTAGGTGTGAGCAGGTGTGACTTTTGGCTAGACGGGGACTGGGGAATGTCTCTCCATGCCCCAAACACTATTGGGGACTAGTATTTGGGGCATGGAGAGACATTCCCCAAAATAAAATTTGACAAAAAATGGCCAGATGGCCCTAGGTGTGTGCAAGTGCAACTTTTGGCCAGACGGTGACCTCGTCTAGCAAAAAGTCGTGCCTCCTCACACCTTGGGCCATTTGGCCATTTTTTTTCAAAATGTTTTTGGGGGAATGTCTCTCCATGCCCCAAATACTATCAAGGACTAGTATTTGGGGCATGGAGAGACATTCCCAAAAAAAAAAGTGAAAAAAAATGGCCAGATTGCCCTAGGTGTGAGCAGGTGCGACTTTTGGCCAGATGGGGACCGAGACCCCATCTGGCCATTTTTTGCAAATTTCTTTTGGGGGAATGTCTCTCGATGCCCCAAATATTGGTTCCCAACAAATGAAGGATGCCTAATAGTTTTTTTTTTTTTGGGGGGGGGTCAAGATTGCCTAATATTTTTCCAAATCATCTTTTTTCTCTTTTATTTATTGGGAACGACTATTTGGGGCTCAATCTTGTTGAAGCCTAGCTCAAGTGGTTGCCTTTCTTTGTTTACACAATACTTGTTCTTCTTGGCTCAACTGATTTTTTGTATAGATGTGTGGCTAATGGGGTGTACTGGTGTTCATTATAGAGAAACTTGCTAATCACCAGGAGGGGGCTGATTAGGGGTAAGAAGTAATGTCATAAGACACAACAAAGTCCTCTTGGCCAAGCACATATTTGGGCTAAACTTACATTGTTTGATCCAATTGCACACCCACATGCACATTGAGGCGAAGAGGCCTTTTTGAAATTGAGTTTTGGGTAAACTTCAACAAGCAGCAAGAATAAGACAACAATAATAAAACAACATAGATTATGATTTCACTTTATTTCATGAGAATGATAATATTTATTTATTTTAGAAAAAATAATATCAATTACCATAGAAAGGGCAAGTACAAGCAACCTCCATTGGGGAGCCAAAATATAGTGTCTACAAAAGGACACATTATAATATAATAGGTGTCCTCTAAAGGAAAAGAACACATACAAGATAGATAAATGCTAATGGGTATAGGGGTAACTGCTAAAGAATGACCACTTCCATCACGTTGAAGAAGATTCTTCCCTCTACCTTTGATTGCCTCAATGTTCTATCCATCCATGCTCAAGTTCCTTGAAATCCAATCGAAATTACTTCCACATATTTGAAAAGATTTGAATAATGTTTGTCCAATAAGCACAAGGGAGAAGGTAGTTCATAATCCCTAGACGTAGCCCTCATGCACCATGTAGCTTGCACCCTTTGATTGATTGCTTGCTCCACTGCAACCTACCAAGAACACATTTTGTTACAATGCACTTGTAACTCAGGGAACACTTCTACTTCTTGTAAGATGCTTCTTGCATGATGTCTAATATATAATGCTAATTAGGCAACATAACATTGAAATAGAACAATGAGAGATGTGACAAAATAGATTTGAGTTACTAAGTGAAAGTAATTTTAAAAATTAGATTACAAAATAGCTTTGTTGTTACAGTATAAACTACCAACAAGCACTATTAAATTACACGGCACAGTGGAACAAAAACTAAACAAAGAATAGAGATACACAGCAAACTGGAGAGGAAAAAACTTTTCCTTCAATACTGGTGTAGTACAGATGATGGCTCCGTCCACCCGTGCACTCCCACAGTGGAGCTTAGATGGTGATCTAGACATATAGTAGGTGAAGAGCTACTAGCTGGAAGATCTGCTCTGATCTGATCTGAATGATCTCATACAATGGACTGGGGAGGTCACCTCTTTATAGCTATGAGGGCGGTAGTCGGATCAACGTAGTTGGTGGAGTCGAGTAGTTGACCTAGTCGGTGGAACCGACTAGTCATCCATGAAATATTCAAGGAATATTTCCTATACCATCACCTCGGGGGCTCCCGCCCACGAACCCCCACCAGGAGGGCCAGCGGCCCCCTGGGACCCCCCAGGCCCCAACAAGAATAAGGGGCTCCCACACAATCACCTTTCTACCATCAACAGTCTCATTGATAGACCTCATCTGACATGCAAGTTTGGATCTATCTAGTGTCCCGAGCTCACACATGGCTTCTCCTCATATGGGCACCTTACAACTTGAGCACCTTACAACTTGAGCACCTTAGACCACTAGTGTTTACCAGGAGGGTGGGGCATTGAGCATATCTAACACCCCCCCTCAATGTCCACCCGTAGGTGAACTAACTTCTCGGCCCAATGCGAAGTCTCTGAAGATGACCCTAAAGCTTATCCTTCCCGAGTGCCTTGGTGAAGATATCTGCTCCATTTTGCTCTGTTGGATAGTAGACCAATTCCACTATCTCATCCTCGATCAAATCATGCACATAGTGATACTGAATCTCTATATGTTTTGTGCATGAAACACTGGAATTTTAGCAATGGACATGCAACTTTGTGTTGAGATATCAAGCTCTATCCCCGACATATCTCCTGGATGACTATCATTTATGTCACCGCCTATGTTAGTTGTACTCGTGGTGTAGTTAGACTACCACGTATGTTTTGGTTTGGGTTCACATATGAACCACGTATTCCAGGGTTTGACATATAGGGTATTTCCCTCTTCTATTGTATTGTTGTTGTGTGCAAAAGTAAAGAAAGGCTTCACCCTCCAACCTTGTGTCCTCTCTCTTTTGAGTGTTGTGAAGAAAGTTGAACTTGAGTCTCCTATCTCTCTCCCTTATTCTTTACATGGTATCAGAGCCTTGTTCGTGGTAAGGAGCTCAAGAAAGCAAGCCAAGTTTGTGGTGTCCTGGTAAGAGGACCAGTGTTGCTTTCCTATTTCGAGTTTGGGAGCAAATCTCTGCAGGTAGCACAGCCAGAATTGCAGGAGTGCACTGTTTCAGATTGAGAGGCCCTTCGCGGTGTGGCAAGAGCGCAGTATATGCTGTGGGTGAGGGGAAAGCCCTCAGTGACTTTATTTTTCTGATTTGAGGCCGTTTCGGGGCCCGTTTTGAAGGCGGAAGTTCTTCGCAGGCACTCAGAAAAAGACCCTGTTTTTCGCTGTGTGACCACTACGCGGCTAGTCGGTGGAAAGGTGCCACAAAAATTGCATCGTATGCCTATGTGCAGAGATATTGGGAGTTGCTGATTCATGCCTATTGCCAGTTGATGCAAAATCGTCACTAGGAAGTGACTGTGTGGTGAAATACCACTTTCGTCAGTGTTGCAGATCTGCCCCTGTGAGGCTTTTTGCAGAAGTTTTGCTACTTGCCCTTGTGAGGCATTTGCTGTGTTTACAGGTTGCTGTTGCAATTCGTGATTTGTAAAATGTCTGAGAATCTGTCTACCATTGTCAGTGAGAAGCTTGACAAGAACAACTTCCAAGCATGGAAGTTCAGGATGACAAACTTCCTTATGGGAAAGGGAGTTTGGGATTACATCAGTGGTGAAACTACAGAACCAGTTTTGGGTGCTGCTCCCACTCCTGCTGAATTGAAGGCCTTTAAAGAATGGCATGAAAAAGCCAGAAAATGCTTGTATTGGCTGTCTGTTAGCATTTCAGATTCTATGATTGTGCACATACAGGATGTAGAGACACCTAAGGAGGCATGGGATACATTGGTGAAGCTGTATAGCACAAATACCAAAGCACGAAAGATGCAGCTAAAGCAGGAGTTGCACAATGTGCAAAGGAAAAATATGAATATAAATGAGTATTCCTTGAAGGTGAAAGGCCTTGCAGATTCTCTTGCCTCCATTGGAGCACCTGTTGATGATGAGAACTTAGTGTCCGTGACCTTGAATGGTCTTGGGAAAGATTATGCACAGTTTCGGACATCCATTGGAGTCCGTGAAACATTTCCTGATTTTCAGGAACTTATTGCTCTCTTGCTGAGTGAAGAGCAAAGGAATGGTGGTTCAGCCACCTCAACTTCTCAAGAGACTGCTTTCTACTCAAATACAGGTAGAGGCAGGGGTAGAGGAAGTGGCCGTTTTGGTGGCCGTGCAGGAAATCAGAACCAACAGCAACAACAGGAAAACCAGTCCTATGGAGGAGGACGTGGTAGTTCTAGAGGCAGGGGGAGCCAAAGAGGCCGTGGTTCATGGCAAAGGAACCAGCAAGTAAATAGCAGCACAGAATGCTATTATTGTGGAAAGCCTGGACACAAGGAGAATACATGCTATAAAAAACAGAATGACATCAAAAGTGGGAAGTTGCAGCAAAGCAACTATGCATCATCAAGTGGGCATGGTGACGACAGAAATGAGCACCTTTTTGTGATGCAGCATATGGTTAACTCCATGTCAGGAGATGCTGCAGCTTGCAATGATGTTTGGTATGTTGATTCAGGTGCCTCTAACCACATGACCAGTCATGATGAGTGGTTTCATGATGTTAGAAATTTGGATAAGCCAGGTTATGTTGAAACAGGTGATGATACTGCGCACCCAATTACGCAGGTTGGTAAAGTGCCATTGGCTATGCAGGATGGCAAAACAAAGTACTTGGCAGATGTACTTCATGTTCCAAAAATCACTAAGAACCTGGTTTCAGTTGGCCAGATGGTTGAGCAAGGTCTGCAGGTTAGATTTAATCCTGATGGATGCTTCGTTGAGGACTTGAAAAATAAGTGCCGCTTGGTTGCGAAAGGCAACAAAAATGGCAGAATGTTCACCTTGGATGTTGATATGCCTGAGGTGAAAGCTCGGGGGGGTCACTCATCATATGTAACCCTATCACGTGAGTTCAACAGAAGGATATTTTTTATTTCTAAAATTTACAGAAATAAATATACATAAGGGACTATTTAAAATAGTTTTGGAAAAAATTTACAGATTTGTATAGAAAGGGGGTACATTTTATTAATGAAAAAATTCACAGATAAGGGATTTTAAATATAGGCCTTGAACGCACGTGATATAGAGGGTTTATACATAGTGACCCCCCTGAGGGTGAAAGCTGCTATGTTTGCGCATGGGAGAGGTGTCATTGCAAATATTGAGATATGGCACAAGCGCATTGGGCATGTGAATATACAAAGGCTGAAATCTATGCAAACGAAAAACATTGTTGCAGGTTTGCCTAAATTCAGAGTTGAGGGAATGCAAAAGGTATGTGAAGCATGCCAAATGGGTAAGCAGGCCAGACATGCATTTACCAAAAATGCTAAGGTGAGCAGAAGACCTTTGGAAGTGATCCATTCAGATGTTTGGACAACCAAAGCTGCTTCTATTGGTGGATGCCATTATTATGTGACGTTTATTGATGACTACACTAGGAAGGTGTGGATTTATTTTATGAAGCACAAAAGTGAAGTGTTCAGCCATTTCAAGGCTTTTAAGGCCATGGTTGAAACAGAAAAAGGTGTGCATATTAAAGTGCTAAGATCTGATGGAGGGGGAGAGTACTTTTCAGAAGAATTTTGTGAATATCTGAAAGAACAGGGAATTCAAAGGAAGTACTCATGCAGGTCTACCCCTCAGCAGAATGGGGTTGCAGAAAGGAAGAACAGGCATATTGCAGAAGTAGGACGGGCGATCCTAAATGAGAAAAACATGCCTGATTATTTTTGGGCTGAAGCAGTAGCAACTGCTGTTTATATTATGAACAGAACTCCCACTACAGCTGTCCATGGCATGACGCCTGAAGAAATGTATACAGGCCAAAAACCAGATATTTTTCACTTGAAGGTATTTGGTTGCATAGCGTATGTTCATGTTTCTGATGAGAAGAGAACCAAGCTGGATCCAAAGGCAAAAAAATGCATCTTTATTGGATATGCTCAGCACCAAAAAGGGTATCGCTGTTATAACCCTTCCACCCGCAAAATGCAAGTGAGCAGAGATGTTGTTTTTTATGAAATGAGCAGCTGGTATGCACCAACTGTTATGGTAGGAGATGCAGATGCAGGAAATGGGAATGCTGCAATAAATGCAGAGCAGCAATCTCAAGCCTTGAGTGGACCCAGAGAGTCCTCTACTAGTGGATCTAATGCATGGACAGGGAGATTGAGATCTAGTGAATCGTCACATGGCAGTCCTGATAGTGTTGTGCAGGTATCACATAAGGGAAAAGAAAAAGTGGACCATACTCCAGTGCTTGATGTGTCTGCTGGTAGCTCTCATGTTGATGGAGAGTCAAGCGGCTCTGAAATGAGCCTTGATGAGGAACTTGGGATTCCTTCTGTTGTTACACCTGGTGCAAGGAAAAGCAGGCATGATTTAAAGACTCCTGCAACTGATCCAGTTGTACGGAGGTCCACTCGTATTAAGTATCCAGTTGACAGGCTGAGATATGATGGGTATACAGCACATCACTATGCTTATATGGTCAAGGTTCTAGAGGAGCCAGAGCCCACATGTTTTGAGGATGCAGCAGGGCATAAAAATTGGGAAGCAGCTATGGATGAAGAGATGGCTGCCTTGGATGCAAACCACACTTGGGATTTGATGCCTTTGCCTCATGATAAGAAGGCTATTGGCTGCAAGTGGGTTTACAAAGTAAAGCACAATGCTGATGGGTCTGTTAGCAGGTACAAGGCAAGATTGGTTGCCAAAGGTTTTGCGCAGACATATGGAATTGACTATGAGGAAACTTTCAGCCCAGTTGCAAGGATGGCAACCGTGAGAGCAGTAATTGCTATGGCTGCTGCCTCGGGGGGGTCACTCATCATATGTAACCCTATCACGTGAGTTCAACAGAAGGATATTTTTTATTCCTAAAATTTACAGAAATAAATATACATAAGGGACTATTTAAAATAGTTTTGGAAAAAATTTACAGATTTGTATAGAAAAGGGGTACATTTTATTAATGAAAGAATTTACAGATAAGGGATTTTAAATATAGGCCTTGAACGCACGTGATATAGAGGGTTTATACATAGTGACCCCCCCGAGGCTGCTGCAAAGGGATGGTCTTTGCATCAGATGGATGTGAAAAATGCCTTCTTGCATGGTGATTTGCAGGAGGAGGTTTATATGATGCAGCCAGAAGGTTATGAGGATAAAGCACACCCCGATTTTGTATGCAGGTTGCGCAAAGCCTTGTATGGCTTAAAACAGGCGCCGAGGGCATGGTCAGACAAGATAGGGCAATATCTTGTCACTATTGGATTTCAGATTTCCAATTCAGATTTTTCACTTTATGTGAAAAGGACAAACAGAGGGATTGTGCTTATAGTCATCTATGTTGATGACTTGATTATTACAGGTGATAGTGATGTAGACATTAATGAAGTGAAGCTACTGTTGAAGCAAAAATTTGAGATGAAGGATTTGGGAGAGCTGCGTTACTTCTTGGGCATTGAGGTTATTAGATCCCCGAGTGGGATATGGCTGTTGCAAAGGCAATACAGTTTGGACATGCTGTCCAAATATGGGATGACAGGCTGTAAGCCTATTTCTGTTCCATTGGAGCAGAATGTGAAGCTCAATGCAGAGGCAAGTGAGCTTCTTGAAGATATTACTATGTACAGGCGCATAGTAGGTAGCTTGATTTACATGACTATAACCAGACCAAATTTGAGCTATGCTGTGGGGCTGGTGAGTCAGTTTATGCAGGCACCGAGGAAGCCACATTTGGATGCGGCTAGGCGCATACTGTGGTATGTGAAGTCCACATTGCATTATGGACTGTTTTATGAAGCTGGGTGTGCATTATAGGTACATGGATACACAGATGCTGACTGGGCTGGTAGTGTCTCAGACAGGAGATCTACTAGTGGTTTTATGTTTTCCCTTGGGAGTGGTGCCATCAGTTGGAGCAGCAAGAAGCAGCCAACAGTTGCCTTGTCGAGCACAGAGGCTGAGTACAGGGGTGCAGCAATGGCTGCATGTGAGGTAGCTTGGTTACGGAAGCTACTTGCAGATATGGGACAGTCAGTTCATGCAGCAGTTGTCATTCATTGTGACAACATTAGCAGCATCATGCTTGCTAATAACCCAGTTTATCATGCTAGAACGAAGCACATTGAGGTGCATTATCACTTTGTGAGAGAGAAGGTTCTAGCTGGTGAGATTGATCTTGTCTATGTCAGCACTGAGGAGCAGGTGGCTGATATCTTTACGAAGGCATTGGGTACCGAGAAGCTTCGCAGATTTAGGAGCTTGCTTGGTGTACGTGAGATGGATTTGAGCTTGAGGGGGAGTGTTGAGAT
Organism: Dipteris shenzhenensis; assembly: GCF_047967505.1. Taxonomy (NCBI): domain Eukaryota; kingdom Viridiplantae; phylum Streptophyta; class Polypodiopsida; order Gleicheniales; family Dipteridaceae; genus Dipteris; species Dipteris shenzhenensis. Next base: position 8,214,977 of record NC_141597.1, read on the forward strand.
ATCAAGCTCTATCCCCGACATATCTCCTGGATGACTATCATTTATGTCACCGCCTATGTTAGTTGTACTCGTGGTGTAGTTAGACTACCACGTATGTTTTGGTTTGGGTTCACATATGAACCACGTATTCTAGGGTTTGACATATAGGGTATTTCCCTCTTCTATTGTATTGTTGTTGTGTGCAAAAGTGAAGAAAGGCTTCACCCTCCAACCTTGTGTCCTCTCTCTTTTGAGTGTTGTGAAGAAAGTTGAACTTGAGTCTCCTATCTCTCTCCCTTATTCTTTACACTTTGATTGTCACACCTCAGCATACTTTCCTCATCCTCTTGCACTCGCATGTGCCATAAGGTCCTCCTCAGCCACATTGCTTCACATGTAGCAAAACATGCTGCCTTGTACTCAGCCTCGGTAGAAGACAATGTTACTGTTGGTTGTTTCTTACTGATACAAGAGAAGATACCTGAACCTAAAGAGAAACAATATCCAAAAACTGATTTCCTAGAATCAACATCTCCAGCCCAATCTGAGTCACAATGACCAGCCAAGGAAGTGCCTATACCATAGGTGATGCCATAATCAAGAGTGCCCTTCACATACCTGAGCACCCGCATCCCTGCATTCCAATGATTATCTCGGGGCTTATTTGAGAACCTGCTCAAAACGCCAATAGAAAAACTGATGTCCACAGTCTGGTGTTACACAACTCTAGAGGAGTGTTTGCTCTATTCTTGTTTTCTTGTAGGAATGCCTTTCTTTATTGCTTGCCCATCATGCAAGCGTCACATGGTTCTTTGATTTCTGCGACTGCAGGTAAGTGAGCAACCATACCTTGCTTCTGCATCTCCTTCAACACTGCAAATCCAATGCGGCCAAATCTTTCATGCCAAAGTCTACTTGTGCCCCTGCTTGTGCCCACTCCAAGGGTGGCTGTAAGAGCACTTAGATCATACAAGTTGTTCCTCCTTACTCCTGTGCCAACAAGATTGCCTGCACTATCCAAAATTTTTGGTCCCGTCTTGTTGAACCTCACCGCATGGTCAAAGTTACTTATGGAAGCAACTGATAACAAATTTCTCTTGATTTGTGGAACATACAGCACATTAGATAGTTTCTTAACATCTCCATTTACAGAAATAAATAAAACCATACCTGTACCCTCAACAGGGCATTTTGCGTTATTACCAACCGTCATGATGATGGGTTCCTATAGAAACTACATGGAACAATATAGACCCTTCTTGCAGGTCATGTGATGGGAGGCACCACTATCCAAAACCCATGAATCAGTGGTTGAAGCTTCTTGAACTGAGGAACACTCTTCCTCAATGGCCATAAATAGATCCAACTTTGCTTCCACTGTGTTAGTTGTCTCTTTCCCCTTATCTGTCTTCTTCAGGATACCATTCTTTTCATCTGCTTTCTTGACCCAGCAATCTGCAATCATATGGCCCTTCTTCTTGCAGTAGAAGCATTCTCCCTGAAACTTCTTCTTGTCGCCCTTCTTTTTGTTGTCACCACTAGTAGAGGACTCACCTTTGGTGGAGGAACCACCTTTGCCTTTCGCAGTGGTAGAGAAAGCAGCATCCCCATTGCCGCCTCCATCTCGAGCTTTAAGCCTCAATTCCTCCTCCATAAGTAAAGCACATAACTCCTCAAATGACAATGGTTGGGGTCTCACCTGAGTGTTAAGTGATGTTACCAATCCATCAAACCATGGTGGACATATCCGGAGACACCGCTGAGCTAGATCTTTGCTAGTCTTCTGCATCCCAGCACCAGCCATCTGGTTACACAGATTTTTGATTCGGGTTATGAACACCTCTGTAGTCTCTCCTTCATTAAACTTCTCAGTTGCGAGCTGATTCTCTAGGTTCTGAATCCTTGTTTGATTCTGCGTCTCATACTAACTCTTCAATATGTTCCAAGCCACACTTGCCTTAGATGTATGCTAAATCAAGGTCAAAACACTATCACTAGTACTTGTAACCAGGGCACACAAAGCATCTGTGTTCCTGCATTTCCAAGGTCGTAGAAGGTCGGCATTAGGAGGTATCATACTCCCCGGATATGTTAGGTCGGGGGTTCCTAGTGTTTCTAGGTCAGTAGTCCCCAGTACTGTCTCCAGAAGCTCATATGAATCCAGAATAGCAGTAATTTTAAACTTCCACAGAGTGTAGTTCATACCATCTAGCTTGCCTTCAGTGAAGGCAGGTGGGCGAATTCTCAATGCCTGGATTGTTGGTGTAGTAGAAGCTACTGAACTCGAGCCACTTCCTGTTGAGCTGCTTCCTCTTGCCATCACTCTGTATGCTGTTGAAGCCCTCGCCTCTCTTCTATTCTTCGATCCTTAGAGCTGCCTGGGCTCTGATACCATGTTAAATTACATGGCGTAGCAGAATAGAAACTGAACAAAGAATAGAGAGTACACAACAAACTAGAGAGGAACAAACTTTTCCTTTAATACTGATGTAGTACAGATGATGGCTGCGTCCACCCGTGCACTCCCTTATTGGAGCTTAGATGGTGACCTAGACAGATACTAGGTGAAGAGCTACTAGCTCAAAGATCTGATCTCATCTGAACTGATCTGATACAATGGATTGGGGAGGTTGCCTCTTTATAGCTATGAGGGTAGTAGTTAACGTAGTTGGTGGAGTCGACCAGTCGACCCAGATAGTGGAACCGACTAGTCGTCCATGGGATATTCAAGGAATATTCCCTATATTGTCACCTCGGGGTCTCCCACCCTTGAACCCCCACCAAGGGGGCTAGCGGCCCCTTGGGACCCCCTAGGCCTGAGCAAGAATAAGGGGCTCCCACACAATCACCTTTCTACCATCGACGGTCTCATTGATAGACCTCATCTGACATGCAAGTCAGGATCCATCTAGTGTCCCGGGCTCATCCTCATATGGGGGCCTTACAACTTGAGCACCTTAGACCACTGGTGATTACTAGGAGGGTGGGGCATTGAGCATATCTAACAAGCACCACATTGTAGGAGAATCTTGCAATGGAGCCATGAGAGGGTTAGAAAAGCGACGAAAAATAATTATGGTGAGAAGAAAAAGGATTCAGGGGTTAGAAAGTGATTAGGCGAGAAGAATGATTGAGGCATTGGAAAGTGACTGTGGTGAGTAGAAGAAGGATTCAAGGGTTGGAAAGGGATTTTGGTGCATATGCATGGTTTGGGGGAAGGTTTGGAAGGGTTTCTGGTCATTTTTGGCACTTTTGAAAATTTTCAAATTTTTGGGGGGAGTAGTACCCGCGAGATATTTGTAGGAGCGGGGACCACCTTGGGGTATAAAGAGGGTGGATTTCTTCCACATGGTGGGGATCCTCCAAGTGGGAGAGAAAGGTGCACTTCTTGGGACCACCAAAGCCTAGGGAGGTGTACTTTTTTTGACTCATATGTTGGTGATGGGACCCTTTATAGACCTTATTAGTTCTTAATCCATTTTGCTAATCCACTCCTTATGAGGCCCTTTTTGAGTCCGAAATTCCCCTAATGGTCATCAATGGGCCGATGTGTAGCATGCCAAGTCATCAACTCTGCTATGGATTTGCATCGGAACATGTGTTGTATTCTAGCAAATGATGGGAAAGTGTCTCAAGACCTTTACTAGAATCTGCTCACCCTACAAGTCATCTCTATCTCGTTGTTCCCCACACTTTGGACAACTAACCAAATCTCCATGCTCATGACAAAAGATAATACAATCATTATGATAAGCCTGGATGGTATCATGATCCATACCCACCATTGTCATCATCCTCTTCGCTTCATCTCTTGATGCGGGCATGGTATTTGGTGCAGGCAACATCTTCTGGAGCAACCTATTGCAATTCAAACATACATATGCTTCCAATAATGAGAAACTATGATGCTTCTCAAAACAATCAAGAATCAAGATCCAAATTTAATGCAGGCGCTAACCTCATTAAGGCCAAGACACTTGTATCGAACTACCCATACTTTTCTTGTAGATTCATGATTGAGAGACAAGCTCGTAGTTTTGACATCCCAACACCCTCGTACAACTGTGTTGATTGCAACTCTCGCATATTGGCCTCAGACTCGGACATCACATGTATATGTGATGTAGTGCCCCTAAAAAAAGAATCCATCATGTCCACCATACCCTCGTCATCATCTGGCACATACGAGAGACTATCCTCTTGCTCAAAGTGTGAAGGTATACGTGCCCCCTCACCACCCTCCTCAAGTCTCAAGGTTTCGTGTAAATATAAGATCATATCTCAATGTTTTGTGTAAATTACGCATGCAATATTAATCACGAACTCAAATAGCATTGACTTACTGATGATCCATCACCACGTGCACCACCAATAGTCAGTATTGGTGCAGGTTCCTCCCCATACATCCATGAGTGGTGCATGACAATACGGCATTGATGTCATACTTCTCGCTTGCAATGAGTGCAATGACAATACAACCTCTCCGTAAGCCACTCCGCGCTCTCGAGCATTTGTGCATCATCTAATGAGCTTCCACTCATCCCTTCCATCTGAACACCTCCAAAATCACAACACAAAATGCAAGGAAATCCACTCAAGATCCAAAAAATAGCCTATTGTTAGCTTTAATGCCAATTACTAGCTTTTATTCCCTATACCATCAGTATATATTGACTTTATGCCTTGTTCTAGTAGTATATTTTGACCTTTAAGGGATATATAGAGTCAGTATATACTGACAGATACTGACAGAACACTGTCGGTATATACCGACTCTGGGAGCTAAAACTCAAAACCCGCACGTCGCTGCTCCTCACAATTCTATTGTAGGAAAATAAAAAACCTCTCCTCCTTCCTCACCTTTCTCCAACCTCTTTCCCACACTCCTCACCCCTACCCATCACCTCTCCCAACACTTGTGCTCATCTCCACCCTTCTCCCTCTCTACTCGTGTGAAAAAACGTTTTCCAAGAAGATGTGTCTATTTAAACAATGTAGGTTTTTTCCTTCGCCCATTTTGTTATGTGAGTGTTGAAGCATGTTTCTCCTTGCATTGCTAAGCCCATGTGCTCATTTTCATGCTTGATTTTTAGAGTTAAAGGACCAAAAACGAGATTTGGTGAAAGAAAGAAGGCTCACCTGTTCTTTTTTTGGTATTTCTCTACTTTCCCTTCCTCTACTTTCACTTTCCCTTCCTTTTTCTAAAGTTTCTCTCCTCCTTTCCTTCCTTTTCTTTCTTCAAAGGAAGAAATAATACAGAAAAAACAATCCATAAAAGAGAAGAGTATGAAAGCTATACCTATTGTTTTTGTGCTTTCTCCTTGTTTGTAGGCTTTTCTTTGTCTCCTCAATCCAATCCCTTTGGAATGTTGCTTCTCCAAACTCCTCCTTTCACTAATTAGTTTTCTTAAAAATGGTATGTTTCCTCTATTTTATAGGGCCTATACATGAAACACCTCCTCTTTTGAGCGAGATTATCCGGTGCCAGGACACATCATTTCCAGGTAAGAAAGTGCTTCCTCTCTTTTCCTATTTTTCTTTTCATGATTGCATTGACTTGCAGTAGTGCCTTAAGTGCTAGCTACAGTAATGAGCGTAGGAACTCTTTTCCTCTCTTCTCCTCTCTTCTCTTCTCCCTTTTCCTCTCTCTCCCTCTCTTTTCCCCTCTTTTCTCTTCTCTCTCTTCCTATCTTTTCCTCTCTTTCATTCTCTAGTTTCCTCTCCCATTCCTTCTCTCTTTTTCTTCTCTTTCCCTCTCTTTGCTCCTCTCTTTCCTCCTCTCTTTCCTTCTCTCTTTTCCTCTCTTTCCTTCTCTCTTTTCCTCCTCTCCTTTCCTCTCTTTTCCTCTCTTTCCTTCTCTCTTTCATCCTCTCTTCCTCTCTTTCATCCTCTTCTCTCTTTTCCTAGGCTTTCACCCTCTTCTCTCTTTTCCTCTCTTTTCCTCTTGTTCCTTCGTGAGCCTGCATCTCCTGGACTTTTGTGGGAAATTTTCTCTTTGGCACTTTTGGATGATTTTTTCCATGCATTTGAATCAACCAAGGATAATATGAGTGATCGTCAGGCAATGGAAGTAAAGGAGACCCTATTGCATTTGGAGCACAAGCTTTTGCACCATGGACAAAGGTTATCAGATTTTGATGGGTTGCCTAGGGTGGACAGATCATCTTTCTCAGTTGTAAATGGTTTACTCTGCAAGAGGAGAGAATGTTTAATGTTTGGCAATAGGCACAAATCGCTCGACATATAGAAATAAATTTAAATAATTGTCAGCAGGCTTCCCTTGAACAAATTTTGGCGACAGTATATGTAGAGGTGGGTGGGATGTTTTTGCTTGATGGCCTATGAGGATCTGGAAAGACCTTTCTATATAATTATTTACTCTCTTGGCTGCATGGTGAGGGACACATTGCTTTAGCATGCGCGTCTTCTGGCATTGCAGCATTCCTATTGGCAAATGTCCGAACATCACTCACGCTTCAAGATACCATTGGATTTGCATGCCACTAGCACATGCAACATAAGGGTTTACGGCCACCTTGCAGTTTTTTGAAGGTAGCCAAGATAATAATATGGGATGAGGCAGCTATGACTCATCGCTATGCATTTGAAGCACTGGATCGAACGTTGCAAGATATCATGTCCAGTGACCAACTTTTTGGCAGATAGGTGGTGCTGTTGGGGGGAGATTTAGAAGAAGATGAGATTGTAATTTCAGAAAAATGCATTTGGAGACAAAGCCCATGGAAGGCTTGATTGATTGGGTTTATAAAGGCCTTCCAAGAATTGTAGACTACGGAACATATTTTCAAGAGCAAGCTATCTTGGCACCTCGAAACGTTGACATTAATGCATTCAATACCACTGCATTGAATGTGATGGTGGCTGGGGATGGCAAAGAGTATTTGAGTGCAAATTCAGTAAATGATTCAGGTACAGGCTAGTTTTGAAAAGGAATGCCCCAATCATGTCATTGCGTAATTTGGAATCCTCGAAAGGGTTTTTGCAATGGGACTCGATTAATATGCAAAGAATTTCACACAAAGGTGCTAGAGGTAGAGATTATAAATGGAACTAATATCGGGGATAGGGTCTTTATTCCAAGGATAATATTTATTCCAAGTAATTTGCAGCTTCCCTTTGAGATGAGGACGAGGCAATTTCTCGTTTGGCTAGCATTTGGCATGACATAAACAAATCACAGGATCAAACAATGTATGTTCTAAGATTATACTTGGAGACACTGGTGTTTAGTCACGGGCAATTGTATATGGCTTTCTCGCATGTACGATCATCAAATGTTATCAAGGTATTTGTTCAACAGAATGTATGTGAGACTAACATCGAGGATTCAGATAGGATTTATAGTACGAATGTCGTATACAAGGAAGTTCTATAGGTATAACAACACCATGATGTGAGTATCTTTGTCTCTTTTTTGGAGTGTCTCCCTATTCAATATATAGTATGACCATACTATTTTGTTATTTATTTATGTGGCATAAAATCAATTCACCTAGATTTAGGAGCTAGCAAATTTTTCTATCTTGGTGCTCTGTATATAGATTTCCACATGTGTATACAAATTTGTATCTGCTTTGTATATAGACTTCCACATGTGTATCTTACTACTTGACCTTTGAAATACAACTCAGATGCCGATAGCTTTTACATTTATGAAGGACTCTTCTGCAGTGGTCCGAGCTACGTAACTGCTTAACAGCTACTTACACGTATCAATTATCTTTAATAATTGTACATTCACAATATTAAAATATATCGTCGATCCAAGACTATGGGGTGCTTTGGTGTTGGCTCAATTATGGGCTGATCTACTAGAGTTGGCCAGTTTTTTAGGGTGAATATTTTGTAATTTCTATTCTATTCCTTTGTTTTTTAAAAAGAAGGTATACATTTTTTTGGCTTATACACGAGTGCTTGAAAGAACTATTGTTTTTGCTATAGGTACATTGAAGATGGGGAGTTTGTATTGAAGCTTAGCTGACGCGACTGGGTTTTTGTAGGGGAGTGGATTCCTCTTGGCTTTTACAGAATTCACGCACATAGAGCTGCTGGACTTGCCGGTCCATACACCATCTCTGTAAGTTTCTTAGGATACAAACTACCTAGACCTTGGCATGTTCTTATTAGGGCCGCAAATGGTGATTATGCATACAACTTTATGAGACTTACTAGGCGACCACCATCGCTTACAGTGCAACCACCAATGCACGAAAGTAAGTGTCCTATCATTGAACATGCAATTTCTTTTTGATTGAATATATATTATTCTTAATCTTATTTTTTTAAAACTTGCGTAGGTCCAATTCGTATCATTGGAAGTCCAGAGTATATGCATCAACCAAGTACTCTCAGAACACTACATAGAGGATGCCTTGTTTTATTAGGGGCTCTTATATTGTAGAGGAAAGATCTACATTATCCTTTCATTGGGGGAGATCTAAGTAGACACCCTATATCTTTTTGTATATGGATATGCATTTTTGTGTACCATTTTGATTTTCATGGAGGCCTTACTACTTTGTTTTGTATGATTGTGTTCTCATTATAGAGAGAGGAAGAGAGAGAAAGAGATGCTACCGGGATTCAATTTGAAAACCTTTAAAAAGCATTCTAATATTACGATTTATAAATCAAACCTAAAACCTTATTCATATGATCTCAATTCCCAGCATGAGATCTGATGTCGCTAATCCGTCGTAGATGGGTCAGTCGTAGATGGGTCAGGGCTCTCGTATAAAGAAAGATGCAAGCTGAGCGAGTGGAGGCTTGATACGCTTTGCTCGAATTCTCCATAGCAGGGCCTGCAATTCACACTATCCTAAAGCCCATGGGAGTTTGTGCGGTCAGTTGGCAAATCGGCATCGATAAATTTGCAACTTTGGAGTATCACAATTAAGATATGAATATAAACTTTGAAGTTCGGTTCACAGTGCTTAATGTAGGCACGGTCATCACAAAACTATACGTAGTACTTATTCTCAGAGCGAGCTGGGTTTCGAACCTTCCCTGAGAATAAACTTCTCCCACATCGGATTCTGCCTCATCTACTGAGGTCTGAGCCTTGACCAGTTGTTAGCCATTGTTCCCCTGTCAATGCAGCCAATTCTGCTGTAAATCGGTTTAAGCATCCGATATTCTGAACGTCCAAATTTTTTGCACGGGCGCGTTGGGAAATGGCAAGCTTATCAAATGGCTTTTGCCAAAAGAAGTGAGGTCTGCGGTTATATATCATTGGATCACCCTCGTCAATGTTGTATCTCGTCACCCAACGGTTTCCCCACATGCACCCGAGTCTCGATAGGATGTTGTTCCCCTTCTCTGGCAGTGACGCCAGCCGCCAGATGCATTAGTGAATAAATTATATGGGCTCAGGGTTCTCATCGATCCTAGTTACGAGGAATATTTTGATCGGCAAGACATACGTGGGTTCCGCCTTTTCTTGACAAGTCCATAGAGAGAAGGACCTCCGTGATGCTCTCAGCAATTCTCTCGATTGTAGCATCGCTTTACACGCAAAGTAGGCATCCATAACAAACTTAGTTTGAAGATTTTATTGCGAGAAATCTTATAACTATGTTTCTCTCCCATTTGAAAAAAGCTCATTTGTTTTTTATGAAACAAGCTTATTAGATCACCTCCAATGGTATTGGGATATGTACTTGTTAATATTGGGATAAGGACCGCCTTCATGTTCACATCACATGGGAGACCCAATTCCCTAAGGTAGCTAAGGGTGTGCTATTCATAGCCACAACAAGAACTTTTTACTAGGTGGGCATGAACTACACAATGTGGCATTTATTGCATTTAAAAAGCTTGTTCCAACCTCTCAGACTCTAGATGAGGGCAAATTAATCCACATTGATGTTGTAAAGGGAGGACTCGAATGTGATATATCTTATTGGAAAGCGGTCTAGTTGGTATGCATGTGAACTGTGCTCCCATAGAGGATGCATGCAACATCTTTGACTAGCTACCTCCTTAACAAATGGTGGCATGTTTAGGAATGATTTGAACATATAGTGCACTCGGGCAAAGAACAAATTGCAAGTGTTTAAGGAACATGTAGGTCATATCTTATGCTATTTAGTAATGTGAGGATAAACTTTAAAATTGTTGCTACATATCTTGAGGCAAACAAAGTTTCATTAGTCCATCCATATTGAACACAAAGTAGGTATAACTAAAGAAAAAACTTTAAAGTAGCATTTATCAGTTTCAATGCATAGTTGTCTTTACATAGTTGCTTGTAATGGATCCTAAATAATGTATTTAGTTTGATAAAGAAACCTAATAGCTCCCTAAGGCTCCCTAATGGGTCACAAAAATAAATTCAATTAATAGCTCCTCTCCCCCCCTCGCCCCGAGAATTAACATAAGTTAATTGCTAAAATTAACTTCCCGTTCTACGTCCTAGCATCTCACCTCCTGCTCCGCCCCTCTCTGTCCGCTACCTCTCACTCCTGCAGCTCTCCTCTCCTTCTCCTCGCTCAATCTCCTCTCCTCCCCTCTCCCTCGTTGCCTAGGGGGGCTGGTCTTTATAGTGGTGCAGAGCCTTCTGGAGAAGCTTCTCAAGAAGCCGTGGGTGGTCGAAGAATCTAGAATCGCTGGCATAAATTAATCACTCCCCTTCCCTCTGCAAATTAAATTTTGCCATTTCGTCTTACCTTAACCATCCATGCAACAAATACTAATACCTATTTTCCAACATTATGGGCACCTATTAATTTGGAGGCAAACAGAGTTTAATTAGTCCATGCATAACGAAACTTGAAAGGATGTACAAAAAAAACCATAAAGTGGATTTATCACTTTAAATACATAGTTGTCTTTACAAAGCTGCTTGTAATTTTGACCCCAAAGAGTTTAATTAGCATGGTAAACAAAGATTTTCATTATAAAAAAATCAAATGCTAGCTTCTAAATACTACAAGCAAATATCATTAACTGCAAAACGTGGTGTCAACCCTCCCATGTGGTTGATTGCAAAGATAGACAATGGGATTCATTAAATTGCACTTGAAATCTTCTATTAAGAAAAAACATCATAAGTAGTTCATTATTACCATACATATTTGAGATTTAAGATAGTGCAAATGGAGGGCTCCCTATCAGAATATATTTAAGATTTAGATGACTCGTGAAAATGGAAGCCTTCCTCCAGAATTATATTCCATATAGACACATTTACTCAAATGCAAAAAAAATCCAAATAGGTAATTGCCTTTCTTTGGCTAGTGCCAAAGTGAATACTTGATCAAATCTTACCTCTGACTATCCGATTAGGAGGCATTCAATAGTGCATGTGTGACCCCTCATATATCCATTGTTTTTTGAAATGGATTCTAAAATAACTAAAATGTATCTTTGTTGTGATCTTTGTAAGGAGTATTTGTGGCTATCTGCACACATACCATATGCCATTGTAGCAATCATGCATGAACATAAGCCTTTTGACCTAGAAATTTTCCAAAATCCTCATAAATTTTAAACATTGACTATAATTGGGTCTTCTTATGGGTGGTGAGGGAGCAAGGGGAGAGGCCTAAGTTGAGAGGTTTGCTCTATACAAGCCTTTATAATATGTGAGGGCAAAACTACCCTTAGAATTATATATACACATGTCGACATTAATTTAAACCACAGATATTGAATTAAAACCTTGCTTTATACCATCACATACATTAATTACATTGAACTTAAACCTCTCCTTTATGCAATCATGTCTCTTAATTAAATTGAATTCAAATCTCTTCTTTATACAATCATGTATATTAGTGGCTAAACATTAGTTACATTTTAAAAGCATATTTAATTGATTCCCATATACCAATAAGCAACATGTAGGTCACAAATTGTAGAAAAGGCCTTTTTTAAAGTAACCCTACACCATTATGCATGTGCACACTCAAGGGGTATTTATATAACCCTTTTACTGTTAAATTACATAGTGCAGTGAAACAGAAACTGAACAAAGAATAGAGAGTACACAGCAAACTGGAGATGAACAAAATTTTCCTTCAATATTGATGTAGAACAGATGATGGCTCCGTCCACCCATGCACTCCCATAATGGAGCTTAGATGGCGATCTAGACAGATACTAGGTGAAGAGCTACTAGCTAGAAGATCTCTGCTCGAAGATCTGATTTGGTCCAATGGACTGGGGAGGTCGCATCTCTATAGCTATGAGGGCGGTAGTCGAATCAATGTAGTCGATGGAACCGATCAGTCAATCTAGTCTGTGAAGCCAACCAGTCAACCTAGCCGCTGGAACCGACTAGTTGTCCATGGAATATTTAGGGAATATTCCCTATACTGTCGCCCCCAAACCCCCACCAGGGGTGGTTGCTGGCCCCAGCAAGAACAAGGGGCTCCCACACAATCACCTTTCTACCATCAACGGTCTCATTGATAGACCTCATCTCACATGCAAGTCAGGATCCACCATCCAGTGTCCTGGGCTCACACATGGCTTCTCCTCATATGGGGGTCTTACAACTTGAGCACCTTGGATCACTGGTGGTTACCAGGAGGGTGGGCATTGAGCATATCTAACACCCCCCCTCAATGTCCACCCGTAGGTGAACTACCTTCTCGGCCCAATGCCGTGTCTCTGAAGATGACCCTAAATCTGATCCTTCCCGAGTGCCTTGGTGAAGATATCTGCTCCATTTTCCTTTGTTGGACAATAGACCAATTCCACTATCCCATCCTCGATTAAATCATGCACATAGTGATACTGAATCTCTATATGCTTTGTGCACGCATGAAACACTGGATTTTTAGCAATGGCCATGCAACTTTGATTGTCGCACCTCAACATAGTTGCCTCATCCTTTTGCACTCCCATGTGCAATAAGATCCTCCTCAGCCACACTGCTTCACAAGCAACAAAACATGCTACCTTGTACTTAGCCTAAGACAATGCCATTGTTGGTTGTTTCTTACTGATCCAAGAGAAGATACCTGAATGTAAAGAGAAACAATATCCAGAAACTGATTTCCTAGAATCAACATCTCCAACCCAATCTGAGTCACAATGACCAGCCAAGGAAGTGCCCGTACCATAAGTGATGCCATAATGAAGAGTGCCCTTTACGTACCTAAGCACCCACATCCCTGCATTCCAATGATTCTCTCGGGGCTTATTGGAGAACCTACTCAAAATGCCAACAGCAAAACTGATGTCTGGTCTGGTGTTACATAGATAGATGAGACTGCCGACCGACTTCCTATACCTCCCGATGTCTGCTGGTGGTGAGGCATCCTCCATAGATAGCCTTGCATTTACCTCCATAGGTGTAGCTATCTCCTTGCACTCGGACATACCAAATGCCTTCAAGTTCTCCCTTGCATATTTCTACTGAGAGATGAAGATCTTGCCTGGCTCTTGCCAGACTTCAATTCCCAAACAGTAGTGCATCAAGCCTAAGTCTCTATCATCTCAAACTCTATGCTCAATGGTTTTCTAGTATGTTGGATCATGTCTTCATAGTCACCTATAATAAGGAGATCATCCACATATAGAACAATAATAGCAGATTTTCCACCTTTCCTGTACACATACAAGTTAGCATTTGAGGCACATCTTTTGAAGTTTAATTTATGAAACAAATTTGTCTATCCGTTGTTGGTACCATGCTCTTGGGGCCTATTTCAGCCCGTACAGAGCCTTCTTCAGCTTACATACCTTGTTCTTAGAATGGAGGGCCTCAAACCCAAGTGCTTGAGCCACGTACACCTCCTCCTTGAGGTCCCCATTCAAGAATGCTGATTTAACATCCATTTGATAAACTAGCCACTTTTTATGAGTAGCCACTGATAGTACTGTGTGAATAGTGGTCATTCTGGTAGTCGGAGCGAAAGATTCCTGAAAATCAAACCCTTCAACCTACAAAAATCCTTATGCAACCAATCTAGCTTTGTACTTTTCCAAGGTCCCATCGGCCTTGTACTTTACCTTCCAAATCCACTTGGTGCCAATAACCTTTGTGTTAGGTGGTCGATCTACCAGCTCCCAAGTTTCATTCTTCATGATGCTGTCATATTCTACTTGCATAGCATTTTTCCAATCTTGATCTGCAAGTGCTTCCTCCAAACTCGCAGGCTCCTTTACTTTTGCAATAATCTCAGCCATCAAGGCCATATTGACTATGTGAGCACAAGCCCTCCTTTGCTCCTCCATTCTCTCAGACCGCCTTGGTCCATCTGCATGCTACTCAACAGACATAGGCATATGGTTATCATGGTCATAGAACTACCTTACCTATCGCGTCAATTGATTTTCTAGTGGTGTAACAATAGGTTGGTGACTTATACCTTCATCATCTAATATTTCCTCCTCCTTTATAGCTCCTGGGATAGGTCCATAGTGAATTACCTCTTCACGTGATGATAAACTCGAAGAGCACTTCTCTGCCTCCACTGCATGTGGTTGCTCCCGGAACACCACATTGCAGCTCGCTATGATATTCCTTACCTCTCGGTCATACAACTTATAGGCTTTCTTCTCATCACAATAGCCTAAGAAGATACATTTGGTGCTTTTTGGTTGTAGCTTGTTTCTCTTTGTCTGGTACATGCGCATAGTATTCACACCCAAACGTTCTGAAGTGGGAGACCAATGGACTCTTACCACTGTAAGCCTCATGTGGTGTTTTACCTTTGAGTGCCTTTGTATAGCTACAATTAAGGATGTAAACTGCAGTATTGATAGCCTCAGCCCAAAAGTGGTTGGGCAGTCCAGCACCTTTCAACATACACCTCCCCATCTCCGCGGTGGTCCACATTCAGCATTCAATAATTGAATTTTGCTGAGGCATATGTGGTGTCATCGTTTGTCTCTTGATCCCTTTGCTCTTGCAAAAATCTCCAAACTCTGTAGAAACAAATTCACCACCACCATCCAATCTGATTTTGTTCTCTTTTCTCCCTGTTTCATTTTCAACAAGCTGTAGCCATTCTTTCATTTTACCAAAATCTTGAGCCTTTTTGCAAAGAAAGTACACCCACATCTTCCTACTATAGTCGTCGACAATCAATAAAAAATAGGAAGATCCCCCCAAGGCTTGTGTAGGCATCTTAGCGTACAAGTCAACATGCACCAACTCTAGAGGAGCATTTGCTCTATTCTTGCTTTCTTAAGGGAATGCCTTTCTCTATTGCTTGCCCATCATGCAAGCTTCACATGGTTCTTTGATTTCTGCTACTGCAAGTAAGTGAGCAACCATACCTTGCTTCTGCATCTCTTTCAACACTACAAAGAATGCCAACACTATCCAAAATTTTTGCTCCTGTCTTATTGAACCTCACCTCATGGTCCAGGTTAGTCATAGAAGCAACTGATAGAAAATTTCTCTTGATTTGTGGAACATACAGCACATTAGATAGTTTCTTAACATCTCTATTTACACAAACAAATGAAACCGTACCTATACCTTCAACAAGGCATTTTGCATTATTTCCAACTGTCACAGTGATGGGTTCCTGTAGAGGCTGCATGGAACAATATAGACCCTTCTTGTAGGTCATGTGACGGGAGGCACCACTATCCAACACCCATGAATCAGTGGTTGATGCTTCTTGAATTGAGGAACACTCTTCCTCAATGGCTAGAAATAGATCCAACTCTGCTTTCGCTGTGTTAGCTGTCTCTTTCCCCTTATCTGTCTTCTTCAGGGTACCATTCTTTTCATCTACTTTCTTGACCTGGCAATCTGCAATCACATGGCCCTTATTCTTGCAGTAGAAGCATTCTCCCTAGAACTTCTTCTTGCCACCCTTCTTCTTTTTGTCACCACTAGTAGAGGACTCACCTTTGGTGGAGGAACCATCTTTGCCTTTCACAGTGGCAAAGAACACAGCATCCCCATTGCCACCTCCATCTCAAGCTTTAAGCCTCAATTCCTCCTCCATAAGTAAAGCATAGAACTCCTCAAATGACAATGGTTGGGGTCTCACTTGAGTGTTAAGCAGTGTTACCAGTCCATCAAACCTTGGTTGACATATCCAGAGACACTGTCGAGCTAGCTCTTTGCTAGTCTTTTGTATCCCAGCAACATCCATCTGGTCATGCAAATTTTGGATTCGGGTTATGAACACCTCCGTTATCTCTCCTTCATTAAACGTCTCAGCTGTGAGCTGATTCTCCAGGTTGGATCCTTGTTTGATTCCGCGTCATACTGACTCTTCAATATGTTCCAAGCCACAATTGCCTTAGATGTATGCTGAATCAAGGTCAAAATACTATCAGTAGTACTTGTAACCATGGCACACAAAGCATCTGCGTTCTTGCATTTCCAAGCTCATAGAAGGTCGACATTAGGAGGTATTGTACTCCCGGAATTAGCTAGGTCGGGGGTTCCTAGTGGTTCTAGGTCAATCCCCACTATTGTCTCTAGAAGTTCATATGAATCTAGAATAGCAGTAATTTTAAACTTCCACAGAGTGTAGTTCGTATCATCTAGCTTGCCTTTAGTGAAGGCTGGTGGGCAAATCCTCAAAGGCTTGATTGTTGGTGTAGCAACAGCTGCTGAACTCAAGCCGCTTCCTGTTGAGTTCCTGTTGAGCCACTTCCTGTTGCCATCACTCCGTATGCTGTTGAAGCCCTCGCTTTCTATTCTTCGATCCTTAGAGCCGCCCGAGCTTTGATACCATGTTAAATTACATGGCGCAATGAAACAGAAACTGAACAAAGAATAGAGAGTACACAACAAACTGAAGATGAACAAAATTTTCCTTCAATACTGATGTACAGATGATGGCTCCGTCCACTCGTGTGCTTCCACAGTGGAGCTTAGATGGCTATCTAGACAGATACTAGGTGAAGAGCTACTAGCTGGAAGATCTCTACTGGAAGATCTGATCTAGTATAATGGATTGGGGAGGTCGCTTCTTTATAGCTATGAGGGCGGTAGTTGGATCAACGTAGTCAGTGGAGCCAACCAGTCAACCTAGTCGATGAAGCCGACCAGTCAACCTAATCGGTGGAATTGACTAGTCATCCATGGAATATTCAGGGAATATTCAATCAGCAAGAATAAGGGGCTCCCACACAATCACCTTTCTACCATCAATGGTCTCATTGATAGACCTCATCTGACATGCAAGTCAAGATCCATCCAATGTCTGGGGCTCACACATGGCTTCTCCTCATATGGGGGCCTTACAACTTGAGCACCTTGGACCACTAGTGGTTACCAGGAGGGTGGGGCATTGAGCATATCTAACATTTACCCCATATATAGTATGCAAATTTTCTTTAACCTCATGTCAAAACAAAAACCCTTATGTTGAATGCATGTGCTATGTTAATATTGCTTAGTGAAATCCCTGAGGGATCATGTTGAGCGAGTGTTGTGAGCTATTATCTCTTCTATCATGGATATACATTAAATTCTTTTATAGAAAACCTAGCCCTTAAGATTATCTCATCATAACCAAAATAGCTTAAAGAAACCTCACAAGTGGCACCATATAAGAAAATCATTTATTCCTAAAAGGTTTGGATCGCCAAATTGTGTCAATCAATCTTAATGTGTCTCATAAAGAACATAAATACAATTACTATTATGCCATTTTATCTTTGGAATGTCGATCAGTCTAAATGTGTCTCCTAAAGAACATTAAGGAAAGCTTAATATTGTGTATGCCATCTTATCCTTGGGATGCCACAGGAACTCTTAACAGAAATCTACAGGTAGTTTTTATCATCCCAACAATGTGCCATTGTGAAAAATGATTTCACTATCTAGAGTAACTTGTTCACATGATCTTTCGAAATTAATGATGAGGAAGCAAATTATTAGAATGTGACAAGAAAATTGTGTTTTTACTCAACTTCACATCATGTGGGTGGGGATGAGGACCTGATCGTAAAACTATTATGGGGAATTTTATGTTGGGATATCTCAAGGTGTATGCCTCAGGCACACCGCCTCAGGCACACCTTATGTTTCTATGTGTGAGTGCTAGAGGCACAGTTAGGTGCCCACAAGCACAGTTAGGTGGTGGAGAGCCACATAGGATGATTGAGAGAATCTAGGAGCAGATTGAGGAGATGATTGTGGAGCTCTGAAGTCATCAGTGATGTCAGTGAGCTTGTATGAGGTGCCTACTTAAGGACCTCACTTTTCTTCATTCCATAAGCAAGTATTGTGATTTTGTGTCCACTCTACTCTTTCCTTTCAGTATTCTAACATGGTATCAGAGCCATTTGATCCTCCTTGAGCCCATTTCTGCCACATCATCATCATCATCATCTTCTTCTTCTTCTTCACCATCTCTCCCTCTTCTTCCAAAAATTTGCTTGAGCTTGTTCTCCTCCAGTTCTCACCCATTTCCCATGCCCTTCCAGCTAGAGATTCATCTTGTTGGGGCAAATTTCGGGCTGCAAGGAATTGAAGAATTTCAACATCTGCTGGTCGCCATTGTACGATTTTCATTGAATCTTCTTGCTACGTTTTCTCTACGCCTGCTCCTTCTTTCTCTAATTTCTTTCAGGCCAAGCTTCTCCATACCTAGAGCTACCTTGTGCTGAAATATGAGCAGCAATGGCTGCATATTAAAGGAGAAAACAGAGAAAAACCAGTCGACTTTGTTGAAGAAGGAGAAGGCGACCTGACGTGTTTTTTTGCCTCTTCTTCCCAGAGGTTCTACTGTGGTATACTAGCTTTCTTTTGCCTCAGAAATCCCCCTTTCTTTTGCTTTGAAGAGTGTGCTATAAGCCCTCCAAGTTCAGCTCTCTAGTTTTGACAGTTTTGACAAGCTTTTGAAAATGATGCTACATAAAATGCTACTCTAGCATATTTGGTCTTTTGAAGTTTTCAATAACTTCACTACAAGTGTTGCTTCAGTTTTGTTTTGACTTGCTAGACCTGGTTTTGATTGGAAAGTGTTTATTTCACCCATTGTTTGAAATCTGGTCACTATTATTTGCTACATCAAGTGCTCATATTTTGGAAGTCTTTCAATTATTTTTGCCTTGTAAGAGAGATAGACACTGCCCAATATCTGGGTTAGACCCTCTCATGGCTACCATATTTAATCTTGAGAAGTTCAATGGAAAGGGCTTCCATACATGGCAAATGAAGGTGAAATTTGCATTGATGCGGGAGAACTTATGGGGACTTGTCAAACCTACTCCTACCGCTTCCTCTACAGCCTCCAATGCTGGAGAATCCTCAACACCGACACGACCGGCAAGGGATCCAGCAAGAGAAGAAAAAGCATATGGTATCATTGCTCTTGCTTTGGGTGATGATTATATACACCATATTTCTAACTTAGAGTCTCCTTCGGAAGCTTGGCAGAAGCTAGACATGATTTTTGGTGCAAGCTCTCACATCTCTAAACTATCACTTAAAATCTCTTTCTTTGAATTAAAGATGGCAAGTGATACTACTTTAGCAGCTCATGTCAACTATATGCGGAGTCTTATGACTCAATTAGCTTCTATCAACTCTCCTATCACTCCTGATGATGCTATGGCAGTGTTACTTAAGAGTATGTCTGAAGGATTTGATCACATTGTTAGCACTTTGAAGAATCTTCCCAATCCTAACCTTGAAGGCATTATCTCTGCTCTCCAAGAAGAAGAAAGGCATATGGAGCTAAGGAAAGGCAATGACACTGCTTATGCTGTAAAAGTCCAGAAGGGCAAGTATACTCCTTGCAATCACTGTGGAAAGACAAATCACCTTTCAAAGGGCTGCTTCAAAGTTAATCCATGCAAGCACTGTGGCAAGAACAACCATAATGAGAAGTTTTGCAGAGCCAAAGCAAAGACAGAAAATGCAAATCTACTTACAGTTAATGAGCCTCCACAAGATGAGGCATCCTTTGAAGATTATGCATTTTAAACACATCTCTATGTATGCTCCAGATCTCTCTTTTTATGTCAAGGTACTCAGCCTGGATAGTCCTCCAAAATGAATGAAAATAAACTATTGTGTTTTGTGTGTTTTGTAAACACCTCTGGTCACCTTATGATGTAGGCCATGTGTATGTTTTGTTCCATGGTACCTCTTGCAGACATTGTGTGCATGTACATGCAGGGGAGATAACAATTGGAAAGTCTTTTTGTATCCCTTTGTTTACCTTACACCCAAGGGAACCCTTGCTAGCATGAGAACCTAGCCATAGATTTATCCTTGACCACCATGAGATGGCATGAGAAACTATGAGACTAGATGTATCCTTGACATAGCCTGAGGCATTTCCTTGAGGGGGGGTTTGTTGGGATATCTCAAGGTGTATGTCTCAGGCACACCTTATGTTTCTATGTGTGAGTGCTAGAGGCACAGTTAGGTGCCCACAAGCACAGTTAGGTGGTGGAGAGCCACATAGGATGATTGAGAGAATCTAGGAGCAGATTGAGGAGATGATTGTGGAGCTCTGAAGTCATCAGTGATGTCAGTGAGCTTGTATGAGGTGCCTACTTAAGGACCTCACTTTTCTTCATTCCATAAGCAAGTATTGTGATTTTGTGTCCACTCTACTCTTTCCTTTCAGTATTCCAACATTTTAGAACATGCCATTGCATATAATGTTGCTTCTAAACATGCCATCAGGTGGATAGGGATGAATGATAATTATACAATTGTTGTAGGGAAGATTAGAACATCTAGTAGAAAGGATGAACTTGCATATCATAATATTTTCCATATGAACAGATAATAAACATTGAAAGTGAACTGGTGTTAACCCTATGGTGGCAAGGTCCAGAAGCATAGTGTAGAGCAAAGAAGATGAGATCATTGTGTGTGTGGAGTAGTAGCAAAGTTTTGCTTCTAATATCTTGAGCTTGAAAGGTAGTTTGATGGACCTATAGGGTAAGGATAGCCAAAATTGTCTCTTAAAAATACTTGTTTATACTTGCAAAATCATGATCTAGAGCGAGAAAGCCTTGCAATTTTGTGTAGGACATTGGCCTTACTTTTGTGAAGGACAATTTTTCCCTTACACTTTTGTGTTGGGACACTTTTGCACAGGAGAGAGAAAGGCTTACACTTTTGTGTAAGGGTGGAAATTCTATAACATGTGTAATATCTCTCAAGGCAAACAAGATCCCACTCTTCGGGGTTTAGTGTCTTGCTATTCATATGCTTGATCTCCTTGCTTCCATGCTCCCTCGATGCACTCAACGTGTGATAGCGTTCTCTAAACTTGCAATATTTCATCATCCTTCCTTCTTCTCCCTCCTCCTCCTCCTCTCTCCTCCTCCTTCTCCTCTTCACCCTTGTTCAGTCCGTCCTCAACCCTAAACTCCAAGTGCATGTGAAGGAGACTAGCTCTCCATTTTAGCCCTGAACTCTTTCTAAGCCATATAGCTTTCTCAATCTACCCTTCTCTTAAACTTGAAACCCTTTCCTAAATCCTTGAAGCGATGTGAGATCCTCCACCAATACTTTTGATAATTGCTTTTCTTTTTCACTTGGATGCACACTAGAACTATTTTTCGTGCTTTAGCCTACACCTCTTACCAAATGTTGATACTTTGGCTCACTCACCCATGACTAACATTAAAAAGGTGTGCGATGTTAACCCAACTCCATGCAATTCTTGGTGAGAATGTGCTCTCTTGCAATCCTAAGTATAATGTGCTCGGGTGATAGTACAGATGACAACATTAACACTCAGAGTTTTGGTTTAGCTGTCTACAGGAGAACCATATGGTGTGACAAAATATGCATGCCACAGGATCTATGGAGCCCTCCAAGGTGGATGGAACCAATGTGGAGACATGATGAAGAGAATGCTCATGACATGTACCTCAAGTCAATTAGGTTCCAAGATAGATTAGCTTGGACTCATAAATAGAATCTTGAGTGAATGTGCATTTTTCTATTCAACAATACATGATAGGCCTCTTACATATAGAGTTAACTTTAGAATAGTCAACACTTATGGGATCCTATGATGCACATCTCTCCTTGTGGATATCCTTGATCCACATCTTCACATAACGTAGTCCACATTCTAGGGTGGCTACTTTAATACATTCCTATACCATACCTTGGCCTCTAATTATGTGCTCATGGCACCATATCTCAACACCTCTCCTTGGTGCCATCATTCATTGGCTACTGCAAGGTGGTCCGATCTGAGTTTACATTCCCTCACCTTCCCTTAGTGCATACATTTCTACTTAAGGTGGTCAGATGTGGGTATTACAAGATCAAATCCTCCTCTGGGTGCTTTCATAGCTACTCTCAAGTGTTCAGGTTTGATTTACAAACATGTGGGCTAAAGGTGGAAAGGTTTTGATCCTCATTGCATGATGCTTTGTTCTTCCATGTGCCTTAATGCTTTTATGTGTGTATGTCATGCTTTGTGTTATGGTCATCTTGCATTTGTGCTTTAAAAGGCATGCTTTGTCCATTCATGTGTCACTTTTCCATTTGTTGCAAAGGTCTTATCGTGAGCTTTGTTTTCCTTCAATAGCAGTGTTCAATTGCTAACAATGATTTTGACTTAAGAGGTGCGTAGAGCTCAAAAATATAATTACTTTTCCTATTTGGGGTGGGTGCAAATTCTTCCTAGATTGGAAGTTCTGGCTTGTCGAAGTTTTGATAAAAAAAGGGCCATTGATGATGTGACACATATTTTTCACATGCAGCTTTCAAATTGTGCTTAGTAAGGGATTGTGCTTAGGTCACACTATGCCATATGGCACTCCTTCGGCTAACCCCTAGCTACTTGAACCAATCCATGATTACTTTCAATCTCCCACATGTCTATCAGCGGGGTTGCCATGTGTCCTAAGGTTAACCCTTGAGTGTGGGCTGTGAATAAGTTCTGATTGTAGATCTGTGTTTCAGAAGGCTCTTGGAGATGCAGGATTGGAGGATGGCTTCTCGTGCTCTCAACTTCATGACACCTTACACCTTGCTTGCGGCCACTTCTCTCCTCTAGCCAGATTGTTCTGCATATCTCCACAGTATTCAATGCAATTTCATTTACAACAACATACTCTAGAGGAACTAATGGCACGATGGATAAGGAGGGGAATTAGAGTGAGAATGAGGACGTTTTTTGGAAATCTGAAGGATAAATTGGCCCAGGGGGGGGTTCCAGTAAGGAGCCATGAAGAGGCCCCATTGAGCCATGAAGAGGCCCTGTTGAGCCAAAAGTATGTAGCCTTGATTTGTGCAATGAGCCATGTGTTGAGATATCAAGCTCTATCCCCGACATATCTCCTGGATGACTATCATTTATGTCACCGCCTATGTTAGTTGTACTCGTGGTGTAGTTAGACTACCACGTATGTTTTTGGTTTGGGTTCACATATGAACCACGTATTCTAGGTTTTGACATATAGGGTATTTCCCTCTTCTATTGTATTGTTGTTGTGTGCAAAAGTGAAGAAAGCTGAACTTGAGTCTCCTATCTCTCTCCCTTATTCTTTACATGGTATCAGAGCCTTGTTCATGGTAAGGAGCTCAAGAAAGCTAGCCAAGTTTGTGGTGTCCTGGTAAGAGGACCAGTGTAGCTTTCCTATTTCGAGTTTGGGAGCAAATCTCTGCAGGTAGCACAGCCAGAAGTGCAGGAGTGCACTGCTTCAGATTGAGAGGCCCTTCGCGGTGCGGCGAGAGCGCAGTATATGCTGCGGGCGAGGGCGAAGCCCTTGGTGACTTTATTTTTTTGATTTGAGGCCGTTTCGGGGCCCGTTTTGAAGGCGGAAGTTCTTCGCAGGCACTCAGAAAAAGGCCCTGTTTTTGCTGTGCGACCACCGCGCGGCTAGTCGGTGGAAAGGTGCCACAGAAATTACATCGTATGCCTATGTGCAGAGATATTGGGAGTTGCAGATTCATGCCTGTTGCCTGTTGATGCAAAATCGTCACGAGGAAGTGACTGTGTGGTGAAATACCACTTTCGTCAGTGTTGCAGATCCGCCCCTGTGAGGCTTTTCGCAGAAGTTTTGCTATTTGCCCTTGTGAGGCATTTGCTGTGTTTACAGGTTGCTGTTGCAATTCGTGATTTGTAGAATGTCTGAGAATCTGTCTACCATTGTCAGTGAGAAGCTTGACAAGAACAACTTCCAAGCATGGAAGTTCAGGATGACAAACTTCTTTATGGGAAAGGGAGTTTGGGATTACATCAGTGGTGAAACTGCAGAACCAGTTTTGGGTGCTGCTCCCACTCCTGCTGAATTGAAGGCCTTTAAAGAATGGCATGAAAAAGCCAGAAAATGCCTGTATTGGCTGTCCGTTAGCATTTCAGATTCTATGATTGTGCATATACAGGATCTAGAGACGCCTAAGGAGGCATGGGATACATTGGTGAAGCTGTATAGCACAAATACCAAAGCACGAAAGATGCAGCTAAAGCAGGAGTTGCACAATGTGCAAAGGAAAAATATGAATATAAATGAGTATTCCTTGAAGGTGAAAGGCCTTGCAGATTCTCTTGCCTCCATTGGAGCACCTGTTGATGATGAGGACTTAGTGTCCGTGACCTTGAATGGTCTTGGGAAAGATTATGCACAATTTCGGACATCCATTGGAGTCCATGAAACATATCCTGATTTTCAGGAACTTATTGCTCTCTTGCTGAGTGAAGAGCAAAGGAATGGTGGTTCAGCCACCTCAACTTCTCAAGAGACTGCTTTCTACTCGAATACAGGTAGAGGCAGAGGTAGAGGAAGAGGCCGTTCTGGTGGCCGTGCAGGAAATCAGAACCAACAGCAACAACAGGAAAACCAGTCCTATGGAGGAGGACGTGGTAGTTCTAGAGGCAGGGGGAGCCAAAGAGGCCGTGGTTCATGGCAAAGGAACCAGCAAGTAAATAGCAGCATAGAATGCTATTATTGTGGAAAGCCTGGACACAAGGAGAATACATGCTATAAAAAGCAGAATGACATCAAAAGTGGAAAGTTGCAGCAAAGCAACTATGCATCATCAAGTGGGCATGGTGACGACCTCGGGGGGGTCACTATGTATAAACCCTCTATATCACGTGCGTTCAAGGCCTATATTTAAAATCCCTTATCTGTAAATTTTTTCATTAATAAAATGTACCCCTTTTCTATACAAATCTGTAAATTTTTTCCAAAACTATTTTAAATAGTCCCTTATGTATATTTATTTCTGTAAATTTTAGGAATAAAAAATATCCTTCTTTTGAACTCACGTGATAGGGTTACATATGATGAGTGACCCCCCCGAGGTGACGACAGAAATGAGCACCTTTTTGTGATGCAGCATATGGTTAACTCCATGTCAGGAGATGCTGCAGCTTGCAATGATGTTTGGTATGTTGATTCAGGTGCCTCTAACCACATGACCAGTCCTGGTGAGTGGTTTCATGATGTCAGAAATTTGGATAAGCCAGGTTATGTTGAAACAGGTGATGATACTGCGCACCCAATAACGCAGGTTGGTAAAGTGCCATTGGCTATGCAGGATGGCAAAACAAAGTACTTGGCAGATGTACTTCATGTTCCAAAAATCACTAAGAACCTGGTTTCAGTTGGCCAGATGGTTGAGCAAGGTCTGCAGGTTAGATTTAATCCTGATGGATGCTTTGTTGAGGACTTGAAAAATAAATGCCGCTTGGTTGCGAAAGGCAACAAAAATGGAAGAATGTTCACCTTGGATGTTGATATGCCTGAGGTGAAAGCTGCTATGTTTGCGCATGGGAGAGGTGTCATTGCAGATATTGAGATATGGCACAAGCGCATTGGGCACGTGAATATACAAAGGCTGAAATCTATGCAAACGAAAAACATTGTTGCAGGTTTGCCTAAATTCAGAGTTGAGGGAATGCAAAAGGTATGTGAAGCATGCCAAATGGGTAAGCAGGCCAGACATGCATTTCCCAAAAATGCTAAGGTGAGCAGAAGACCTTTGGAAGTGATCCATTCAGATGTTTGGACAACCAAAGCTGCTTCTATTGGTGGATGCCATTATTATGTGACGTTTATTGATGACTACACTAGGAAGGTGTGGATTTATTTTATGAAGCACAAAAGTGAAGTGTTCAGCCATTTCAAGGCTTTTAAGGCCATGGTTGAAAAAGAGAAAGGTGTGCATATTAAAGTGCTAAGATCTGATGGAGGGGGAGAGTACTTTTCAGAAGAATTTTGTGAATATCTGAAAGAACAGGGAATTCAAAGGAAGTACTCATGCAGGTCTACCCCTCAGCAGAATGGGGTTGCAGAAAGGAAGAACAGGCATATTGCAGAAGTAGGACGGGCGATCCTAAATGAGAAAAACATGCCTGATTATTTTTGGGCTGAAGCAGTAGCAACTGCTGTTTATATTATGAACAGAACCCCCACTGCAGCTGTCCATGGCATGACGCCTGAAGAAATGTATACAGGCCAAAAACCAGATATTTCTCACTTGAAGGTATTTGGTTGCATAGCTTATGTTCATGTTCCTGATGAGAAGAGAACAAAGCTGGATCCAAAGACAGAAAACTGCATCTTTATTGGATATGCTCAGCACCAGAAAGGGTATCGCTGTTATAACCCTTCCACCCGCAAAATGCAAGTGAGCAGAGATGTTGTTTTTGATGAAATGAGCAGCTGGTATGCACCAACTGTTATGGTAGGAGATGCAGATGCAGGAAATGGGAATGCTGCAATAAATGCAGAGCAGCAATCTCAAGCCTTGAGTGGACCCAGAGAGTCCTCTACTAGTGGATCTAATGCATGGACAGGGAGATTGAGATCTAGTGAATCATCACATGGCAGTCCTGATAGTGTTGTGCAGGTATCACATAAGGGAAAAGAAAAAGTGGACCATGCTCCAGTGTTTGATGTGTCTGCTGGTAGCTCTCATGTTGATGGAGAGTCAAGTGGCTCTGAAATGAGCCTTGATGAGGAACTTGGGATTCCTTCTGTTGTTACACCTGGTGCAAGGAAAAGCAGGCATGATTTAAAGACTCCTGCAACTGATCCAGTTGTACGGAGGTCCACTCGTATTAAGTATCCAGTTGACAGGCTGAGATATGATGGGTATACAGCACATCACTATGCTTATATGGTCAAGGTTCTAGAGGAGCCAGAGCCCACATGTTTTGAGGATGCAGCAGGGCATAAAAATTGGGAAGCAGCTATGGATGAAGAGATGGCTGCCTTCGATGCAAACCACACTTGGGATTTGATGCCTTTGCCTCATGATAAGAAGGCTATTGGCTGCAAGTGGGTTTACAAAGTAAAGCACAATGCTGATGGGTCTGTTAGCAGGTACAAGGCAAGATTGGTTGCCAAAGGTTTTGCACAGACATATGGAATTGACTATGAGGAAACTTTCAGCCCAGTTGCAAGGATGGCAACCGTGAGAGCAGTAATTGCTATGGCTGCTGCAAAGGGATGGTCTTTGCATCAGATGGATGTGAAAAATGCCTTCTTGCATGGTGATTTGCAGGAAGAGGTTTATATGATGCAGCCAGAAGGTTATGAGGATAAAGCACACCCCGATTTTGTATGCAGGTTGCGCAAAGCCTTGTATGGCTTAAAACAGGCGCCGAGGGCATGGTCAGACAAGATAGGGCAATATCTTGTCACTATTGGATTTCAGATTTCCAATTCAGATTTTTCACTTTATGTGAAAAGGACAAACAGAGGGATTGTGCTTATAGTCATCTATGTTGATGACTTGATTATTACAGGTGATAGTGATGCAGAAATTAATGAAGTGAAGCTGCTGTTGAAGCAGAAATTTGAGATGAAGGATTTGGGAGAGCTGCGTTACTTCTTGGGCATTGAGGTTATTAGATCCCCGAGTGGGATATGGCTGTTGCAAAGGCAATACGGTTTGGACATGCTGTCCAAATATGGGATGACAGGCTGTAAGCCTATCTCTGTTCCATTGGAGCAGAATGTGAAGCTCAATGCAGAGTCAGGTGAGCTTCTTGAAGATATTACTATGTACAGGCGCATAGTAGGTAGCTTGATTTACATGACTATAACCCGACCAGACTTGAGCTATGCTGTGGGGCTGGTGAGTCAGTTTATGCAGGCACCGAGGAAGCCACATTTGGATGCGGCTAGGCGCATACTGCGGTATGTGAAGTCCACATTGCATTATGGACTGTTTTATGAAGCTGGGTGTGCATTACAGGTACATGGATACACAGATGCTGACTGGGCTGGTAGTGTCTCAGACAGGAGATCTACTAGTGGTTTTATGTTTTCCCTTGGGAGTGGTGCCATCAGTTGGAGCAGCAAGAAGCAGCCAACAGTTGCCTTGTCGAGCACAGAGGCTGAGTACAGGGGTGCAGCAATGGCTGCATGTGAGGTAGCTTGGTTACGGAAGCTACTTGCAGATATGGGACAGTCAGTTCATGCAGCAGTTGTCATTCATTGTGACAACATTAGCAGCATCATGCTTGCTAATAACCCAGTTTATCATGCTAGAACGAAGCACATTGAGGTGCATTATCACTTTGTGAGAGAGAAGGTTCTAGCTGGTGAGATTGATCTTGTCTATGTCAGCACTGAGGAGCAGGTGGCTGATATCTTTACGAAGGCATTGGGTACCGAGAAGCTTCGCAGATTTAGGAGCTTGCTTGGTGTACGTGAGATGGATTTGAGCTTGAGGGGGAGTGTTGAGATATCAAGCTCTATCCCCGACATATCTCCTGGATGACTATCATTTATGTCACCGCCTATGTTAGTTGTACTCGTGGTGTAGTTAGACTACCACGTATGTTTTTGGTTTGGGTTCACATATGAACCACGTATTCTAGGTTTTGACATATAGGGTATTTCCCTCTTCTATTGTATTGTTGTTGTGTGCAAAAGTGAAGAAAGCTGAACTTGAGTCTCCTATCTCTCTCCCTTATTCTTTACACCATGAAGAGGCCTCGTTGAGCCAAAAGTATGTGCAATCTATCCTGAGAGTAGGCACAAGCTCCTGACTATGCATGTCGTACTGATTCGTCTATATATGGATAGATTAAACAAGACCAAGAATTGGGTTGTGGTCTTGAAATGCCTTACACTGATTCACAATGGTCTTCAAAAAGGTAGTTTCATATTTCGGGATCAGCTTAGCTTTTACCCAGCAAGGGGGGGGGGCAAAATTATTTGAACCTCACTAGTTTCAAGGATAATAGTAGTCCTGTGGCTTGGGAAGCATCTTCTTTTTCAAACTCTCAATGAAGTCACAACAAACTTATTACCAATAGAGTCTCTACCTTCGGTGTTGTTGGCTGTGCCTCTGAGCTGGCTATTGAAGACTAGGAAGCCGCTTGGGTGCTGAAGGCCTTGGAGGTGGGTATAAAGGTTTGGCCCTTGATGTAAGGTGCTTGCAGAGAAGCCATTGTTTATGTTGCCATCTTGGTTAGGTCGCCTGGCCTATAGATGGAGCTGTCTTTTCTGCCTTGCACCAATCATAGTGGGTGTCATATTTGGCTTGGCCCTTGTAGTATTAGAGCAATTGATTGCTTACGAATGGAGTTCCTTGAGCCTTTGTTTGAAGCTTTTTCTCTTAGAGGCCGTGAATCAGGTTGAGCTTATCTGAGAAGGTCTTCGATACAGGAGGCCTTTACTAGAAGTTCATGATCAAGACCTAGTTGGTTGTTTTAGCCACCACTAAGAGCATTAAGCTTTCTCTTCTCTCTCAAAGATCTCTCATTGGAGAATAACCTCTCACAATGGAAATGAATGCATGGGAAACTTTCTCATATGGAATGAACCTCTCATGAACCTAGGCTCAGCTTAAATCTACACTACTCTGATACCATAAAAAAATATGCGTGCCTTAGGATCGATGGAGCACTCTAAGGTGCATGGAACCTATGTGGAGACATGATGAACAGAAGAATCATGAGATGTACCTCAAGTCAATTAGGTTCCAAGATAGATTAGCTTAGACTCATAAATGGTATCTTGAGTGAATGTGCATTTTTCTACTCAACAATACATGATAGGCCTCTTATATATAGAGAGTGCCCTTTAGAATAGTCAACACTTGTGGGATCCTCTGATCCACAACTCTTCTTGTGGATATCCTTGATCCATATCTTTGCATCATGTAGTCCACATCCTAGGTTGGCTACTTTAATACATTCCTATACCATACCATAGCCTCTAATTATGTGCTCATGGCACCATATCTCAACACCTCCCCTTGGTGCCATGATCCATTGGCTACTGCAAGGTGGTCATATGTGAGTTTACATTCCATCACCTCCCCTTAGTGCATACATTGCTAATTAAGGTGTTGAGATGTGGGTATTACAAGATCAAATCCTCCATTGGGTGCTTTCCTAGCTACTCTCAGGTGGTCAGGTTTGATTTACAAATGTGTGGGCTAAAGGTGGGAAGGTATTGATTCTCATTGCATGATGCTTTGTTCTTCCATGTGCCTTAATTCTTTATGTGTGGATGTCATGCTTTGTGTTATGGTCATCTCATGCATTTGTTCTTTAAATGGCATGCTTTGTGCATTCATGTGTTGCTTTTCCATTTGTTGCAAAGGTTTCATCATCATGAGCTTTGTTTTCCTTCAATGGCAGTGTCGAATTGCTAACAATGATTTTGACTTGACACGTGCGCAGAGCTTGAAAATACAATCACTTTTCCTTTTTGGACTTAGTGCAAATTCTTTCTGGACAGGAAGTTATGGCTCATCGAAGTTTTGATAAAAAAAGGGCCATTGATGATGTGGCACATACTGTACACATGTAGCTTTCGAATTGTGCTTAGTAAGGGATTATGCTTAGGTCACACTATGCCATGTGGCATGCCTTTGGCTAACCCCTAGCTACTTGAACCAAACCATGATTACTTTCAATCCCCCACCTGTCTGTTAGTGGGGTTGCCACATGTCCTAAGGCTGATCCTTGAGTGTGGGCTACGACTAAACTATGATTGTAGATTTGAGTTTCGGAAGGCTTTTGGAGATGCAGGATTTGAGGATGGCTTCCCGTGCTCTCTACTTCATGACACTTTACACCTTACTTGCAGCCACCTCGCTCCTCTAGCCAGATTGTTCTGCACATCTCTAGAGTATTCAATGCAATTTCATCTACAACTACATACTCTAGAGCGGCTAATGGTAAGATGGATAAGGAGGGGAATGAGAGTGAGAATGAGGATGGTTTTTGGAAATCTGAAGGATAAAGTGGCCATTGGGGGGGGAAGCAAGGAGCCGCTTCACGAACCTACATGTAGCCTTGATTTGCACAACGAGCCATGAAGAGGCCCCGTTGAGCCAAAAGTATGTGCAATCTGTCCTGAGTGTAGGCACAAGCTCCCAACTATGCATGTCGTACTACTCCGTCTACATACAGATAGATTAAACAAGACCAAGAGTTGGGCTGTGGTCTTGAAATGCCTTACACTAATTCACAACGGTCTTCGAAGTGGTAATTTCATATTTTGGGACTAGCTTAGCTTTTACCCAGCAAGGGGGGGCCTAAAATTACTTTAACCTGACTAGTTTTAGGGATAATAGTAGTCCTTTGGCTTGGGAAGCATCTTCTTTTGCAGACTCTAAATGGAGACTTATTCTTAACAGAGTCTCTGCCTTTCATGTTGTTGACTGTGCCTCTGATGTGGTCATTGAAGACTAGGAAGCCACTTGGCTGCTGAAGGCCTTGGAGTTGGGCATCAAGGTCTGCCCTTGATGTAAGGTGCTTGCAAAGAAGCCGTTGTTCATATTGCCATCCTGGTTAGGTCGCCTGGCCTATAGATGGAGCTGTCTTTTTTGCCTTGCACCAATCATAGTGGGTGAGTCTCATCTTTGGCTTGGCCCTTGTAGTACTAAAGCAATTGATTGCTTGCGGATGGAGTTCCTTGAGCCTTTGTCTGAAACTTTTACTCTCCCAAGAGGTAAGAGGCCATTACTCAAGTTGAGCTGACCTTAGAAGGTCTTTGAAACAGGAGGCGTTTGCTTGAAGTTGATGATCACAAGACTTAGTTGGTGGTTTTAGCCACCACTAAGAGCATTAAGCTTTCTCTTCTCTCTCAAAGATCTCCCACTCGAGAATAACCTCTCACAATGGAAAAGAATGGATGGGAAAATTTCTCATAAGGAATGGACCTCTCATGAACCTAGGCTCAACTTAAACATATGCTCTGATACCATGACAAAATATGCATGCCTCAGGATCTATGGAGCGCTCTAAGGTGGATGGAACCTATGTGGAGGCAAGATGAAGAGAAGGCTCATGACATCTACCAATCAATTAGGAAAAAAGGAAACTAGTTTTGGGGCCTTTTATACTGGAAGGAAAATAGCAGTCCACCAATCAAAGGAGGGCCAATGTAACATTGAAAAAATTACAAAAAAGGAAGAAAGTAGAAATATTGTCAAGTTTGCATTCAATGAGGATACTTGAGCTACTTTATTATATCTAATGCACAGTGCAAAAATCCATTCTTTTGACATCACCGATGCATTTGAAGCAGGCCAAAACCCTCGAAATGACATTTGAAACACTGAAAATGGGCACCTGGAGGCTCGAAAAAGGCCAAAAAGGCCCCGTAAAAAAAGTGTCCTGAAGAAAGAAATTTGACAGGTTGGCTTCAGTATGCTTTTTTTGCAGGGCCTTTTTGGCCTTTTCCGAGCCTCTGGGTACCCATTTTCAGTGTTTCAAATGTCATTCAAAGGGTTTTGGCCCACTCCAGACGCGTCGACAATGTCAAAAGTATTGAATTCTACACCATGTATCAGTGGAGTTATGTTGTATTTTAGTGTTTTACAGGAAAGAGAAATGAAGAAATTGTGAATTTCTCTTAGGGTCCCAAAATGAGCTCTCTCTTTTCCTAATGTTGGACTCATAAACAGAATCTTGAGTGAATGTGCATTTTTCTATTCAACAATACATGATAGGCCTCTTATATAGAGAGTGCCCTTTAGAATAGTCAACACTTGTGGGATCCTTTGATCCACATCTCTCCTCATGGATATCCTTGATCCACATCTTTGAATCATGTAGTCCACATCCTAGGGTGGCTACTTTAATACATGCCTATACCATACCTTAACCTCTAATTATGTGCTCATGGAACCATATCTCAACATCTCCCCTTGGTGCCATGATCCATTGGCTACTGCAAGGTGGCCAAATGTGAGTTTACATTCCATCACCTCCCCTTAGTGCATACATTTCTACTTAAGGTGTTCAGATGTAGTTATTACAAGATCCAATCCTCCCCTGGGTGCTTTCATAGCTACTCTCAAGTGGTCAAGTTTGATTTACAAACGTGTGGGCTAAAGGTGGGAAGGTATTGATTCTCATTGCATGATGCTTTGTTCTTCCATGTGCCTTAATTATTTATGTGTGGATGTCATGCTTTGCATTATGGTCATCTCATGCATTTGTGCTTTAAATGGCATGCTTTGTCCATTGATGTGTTGCTTTTCCATTTGTTGCAAAGGTCTTATCATTCAAGAGCTTTGTTTTGCTTCAATGGTAGTGTCTAATTGGCTAATAATGAATTTGACTTGATAGGCGCGCAGAGCTTGGAAATGCAATCATTTTTCCTTTTTGGAGTTGGTGCAAATTCTTCCTGGACTTGAAGTTATGGCTCGTCGAAGTTTTGATAAAAAAAGGGCCATTGATGATGTGGCACATACTGTTCACATCCAAATTTCAAATTGTCCTTAGTAAGGGATTGTGCTTAAGTCACACTATGCCATGTGGCACCCCTTTGGCTAACCCCTAGCTACTTGAACCAAACCATGATTACTTTCAATCTACCATGTGTCTGTCAGCGGGGGGTTGCCACGTGTCCTAAGGTTGGCCCTTAAGTGTGGGTTGCCAGTAAACTATGATTGTAGATCTAAGCTCTAGAAGGCTTTTGGAGATGCAGGATTTGAGGATTGCTTCCCATGCTCTCGACTTCATGACACCTTACGCCTTGCTTGCGGCCACCTTTTTCCTCCATCCAGATGGTTTTGCACATCTCCACAGTATTCAACGCAATTTCATCTACAACAACATACTCTATAGTAACTAATGGCGAGGCGAATAAGGGGGGAAATTAGAGTGAGACTGAGGACTTTTTTTGGAAATCTGAAGGATAAAGTGGCCATTGGGGGGGAGGGGCTCGAGCAAGGAACTGCTTCGCAATCTTGCATGTAACCTTGATTTGCGGAACGAGCCATGAAGAGGCACCACTGAGCCAAAAGTATGTGCAATCTATATTAAGAGTAGGCACAATCTCCCGACTATGCATGCCGTACTAATCCATGTGCTTATGGATAGATTAAACGAGACAAAGAATTGGGCTGTGGTCTTGAAATGCCTTTACTGATTCACAACGGTCTTCGAAGTGGTAGTTTCATATTTTGGGACTAGCTTAGCTTTTACCCAGCAAGGGGGCGAGGGGGGGGATTATTTGAACCTCGCTAGTTTTAGGGATAATAGTAGTCCTGTCGCTTGGGAATCATCTATTTCTTAGACTCTCAATGGAGTCACAACAAACTTATTCCTGATAGAGACTCTGCCTTCTGTGTTGTTGACTACGCCTCTGAGCTGGTTGTTGAAGACCAGGAAGCCGCTTGGGTGTTGAAGGCCTTGGAGCTAGGCATCAAGGTCTACCATTGATGTAAGGTGCTTGTTGTAGAGAAGCTATTGTTCATATTGCCATCTTGGTTAGGTCGCATGGCCTATAGATGGAGCTGTCTTTTTTGCCTTGCACCAATCATGGTGGGTGAGTCGTCTTTGGCTTTAGCCCTTGTAGTACTAGAGCAGTTGATTGCTTGAGGATGGAGTCCCTTGAGCCTTTGTCTGAAGCTTTTGCTCTCCTAAGAGGTAAGAGGCCATGATTCAGGTTGAGCTGACCTTAGAAGGTCTTTGAAACAGGAGGCCTTTGCTTGAATTTAATGATCACAAGATTTAATTGGTGGTTTTAGCCACCACTAAGAGCATTAAGCTCTCTCCTTCTCTCTAAAAGATATCTCACTTTATAATTAGTTCTATATTCCCATAGAGTTGAATGAAGTTTGGTATTGTGACATGAAGTTGGGGGTAGTGAAACTTCACACACCTCTTAGCTTCTTGCTTCTTCAAAACTTAGTGATGCCAAAGATCCTTAACACTTGGAAAGAGGGAGATATCATACCCTTTTATAGAAGTAAGCCAATATAACCATTCTCTCCATTTTCCCCCTAGATGATAATAAAGATGGTAGCATCTAAGTGATATTATAGTCAATCATTGGAAGAAGAAAAGGGTTAGCGGAGGCCCTAATCTCACCCAGTCAATCTGCACCAAAAAGAAGGGCACTCCATTATTGAGAGAGAGAGAGAGAGAGAGATGTTATGGTAGGAATGAAAGGGGGTGAGTGGGAATGGATGGAAGAGGTGAAATGGAAGTAGGGATAGTGGAAAAAGTGTTGAGAGGGGGAATGGATGGAAGAGGTCAAAGGTAAGTGGGGAGAATGGCAAAAGGGTTGAGTGGGACTCGAGAGAGAAGGGGGTGGAGAAGGAACAGATGGGAGAGGTGGAATGGGGAGGGAGGAGACAATGGAAGGGAAGATGAAGAGAGCATGGAAGGGTGAGAAGTAGAGAGAACAAAGTGATGAATGGGGGAAAATGGGGGAGCAACCAAATGAAGGGTGTGATAGATAATGTGGGGGGATGAGAGAGAGAGAGAGAGAGAGAGAAAGAGAGAGCGAGAGAGAGAGGGCGGGGGGGAAAGAGTGGAGGAAGGAAGATGGAGAAAAAGAGGAAATCAATGAAAAAAGAGGGGGGGCGGAGAAGATAGGGTGTAAGATAGGGGTATAAAAAGTGATTGGAGATCCTCAAAAAATGAAGGGGGTGGAGAAGATGATAGACAAAATGATGTTGGGGGGGGCGATGGAAAATGCGGTGGTGGAGATGTTGCAAGTGGCTGTGGATGGAAATTGAAGGTTGATAAGAGGAGATCAATAGAAAAGGTGGTGGGGGGGGAGGGAAGGGGGGAGGCACAATAGCGTGAATGGGGAAGGATTGAGGGATGGAGGAGATGCTTTATAGGGTGTGAGTGCTTAGAGGGTTAATTTTTGTGATTAGTAGCTAAATTTCTTTATGGAAAGTCACCATTTTAGAGCATGCAATTAACATTAAATTTCAAATTTTGGTAGTAATTGGAAGCATTTTCACACTCCTTTGTCTTGAGGGATTTATCATTGATGGTTTTAAAGGCCATTCTTTCTCATCAAAGCAAACATGTGATTCGCATTAGCTTCACATGCTAACCACACCACTGGCAATGGTGCCAAAATGTTATCTCTACTTATCTTATTTCCAATTTTGATGGTGTTTGTCACCTATAGTCGTGTTGTTTCTTATTGTAGGATAGGTTTTCACAAATGTTGTATAGGTCCTCAGGTTGTATTCCCATTAGAGGTAAAGGCTAAAGCATGGTAAGGAGTTCTAGTGTGCACTCAAATGAAAGAAAGCAATGATCACAAGGATTGGTGGAGGTTCTCACCTCTATAGGGGTTAAAGGGTTTGGGAAAGGATTGCAAAAGGTTTAGAAGAAGGGTAGGGTTGAGAAAAATAACTAGGATTCCAACGTTTAAAAAGAGTTCAGGTTGAGAACCAATGACCAATCTCCTTCATGTTCTCATGAGGTTTAGGGTTGAGGAGGAGTGACCAAGGGTGAGGAGGAGGAGGAGGAAGAGGAGGAGGTGGGGGGGAGGAGAAGGAGGGATGAGGAGTAGGAGGAGGAGAAGGATAGGTTAGAAGGATGGAGGATGAGGATAAGGGAGTAGGATGGGATATTGGAAGGTTAGAGCACACTATCACACATTGAGAATGTTGAGGGAGCATGAACCCAAGGAGATCAAGCATATGGAAACCAAAGTGAACTGAACACAAAACACTAAAGAGTGGGAGATTCTTTTCATTGAAAGGTATTTATACATGTTCTAAAGTTTCCACTTCTACAAAAAGCCTTTTTCTATCCTACAAATAAGTGTAAGCTTTTCTCTCTCCTTTGAAAGAGTTTCCTACACAAAAGCATAAGGCAAGTGTTCGAAACAAAAGTTCAAGGCAAAAGTTTTCTATTTACAAAAGTGTAAGGAAAGTTTCCTACACAAAAGTGTAAGGCAAGTGTCCTACAAAAAAGTCTAAGGCAACTATTTTACACAAACGTGTAAGGGTTTCTCACTCTAAATCATGATTTTGCAAGTACATCCGAATCTTTTGTGGAGATAAATTTGGCTATCCCTACTGTATAAATCCATCAAACTATCTTTCAATATCAAGTTATTACAAATGGAAATTTGCCACTACTCCACACACACAATGGTCTCATCTTTGTTTCTCCAGACTGTTCTTCTAGCCCTTACTTACCACAAGGTTAAAAAACTAGTATGCATGTCTGAAGGGTGGCAATGATTAGGAGGTATGTATGCTTGCAGATGGCAATGTTTGGGGTTGTGTCATCCTCACTTTTGAACAAGGGTTGAGACCGATGACACCATAGCATAGGTGAGGTTGTGTCAAAGGTTTCTTTAAGCAAATAGGCAGCTTTAAAGGAGGTTGTGCCATCCTATGCCAATGAGGTTTTCCTAAGCACATTAGTGGAGGCTTTTCTAACATTCTTGACAAAGAAGCTAGGCTTTTGCTACATGCCGATATTTTGCATAGATACTCCTGAGACTAAATCAAGAGGTTGGTGGGAAGAAATCATTCTATTGTGAAGTTTCAATGGACAAGATTAAAACTAGGGAAGTTGGTTAATTTTGGTGTGTAATGTTTCTTTTCAAGGTTGAGTCCCTTGATTTGAGGATCTTGAGACGTTCATGGGGTTTGAGTATGACTCTTCCATCTAATGGATTTGAGGCTAAGTTTTTGGGTAAAGTTTTCTTCCTCCTTTGTTGTCTCTCTGAATCTATTTATAACAATATGGAGGGGAAATGATTATGTTTTTTGGGGCTACACTCTTGAATTACTTAAAGAATTGTGGGTCCCAATTGGATCTCAATCGACAATACTAGTGCCAAAAAGGATCAAAGATGTAAATAGAAAAACTTGGTGGGGCTAAGGAATACTACTTCAACTCTTGTAGGTATGTGTAAAGAACCTGTCCTCAATAAAGGTGGATGGGGAGAAGGCATGAAATTGATCTCATCCCCCATAAATAAAGTTCTCCCTATTATCTCTATGATAGGGACAAATAGAATGGATGTCTTCACATGATTTAGGATCTTAGTCTAGTGATAGTTCTTACTTCATGAATTAAGTGTGAGGAGGATGATTTGCCTTGGAAAAGGTTTAGGTGACTAGGCTTCAAGTCTTTTTCAAGATCTTGAGTGGAGGGACAACATGTATGGTAGATTTAGTGAAGGGTCCGGTGTTGGGTTAAGAACTTTTTAAAGATAGCGAGAAGCATGTCATAGTGGTTGACAAAGTGTCAAAGTTTCTTGCATGAGAAGATGACAGGGTGTAACTAGCTCCTTATAGGGGATTGTAAAATCATCAAGAGGGTCAAGGATAGGGCCTATTGTAAGTCATATTTTTGCCATTGAGTGGGAAGCTTGAGAGAATCTATGTCTTACATGGTATCTAGTGGACTATATAGAGCTTGAATGCAATAGTTCTGGTGGTTTCTCATGGAATAACATGTGTAAGTTTCAAGAAATTAGGGCTAGAAGAATCAATCAAATATATGCTTCTAGGGAGGGGTGTGGTGGATGATCCTTTAGGGAGGAAGTTTGTGTTCACCTTTCGTTTGTATGATCATCAATGCAATCTGTGTAGTGCCAAGTAAACACTATGAATAATCAATAGAGATAAGGCATCAAAATACTCAAAGAGACACTCATGCACGATGGAAATATATAGTGCACATACGAAACATAGAGAGTGCAAGAGGAAATCCTATCTATTGTCTAATCCATGATGAATGTATAAATGAACACAAGAGTCTAAAGACTACCATATGAACTCCTCGAGATAACTAGAAACTGACTACTAGACTAGTAGTTGTTGTGCCCCACCTCACTTAGTATCCCCTCCTAAACCACTGTGATAGGTAACTCCTTAACATGTGGCACTCATGGTGGATTGTGTGAATCCACAATGCTCAATTGACTCCTGATAGAAATCAAACGTGTGAAAAGTGCATGCAATCATTTTTGGTCAAAAGCCAAGGACTTGGTAGAGAACCTATGCAAGCTCCTATGCAAGCCTCTGAATCTCTAGCAATTATTCAATACAAAAAGACTTCCAGAACAATTTCTACACATGAATAATCTACTTTATTTCTTTGGGATCATCACTCTCTGCATAGTGAGGTCACATAACCTCCCTCACTTGGAGGGAGAAAGGGACACCCACCTCACTGGTGCTCTCTCCCTCTGATTTGCATAGTAGACATGGTTGTTGGCACTCCTCTGCTCCCCATTTGTGCCTACAAATTCTTTGCTCTTGGCACTAGGTGATTTGAATGTCCATCAGTCACCACCACCACCACCACCACTGCATTGGGTGTGGTTGTGTGTAATCTATGTATCCTAGTTTTACATGCTGCTCCCTCTCCATCCACTCCCAAACCATCACACCCCAAGGAATATTAATCTTGATGTGCTCACAATGAGTGGGTGGATGCTAATAGAACTGTGCAAAAAGAGATGGGGAATCCATCAATGGCACAAAGGGAGTGTGGTTCTTGAAGTAATGCTAGCTCAAAAATGGGTCTGCCTCATGCAACCAAGGTGGGTGAGGTGGTAGATGCAATGCCAAGGAGTGTGCAATAAACTCCAACAAAAAACACACTTCTCATAATCCATGCTACAATATTGAATTTGATTAGTGTGTGTAGATACCATGCCTTCAAAAGTGTGGGTGAGAGCATGATACTTCACCTTTACACAAAATCTTAAAACAGGATGAGGAGGCTGACGAGTGTATGCATATACCTTCACACTTTGAGCAAGAGTATAGTCTTCCGGATGATGATGAGGGTATGGTCGACATGATGGATTCTATTTTTAGGGGCACTACATCCCATATACATGTGATGTCAGAGTTTGAGGTCAAAATGCAAGAGTTGCAATCAACACAGTTGTACGAGGTGCTAGGATGTCTAAACTACGTGCTTGTCTCTCAATCTTGAATCTGCAAGTAAAGTATGGGTGGTCGAATACAAGTGTCTAGGCCTTAATGAGGTTAGCTTTTGCATTAATTTGACTCATTATTTGGATATTGTTTGTTTTGAGAATCATCATGTATGGATTAGTGTATCGAATCATCATTATTCGAAGCCTATGTATGTTTGAATTGTGGTAGGTTGCTCCAAAAGATGTTGCCTGCACCAAATACCATGCCCACATCAAGAGATGAAGCAAAGAAGATGCTAACAACTATGGGTATGGATTATGATACCATTCATGCTTGCCGTAATGACTGTATTCTCTCTCATCGTGAGCATGGAGATTTGGCTAGTTGTCCGAACTGTGGAGAATAATGATATAGAGATGACTTGATACCTCTCCAATATGCTGTTGAGATATCAAGCTCTATCCCCGACATATCTCCTGGATGACTATCATTTATGTCACCGTCTATGTTAGTTGTACTCGTGGTGTAGTTAGACTACCACGTATGTTTTTGGTTTGGGTTCACATATGAACCACGTATTCTAGGTTTTGACATATAGGGTATTTCCCTCTTCTATTGTATTGTTGTTGTGTGCAAAAGTGAAGAAAGGCTTCACCCTCCAACCTTGTGTCCTCTCTCTTTTGTGTGTTGTGAAGAAAGCTGAACTTGAGTCTCCTATCTCTCTCCCTTATTCTTTACATGGTATCAGAGCCTTGTTCGTGGTAAGGAGCTCAAGAAAGCTAGCCAAGTTTGTGGTGTCCTGGTAAGAGGACCAGTGTAGCTTTCCTATTTCGAGTTTGGGAGCAAATCTCTGCAGGTAGCACAGCCAGAAGTGCAGGAGTGCACTGCTTCAGATTGAGAGGCCCTTCGCGGTGCGGCGAGAGCGCAGTATATGCTGCGGGTGCGGGCGAAGCCCTCGGTGACTTTATTTTTCTGATTTGAGGCCGTTTCGGGGCCCGTTTTGAAGGCGGAAGTTCTTCGCAGGCACTCAGAAAAAGGCCCTGTTTTTGCTGTGCGACCACCGCGCGGCTAGTCGGTGGAAAGGTGCCACAGAAATTGCATCGTATGCCTATGTGCAGATGGGAGTTGCAGATTCATGCCTGTTGCCTGTTGATGCAAAATCGTCATGAGGAAGTGACTGTGTGGTGAAATACCACTTTCGTCAGTGTTGCAGATCTGCCCCTGTGAGGCTCTTTGCAGAAGTTTTGCTATTTGCCCTTCTGAGGCATTTGCTGTGTTTACAGGTTGCTGTTGCAATTCGTGATTTGTAAAATGTCTGAGAATCTGTCTACCATTGTTAGTGAGAAGCTTGACAAGAACAATTTCCAAGCATGGAAGTTCAGGATGACAAACGTCTTTATGGGAAAGGGAGTTTGGGATTACATCAGTGGTGAAACTGCAGAACCAGTTTTGGGTGCTGCTCCCACTCCTGCTGAATTGAAGGCCTTTAAAGAATGGCATGAAAAAGCCAGAAAATGCCTGTATTGGCTGTCCGTTAGCATTTCAGATTCTATGATTGTGCATATACAGGATCTAGAGACGCCTAAGGAGGCATGGGATACATTGGTGAAGCTGTATAGCACAAATACCAAAGCACGAAAGATGCAGCTAAAGCAGGAGTTGCACAATGTGCAAAGGAAAAATATGAATATAAATGAGTATTCCTTGAAGGTGAAAGGCCTTGCAGATTCTCTTGCCTCCATTGGAGCACCTGTTGATGATGAGGACTTAGTGTCTGTGACCTTGAATGGTCTTGGGAAAGATTATGCACAATTTCGGACATCCATTGGAGTCCGTGAAACATTTCCTGATTTTCAGGAACTTATTGCTCTCTTGCTGAGTGAAGAGCAAAGGAATGGTGGTTCAGCCACCTCAACTTCTCAAGAGACTGCTTTCCACTCGAATACAGGTAGAGGCAGGGGTAGAGGAAGAGGCCGTTCTGGTGGCCGTGCAGGAAATCAGAACCAACAGCAACAACAGGAAAACCAGTCCTATGGAGGAGGACGTGGTAGTTCTAGAGGCAGGGGGAGCCAAAGAGGCCGTGGTTCATGGCAAAGGAACCAGCAAGTAAATAGCAGCACAGAATGCTATTATTGTGGAAAGCCTGGACACAAGGAGAATACATGCTATAAAAAGCAGAATGACATCAAAAGTGGGAAGTTGCAGCAAAGCAACTATGCATCATCAAGTGGGCATGGTGATGACAGAAATGAGCACCTTTTTGTGATGCAGCATATGGTTAACTCCATGTCAGGAGATGCTGCAGCTTGCAATGATGTTTGAGACCCACATATAGGGTTCACCTATTCCTTTTGTACTAAGAGAGAGAGTTCGTTTGGCTTTCACAACTAAGAAGAGGAAAACTGTTTTCAGCCTGCACCTTTTGTGTGTATTCCCCCATTGAGTATGTGAGAAAGCTGCAAGTGAGACTCCTTACTTCTATCCCACTCTCTTCACATGGTATCAGAGCTCGGTTCATGGTAAGGAGCTCAAGAAAGCAAACCAAGTTCCCGGTGTCTTGGTAAGAGGATCAGTGTTGCTTTCCTTTTTTGAGTTTGGGAGCAAATCTCTGTAGGTAGCACAGCCGAAAAGTGCAAGAGTGCACTATCTCAGCCTAGCATTAGATGCTCTCTCTAGTATAAACTACTCATTTTTTCAAAGCTTCTTCATCATCTCCATTTTCCTCTTTCTTCCCAAATTTTGTGAGAGCTTGTTCTCTACCTAGAAGCGACCATTGTTCAAACCCTTTGA
Source organism: Dipteris shenzhenensis (assembly GCF_047967505.1). NCBI lineage: Eukaryota > Viridiplantae > Streptophyta > Polypodiopsida > Gleicheniales > Dipteridaceae > Dipteris > Dipteris shenzhenensis. Next base: position 8,257,728 of record NC_141597.1, read on the forward strand.
GTTGTAGACTCCTCGTGTATGGGCGACCTTCCAGATACAAGCAATTAGAGAGATTTCTTCTATATGCACAATGCCAATAGGAAGATTGCTCACCGATCTATTGCATAATGCCGCCTCTGTGCTTACCCGTTTGCAAATTCCTCTGAGCCCGAGCTGGATGACACTACAGTCATGAAATCTAAGCCCGTTTGGTCAAGAATTGGAGGAGAAAAAGCAAAAAAACCAGTCGACTTTGTCAAGCTTGGCTATGGCAACCTGGCGCAACATTGCGCACTTCCTTGGTGGAGGACCTTCTTTGGTATAAGGCCTTTCTTCCTGCATAAAAATCCCCTTGAATAGAGCTATAAGCTATGAGAATTGCACCCTCCAATCTACTCTGATCTCTGTTGATAGAATTTTGCATATTTTGGTCAAAGGGTGTTGAGCAATCACCATAAGTGTGGGGCTTCCATTATTTACTGCAAACTTTCATTGTTTTGCTTGTACTTGAGTAGTAGAACTCAGTCATGGAGCTCATAAGTGTCCTTATACTTTGTATTTAGAATGATGACTATGTGATTCTCTCGTGATAAGTACTTGAATTGTAAAGATGACTAAGCCCAAGCAAATAGAGAAGTTTGATGGAACTAGTTTCCATACTTGGCAAACAAAAGCTAAGTTTATGGAGATATGGTATGTTGTGAATGGAAAGAAAAAGAAGTCTACAAAAGAAGAAGCTAATTGGTTGATCAAAGACAAGAATGCTCTTGCTATCATTGCTTTGGGATTAAGTGGCTCATACATTCACCACATTGATGGCTTTGAAACTTCACATGAAGCTCGGGATCATCTTCACACAGTATTTGGTGCACAAGGAAAATGCTTCAAATATATCTTGCTTATTAAGTTCCTTTACCTACAATTGGAAAAGGGAATGTGTTATTCCATGAAGAACAATAAAGAGAATCAAGCATTTCTTGTGAAGAAGGACTACTTCAACAAAAAAGCAAATTTGGCTAAAGGAAGAACTCCATCAGCAAATGAAGAATCAAACTTTGAAAATAAAGACTATGCTTTTTAAGCACTTTGTCTTTTGAATTTTTGTTTATCATCACTTGGTCAAATTTTGAGGTTCTCTGCCTGGAGTAGTACTCCAAAAAGAATATCATATGTTTTGTAAATCACCTCTGGTCACCATATGATGTAGACCATGTGATATGTGTTTTGTCTATCCCATTTTTGTGAACCTCACACCCTTGGGAACCCTTGCTAGCATGAGATCCTAGCCATAGATTTATCCTTGACCACCATGAGATGGCATGAGAAACTATGAGACTAGATGTATCCTTGACACTGCAAGAGGCGACCCCTTGAGGGGGCATATGTTGGGATAAGTATGATCAACGGCTTGCTCTATGGTGCATGTGTGCATCTAGGGGAGTCACATGTGTGTTTGTGTGTGTTGTAAAGGCACATCAAGTGCTATGATGTTTCTAGTGTGTGACCTAAGTGATGATGTAAGCCAAAGGCCCACACATGGGAGGTTCCTTTCATTTAGGCTAGTCCCACCGATGTAGGGACTGATTCCCACTGATGTAGGGGCTGATTGCCACTTATGTAGGGAAGGTATAACCTTCTCCCCCTTTCTATAAGAGAGAATCCTCTCTCTCACAATCCATTATAGAGAACAACATTTTGGTTTCATTATGCTCTCACTCCTCTTCCAAGATGCATCTATTCTATCCTACGAGATTCTACAAATGCTACTACTGTGGTAAAATGGGTCATATGGCTAAAGACTACTACAAAAAGCATAATGACATCATGAATGGAAAATTGCAGCAAGGCAATTATGCATCCTCTAGTAGACAGAGTGATGATAGAAATGAACATTTGTTTATGGTGTAGCACATGACCAATTCTCTAACAAGTGTAAAAGAAAGCAATGATGTGTGGTATATTGACTCAGGTGCGTCAAACCACATGACAGGTCATGCAGAATGGATGTAGGATGCAAGGAAAATGGAAAGACTAGGATTTGTGGAGACTGGTGATGATACTACACATCCTATTGTGCAGATTGGTAAAATTCCTTTGTCTATGTAGGATGGGAAAAAGAAATACCTGTCTGATGTATTTCATGTCGAGAATATCACCAAGAACCTGGTTTTAGTTGGTCAAATTGTTGACCAGGGCTTGCAAGCCAAATTTAATCCTCATGGATGCTTTGTTGAGGAAGGTCACTTGATAGCAAAAGGGAAGAAGAAGGGCAGGATGTTTATGTTGGATGCAGACATGCATGAATTGAGTGTAGCAATGTTTGCACATGGGACCGGTGTAGTTGCAAATATTGATATCTAGCATAAACACATTGGTCATGTTAATGTCCAACGACTTAAATTAATGCAGGCCCAAAATATTGTTGCAGGATTGCCTAAGTTCAAGGTTGCAGAAATGCATAAAGGTATGCAAAGCCTATCAATTTGGAAAACAGGCAAGGAAACCATTTCCTAGACATGTTCAAGAGAGTAAGAGGCCATTGGAATTAATCCACTCTGATGTGTGGACTACTAAAGCTACATCTATTGGAGGCTGCCATTATTTTGTCACTTTTATTGATGACTACAGCAGCAAATTTTGGGTGTATTTTATGAAAAATAAAAGTGAAGTGTTTGGACATTTCAAATCTTTTAAAGCTATGGTTGAGAAAGAAACAGGCCTGCAAATAAAATGCCTAAGGTCAGATGGAGGGGGAGAGTACCTCTCAAATGAGTTTGCAAGGTTCCTGTAGGAGCATGGCATAAAGCAGTATATTCATGCAGTCATACCCCACAACAAAATGGACTTGCAGAAAGGAAAAACATGCATATGTAAAGAATAAGGGAGAGAGATAGGAGACTCAAGTTCAGCTTTCTTCACAACACACAAAAGAGAGAGGACACAAGGTTGGAGGGTGAAGCCTTTCTTCACTTTTGCACACAACAACAATACAATAGAAGAGGGAAATACCCTATATGTCAAAACCTAGAATACGTGGTTCATATGTGAACCCAAACCAAAAACATACGTGGTAGTCTAACTACACCACGAGTACAACTAACATAGACGGTGACATAAATGATAGTCATCCAGGAGATATGTCGGGGATAGAGCTTGATATCTCAACACTCCCCCTCAAGCTCAAATCCATCTCACGTACACCAAGCAAGCTCCTAAATCTGCGAAGCTTCTCGGTACCCAATGCCTTCGTAAAGATATCAGCCACCTGCTCCTTAGTGCTGACATAGACAAGATCAATCTCACCAGCTAGAACCTTCTCTCTCACAAAGTGATAATGCACCTCAATGTGCTTCGTTCTAGCATGATAAACTTGGTTATTAGCAAGCATGATGCTGCTAATGTTGTCACAATGAATGACAACTGCTGCATGAACTGACTGTCCCATATCTGCAAGTAGCTTCCGTAACCAAGCTACCTCACATGCAGCCATTGCTGCACCCCTGTACTCAGCCTCTGTGCTCGACAAGGCAATTGTTGGCTGCTTCTTGCTGCTCCAACTGATGGCACCACTCCCAAGGGAAAACATAAAACCACTAGTAGATCTCCTGTCTGAGACACTACCAGCCCAGTCAGCATCTGTGTATCCATGTACCTGTAATGCACACCCAGCTTCATAAAACAGTCCATAATGCAATGTGGACTTCACATACCGCAGTATGTGCCTAGCCGCATCCAAATGTGGCTTCCTCGGTGCCTGCATAAACTGACTCACCAGCCCCACAGCATAGCTCAAGTCTGGTCGGGTTATAGTCATGTAAATCAAGCTACCTACTATGCGCCTGTACATAGTAATATCTTCAAGAAGCTCACCTGACTCTGCATTGAGCTTCACATTCTGCTCCAATGGAACAGAGATAGGCTTACAGCCTGTCATCCCATATTTGGACAGCATGTCCAAACCGTATTGCCTTTGCAACAGCCATATCCCACTCGGGGATCTAATAACCTCAATGCCCAAGAAGTAACGCAGCTCTCCCAAATCCTTCATCTCAAATTTCTGCTTCAACAGCAGCTTCACTTCATTAATGTCTGCATCACTATCACCTGTAATAATCAAGTCATCAACATAGATAACTATAAGCACAATCCCTCTGTTTGTCCTTTTCACATAAAGTGAAAAATCTGAATTGGAAACCTGAAATCCAATAGTGACAAGATATTGCCCTATCTTGTCTGACCATGCCCTCGGCGCCTGTTTTAAGCCATACAAGGCTTTGCGCAACCTGCATACAAAATCGGGGTGTGCTTTATCCTCATAACCTTCTGGCTGCATCATATAAACCTCTTCCTGCAAGTCACCATGCAAGAAGGCATTTTTCACATCCATCTGATGCAAAGACCATCCCTTTGCAGCAGCCATAGCAATTACTGCTCTCACGGTTGCCATCCTTGCAACTGGGCTGAAAGTTTCCTCATAGTCAATTCCATATGTCTGTGCAAAACCTTTGGCAACCAATCTTGCCTTGTACCTGCTAACAGACCCATCAGCATTGTGCTTTACTTTGTAAACCCACTTGCAGCCAATAGCCTTCTTATCATAAGGCAAAGGCATCAAATCCCAAGTGTGGTTTGCATCCAAGGCAGCCATCTCTTCATCCATAGCTGCCTCCCAATTTTTATGCCCTGCTGCATCCTCAAAACATGTGGGCTCTGGCTCCTCTAGAACCTTGACCATATAAGCATAGTGATGTGCTGTATACCCATCATATCTCAGCCTGTCAAATGGATACTTAATACGAGTGGACCTCCGTACAACTGGATCAGTTGCAGGCGTCTTTAAATCATGCCTGCTTTTCCTTGCACCAGGTGTAACAACAGAAGGAATCCCAAGTTCCTCATCAAGGCTCATTTCAGAGCCGCTTGACTCTCCATCAACATGAGAGCTACCAGCAGACACATCAAATACTGGAGCATGGTCCACTTTTTCTTTTCCCTTATGTGATACCTGCACAACACTATCACGACTGCCATGTGACGATTCACTAGATCTCAATCTCCCTGTCCATGCATTAGATCCACTAGTAGAGGACTCTCTGGGTCCACTCAAGGCTTGAGATTGCTGCTCTGCATTTATTGCAGCATTCCCATTTCCTGCATCTGTATCTCCTACCATAACAGTTGGTGCATACCAGCTGCTCATTTCATAAAAAACAACATCTCTGCTCACTTGCATTTTGCGGGTGGAAGGGTTATAACAGCGATACCCTTTCTGGTGCTGAGCATATCCAATAAAGATGCATTTTTCTGCCTTTGGATCCAGCTTTGTTCTCTTCTCATCAGGAACATGAACATAAGCTATGCAACCAAATACCTTCAAGTGAGAAATATCTGGTTTTTGGCCTGTATACATTTCTTCAGGCGTCATGCCATGGACAGCTGCAGTGGGGGTTCTGTTCATAATATAAACAGCAGTTGCTACTGCTTCAGCCCAAAAATAATCAGGCATGTTTTTCTCATTTAGGATCGCCCGTCCTACTTCTGCAATATGCCTGTTCTTCCTTTCTGCAACCCCATTCTGCTGAGGGGTAGACCTGCATGAGTACTTCCTTTGAATTCCCTGTTCTTTCAGATATTCACAAAATTCTTCTGAAAAGTACTCTCCCCCTCCATTAGATCTTAGCACTTTAATATGCACACCTTTCTCTTTTTCAACCATGGCCTTAAAAGCCTTGAAATGGCTGAACACTTCACTTTTGTGCTTCATAAAATAAATCCACACCTTCCTAGTGTAGTCATCAATAAACGTCACATAATAATGGCATCCACCAATAGAAGTAGCTTTGATTGTCCAAACATCTGAATGGATCACTTCGAAAGGTCTTCTGCTCACCTTAGCATTTTTGGGAAATGCATGTCTGGCCTGCTTACCCATTTGGCATGCTTCACATACCTTTTGCATTCCCTCAACTCTGAATTTAGGCAAACCTGCAACAATGTTTTTCGTTTGCATAGATTTCAGCCTTTGTATATTCACGTGCCCAATGCGCTTGTGCCATATCTCAATATCTGCAATGACACCTCTCCCATGCGCAAACATAGCAGCTTTCACCTCAGGCATATCAACATCCAAGGTGAACATTCTTCCATTTTTGTTGCCTTTCGCAACCAAGCGGCATTTATTTTTCAAGTCCTCAACAAAGCATCCATCAGGATTAAATCTAACCTGCAGACCTTGCTCAACCATCTGGCCAACTGAAACCAGGTTCTTAGTGATTTTTGGAACATGAAGTACATCTGCCAAGTACTTTGTTTTGCCATCCTGCATAGCCAATGGCACTTTACCAACCTGCGTAATTGGGTGCGCAGTATCATCACCTGTTTCAACATAACCTGGCTTATCCAAATTTTTGACATCATGAAACCACTCACCATGACTGGTCATGTGGTTAGAGGCACCTGAATCAACATACCAGTCACCACCTTGGGCATCCACCAAACATGTGTAACTATAGTTTGACTTCTTGTATATACTTATAAATTAGTGAACATTTTTTTGACTCCATCTTTATTACTTCCAAAACCACCTCCAGCTTATCAAAATCACTTGACCCTCCATTATGACCCCTCCACATAGGATGAGATTAAGTTTCATAATCCTCCCGTAATCCATTCCTTATGAGGCCCTTTTGAGACCCCATTTCTCCCCTAATGGATGATGCTTTGATTAGACATCCTCTTGTGAATGCACTAACCATTGTTCATTCTGATTTAATGGAAAACATTAAGATTGAAATTGAACAGGATTGTTTTTATGTTTCTATCCTTGACAAGCTTGCCAAGAATCCTTCTAAGGGAGTCGAGGGAAGATTTCACTTAATAAATGGGAATTTGTATTGTAATGACAGACTTTGTGTGCCTAAACAATCCTATTTTAAGGCTAAATTTTTGCATGAATGTCATGATGCATCATTCTATGGACATGTAGGATATAACAAAACATATAGCAAGGTTAGAAAGCCTTTCTTTTGGCCTAATTTGAAAAATGATGTCCGTTGCTATGTTAGGAAATGTTTACACTATCAACGAGTCAAAAGTGAACAACATAGAATGCCAGATCTAATGGAATCCCTAGATATTCCTCTTCGAAAGTGGGAATCTATTTCAATGAACCTCATCACTAAATTGCCTATTACTAGATGGGGGTACGATACTATTATTGTTGTTGTTGATTGTTTCACCAAAATAGCCCATTTCTTTCCAATGAAAAAGGCTAATGGTTTTCTTGATGTAGCCAAATTATTTGTAAGAGAAATCTTTCGCTTGCACGGTATGCCTAAGAGTATTGTCTCTGATAGGGATTCAAAGTTCACATCTAATTTTTGGTGCACTAAATGTAAAGCAATAGGAATTGAACTTAAAATGAGCACAAAATTTCATCTGCAAAAAGATGGGAAAACTGAAATAGTAAATCGTTTTTTGGAAGACATTCTTAGAATGTATGTTAATGAGAAGCAAAGTAATTGGATTGAATTCTTATCTTTGGCTGAGTTTGCTGGTTGAGTTTTCTTATAATAGTTCATGGCATAGCTCAATTCAAATGACTCCCTTTGAAGCTATATATGGACAAAATTGTCATTCACTAGTTAATTTCTCTACTCAGCTAACCTAGGTGGCATACTAACTGAGCCACTAACTAGAGTACATAAAGATAGCTGTCATCTAGCTATTATTCATGGGTGGTGTACCAACTGCATCTGTAGCTAACAAGTCAGTGACATAAATGCACAACGGTCACCCTGGCATATCATGAGTGGAGCTCGATATCTCAACAAAATCATCAGGAATGGTTTACCGAGATGAAAACATAAGAAGGACCAAAGAATGTTATCTACATAGTAACACACCAAATCTAGTTCAAGGGAAAGGCATTGTCCCTATGAACAATTTCAGTGGTAACACCATATTAGATAAAGTGGGACAAAAGTTGCAATTTGGGAATTTTGAAATTGGGTGGATTTCATTAAATTTGGGAAAGGTTTCATTAAATTTGGGAAAATTTTCATTGATTGTGGGATTTTTTCCAATATTGAATATGATGATATTTGGAAATTTCAATGATTATGAAAATCTTCATTGGTTGTGAAAAGTTTCATTGGGTATAATAACCAAAACAAAGCATTTGTGGTAGAGTTTGAAAATCATGTATTTGGTGGTGTTAATAAACACTGTTTGCAGACAACATGTATATTTTATTTGAGGTGTTAATAAACACCAGTTGGTGGTGTTAACAAACACCGTGCAAAGTGAACCACTAGAAACAAAGTTGTTGGTGGTGAAAGACAACTTCTAAAAATTGTCATATTAATAATATGCAAATATCCCTTGATAAGATAACAACAATTGAGAAACATCACATGAGAACACATATTACAACGGAAGTTTGGGAGATCAAGAGGGAGAAAATCATCACCATTTTCTATGCTCTGATACCAAGCAAACTCTCCTATGATTTGATACATACACTCTATGGAATCTTAATCTTCTTGGGTCTATTTATGGCTTTTAATGTCCACGACTAGACCAATGCATCAAAACACTCCCATACCTGTGGATCCAACCTATTCTATGCCCAATACTTGTTCTAGTAGTCAACATAGGCATCTGCATCACTGAGCCCATTTCTCTTAATTGATGGTGTCCAATACTGAATTAATAATTTCTTAAATTTAGGACATCTTGGCACTTGATACAGCAACCCCAAGTCATATGGGGTATATAGGGTCTGATGGCCTCACCAAGACGAAGTTGCCTTGCTTAACATCCACCATTGGTCTAAACTCTTCCCTTGGTTTACCTTGTAGCGGCCTGCAATAGTGATCATTCCATTCCTCATAGCCTTGGAGCTCATTAATGCAAGCATCTATATCATCCTCCTCATGAGGCGATTGTGTTCTTGGCCAAAAGTCTCTGTACACTCCTATCTCTGAGATGTTTTCCTGTTCGAGCTCAACAATCATGGTTTTCCAATAGTCTATCACTGGCCTAATGTAGGACTCATACGATGCATTATTTCCACTTGCAAATCTCTCCCAAAACTTACTGTAATCCTTTATGCTTGATATTAATTGCAAGTGATCTCTCACAAATGCAGCCATTGGCAGTATATCTGGACAACTTGTTGGCAACAAAGCTCAATTCCCCCTTCAGTGGTGGGCATCCGATTCGGTGATTTTGGATGCACCTTGTACTGCATCATAGGTCTGTCACCTTGCATGTAAAATCGAAATTGTAATGGCTTTGCATGACCAACTAGCATTTCTTTCCCATCGCATAGGTAGCAATCCACATAATCCTTCAAGTTAGGAACCCATGTAAGAAGAAATGGTGCTGGTGAAGATGATGTCTATTTTTTGAACGTATCTATCAAATGAGGGAAAGTGAATGTTTGTCCCCACTTGGAAGCTCTCATAGAGCCTACTGAACATTGCATCAATGTCCTCATGGGTGTGCCTTGCCATCAAGAAGACCAATTGAATTGTCTTGAAAATGCCCCTTGCTACAAGAAGAGAAAGGTATGCAAACAATTTTTGTTCTCAGACCCACAATTATCTAGTTGGAGTAGCAAGTTCTCTGGCAACTTTTGGTATGGTGGCTCAACAACAACACTTCCCTTTGAAGAGGGTGGGTTTTCTCTTGTATTTGATAGCAACAAATTCGTACATGTGTCTATAGCCCTTGCAATGGAAGTTGTCATGGCATCCGTGATAGACTTCGGGTCTCTTTGTTTAGGCACCCTATTAATGAAAGTGTACCTTCTTTTCTTTGAAGATGGATCACCCCTTTTCAACATTTGATCATTGACCACCTCATCCATGCTAGCAACGTGGTCCATGGGCACATACTGTTGCAATGGGCTTCCATCAAGTAAGGTAATTTGCTTGATGGGACACTTAACTAGGTTGAGAGAGCTAGCATCTTGCATAGAAGACCCACTTCCTGTAATTTGTTCTTTCTTTTCAATACCCACACCAATGCAATCGTTACCCAATAGGTCAAAGTTTATAGAGTCACCTAGGAAAACATACAAGATCACACCTTCCCCCATGGTCTTTTTTTTGCTCTCATCCCACAAGACAATCTTTTTCTTTTCAAGATTCACAACTAAAATTTTCATTTTCAATGAAGAAACTTCCATTGCCTCAACATAAGTTGGCTCAGGCTCACTTGGTCCGCCTTCTTGAGTCATAGGATCATCTAAAGAATCACCAACATGTTTTAGAGAGCCCTTAGACCACTTGACAACACTCCAAAGTGCCTCACCAATAAGCACTGCATCCATAGTGTGAAATGGCAAGAGCATGTTACTATTGATAGACTTCTCCATTATCACCGATACATTTTCTGCCCCAATCTTCACACCTCTACAGTAGGCCTCGATCCTCCAGATCTATTGCACACACTACACCAATTCCAACCACTTCATTCCCCACCATCATCATGACCTTGTCCCCGCATTTGATAGCCATCCCATGTCATTACGATTACAGGTAAATAAATTATGAACAAACCACAACCAAAGAATTTCATAAGACCAACAAAGATGTCCTTGTAGTGGGGAAGAATGGCAGTAGTGCCATTCTCAATGTGGGATTGTGGAGAATGGCACTGGTGCCGTTTTCCATGTGAGTCTGGCTTTCCTATGGACATTGGCACTAGTGCCAATCTCCATGTGGGTTTATGGAGAATGGCACCAGTGCCATTCTCCCCAAACCCACATAGAGAAATGGCACTAATGCTAATCCCCTAGTGGGTTATTGAAGAATGGCATTGGTGCCAATCTCCAGAATCCATGAATGAGTCTATACAATTTTTTTGTGAAACTATTAATTATTTCCCTAAAATTATTCTCTAAAGCATGACTTCTTTCCACCATCATCATGACCTTGTCCCTACATCTGCCCCTCTCATTGCGATTAAAAGAAATTAATTATGAACAAGCCATATCGAAAGAATTTCATAAGACCAACAAATATGTCCTTGTAGTGGGGAAGAATGGCACCACTGCCATTCTCCATGTGCGATTGTGGAGGATGGCATTGGTGCCATTTTCCATGTGAGTCTATCTTTCCTATGGAGAATGGCACCAGTGCCATTCTCCATGTGGGATTGTGCAAAATTTCATAAGACCAACAAAGACATCCTTGTAGTTTGAGACAATGGCACCATTGCCATTCTCCATGTGGTATTATGGAGAATGGCACTAGTGCCATTCTCCAGATGATTATGGCTTTCCTATGTACATTGGCACTAGTGCAGATCTCCATGTGGGTTTATGGAGAATGGCACTAATGCCATTCTCCCCAAACCCACATAGAGAAATGGCACTGATGCCATTCCCCTAGTAGGTTCTAGAGAATGGCATTGGTGCCAATCTCCAAGATCCATGAATGAGTCCCTAAAATTTTGGTAATTTGATAAAACTTTTTTTAAAGCATGAATGATTTCCACCATCATCATGACCTTGTCACCACATTTAATAGCCAACCCCTCTCATTACAATTATAGGATGTTAATTATGAACAAACTACAACCAAAGAATTTCATAAGACCAACAAAGATGTCATTGTGGCGGGGGAGAATGGCACCGGTGCCATTCTCCATGTGGGATTGTGGAGAATGGCACTCCAAGTGAGTCTGGCACTAGTACCATTCTCCATGTGGGATTGCGGAGAATGGCACCAGTGCCATTCTACATGTGAGTCTGGCTTTCCTATGGAGAATGGAATGAGTGCCATTCTCCATGTGGGATTGTGGAGAATGGCACTGGTGCCATTCTCCATGTGAGTTTTGCTTCCTATGGGGAATGGAACCAGTGCCATTCTCCATGTGGGATTGTGGAGAATGGCACTGGTGCCATTCTCCATGTGAGTCGAGCCTTCCTTTGGAGAATGGCACCAGTACCATTCTCCATGTGGGATTGTGCAGAATTTCATAAGATCAACAAAGATGTCCCTGAAGTGGGGGAGACATGTGGGATTGTGCAAAATTTCATAAGATCAACAAAGATGTCCCTGAAGTGGGGGAGAATGGCACCATTGCCATTCTCCATGTAGGATTGTGGAGAATGGCACCGGTGCCATTCTCCATATGAGTCTAGCTTTCCTATGTACAATTGCACTAGTGCTGATCTCCATGTGGGTTTATGGAAATTGGCACCTGTGCCATTCTCCCCAAACCCACATAGAGAAATGGTAGTGATGCCAATACCCTCGTGGGTTTTTGGAGAATGGCACTAGTGCCAATCTCCAGAATCTATGAATGAGTCCCTAAAAATTTTAGTATTTTGATAGAACTTTTTTCTAAAGCATGAATTATTTCCACCATCATCATGACCTTGCATTTCTTTGTGTGTAGGTATTATTTGTTGGTAAGAATTTCATATATATATATATATATATATAGAGAGAGAGAGAGAGAGAGAGAGAGAGGGCCACCCCTCCTTTAATGTAAGTTTCTCTTTAATCTTCTACATAATCAGATTTTTACATTGCATGTGATATTTCATTAATTACTTGCATAGTTTGGATACTCTAATTTCTATGAGATATACATTGTGAGAATGAGGATGAGGGTTTTGATCAAGAATTTTGGAACGGTTAGGTTTTATCGTGACATGGATATCAATATCATTGACATGGTGAGCTAGTGTAATCATGGTCAATAACCTAATATCCCTTTAGTGGGTTGTCTTATGATCAAATCATCAACGTATAAAATCATCATTTATTTCTTGGGCCCCTTTGAATGAAGATTCATGTTTACATCTTATGCACTCTATATCAAGATGATTCTTGATAGATGTTTACATCTTATGCACTCTATATCAAGATGATTCTTCCAAAGGAGTCATAGATCCATTGGTATGATGCTCAAGGTGTTGAGAGTTCACGCTCAACATCATGTGATCATGTGTGCATAGCTCCATCACGTGATCATATGTGCATAGCACTGACCTTATAGAGTGCTATAAAGGAAAGGGTTAGATTCCCTAACCCTAACCCTAAAAGGGTTTGTATATATTCTATTTTTTCAACTACATCTAGTGTACAGTTAGTCATTTGTGGTGTGCTCTCTAGCTATGCCCTCTCTCCTCATTTCCACTCTTCTCCTCTCCCCTCTTCATATTTTGTCATGGTATCAGAGCTTCCTTGTCTTCCGCTGAGACATTGAGATTCTTGAGAGTGCGAGAGAGATTGTGAGATTGAGAGTTCTCTTGAGTGATTGTGAGGTCCTTCCCTTCACTTCCGTTGAGAGAAATTTCCATCCATTGAGAGAAATTTCCATCCATTGAGAGGAAATTTCTGTCCATTATTCTTTCTTTGAGTGCTTCTTGAGAGATCTAGTGATTGAGAGAGAGAATTGTGAGAGGAAATTTCCATCCATTGAGAGGAAATTTCCATCCATTATTCTTTCTTTGAGTGCTTCTTGAGAGATCTAGTGATTGAGAGAGAGAATTGTGAATTCCTTTGCATTCATTTCTGTGTGAGAATTCCGTTCATTCTTATTGTGAGAAAGAGGCTAAGCATTGAGAGAGATAGAGAGATCTATTCTCTACAACAATCTCGGAGAGGAGGTTTCTTTGAGAGATAAGTTTCTTCTTGAGAGTGTTCTATTGTGAAAGAGTTCTCCATTGAGCTCTAGTGTGAAAGAGTTCTACTTCATCGAGCTCTAGCTACGTTCCAACAACTCCCAATCAACTCTGTTCCAATACTGGGCTTCACCTAAGGCTTCAACATATCCAGCCAGATGACAACTGCAGCACTTCGAAGCCACATCATCTTTAACAGCCGCTTCGTGCACTAGCAAGCACAACTCTGCCCTCTCCATCAAAGGCCGGCGTAGCCCACCGAATGGCTACCATTAGCTCTCATAGCGCAGCCCACCGAATGGCTGCCATTAGCCATTGCCCACCGAATGGCTGCCATTAGCTCTCATAGCGCAGCTCCAAAAAGGCCAGTGCTCCTTCACGGACTGCTCACTAGTGAGCAGCCTCTTTTACGATAGCCCACAGCAAGGTAGCTCAACAGATTGCCATCAGCCTACGGCTCCTTCTACAGCCAATCGACGGATGACCTCCGAACGGGGTCCCGGCTCCTGCTCACGGGCTATAGCCTCCGACGCTTCCATCGACTAGCCACCAGCCCATCTAAAGCCTTCAAACGGTCATAACATCGAAGGTGAAGGAGATGGAGAGGACGACGAAGATGACCAGGATCCATCGAAACTTGACCTAGTAGTCGACGTAAGTTTTCTTGCGCTTGGGGCGGAGAGGCTGGCGAAGCTCGAATGGCCTCTCACTCTTCTAAGCTCTCAACTCATAGAACAGCAGCGGTGGCGGCTCTAAGATCTCTAAGCCTCACCTCCTTGTATTCAGTTGCTTCGCCAACGCGTTCTTTTACTTTGGATTGAGCATACTGTGCTCCTTGAAGCTCTCCATAGCGTGCGACTCCAAAGCTCCATCGATGGAGAAGACGACGAAATCCGAAAGATTTCGTCCAAAAACACCATATTAGAGAATTTGGGAAAATCCTGATAATTTGGGAACTTTTGAGGGGTTGTAATTATGTAACATTCAATGTTTTTCATTGATTTTTCCCATAGATTTGGGAGTCCATCCAAATCTTGCAAATGTGCATGGTTTGCATCAACATAAATAAAATGTCAAATGTTGAGGTTTCGACCAATGCATGGTATTTTTTGATGGGTTGCACTCCATTGACTTTCTCCCTGGATTTGGCCGTGTATATGAAATTCACAATTTGGAGTGTGCCTGTTCTGCATTAGCCGAGAAAAAAACATCATATGTTTGAGTTTAATGAAGCATTTTTTGCCTCTTCTCAAAAATAGGTGGTGTTCAAAAACACCATTTTAGTTTAGTTGGAGAAAAAGTAAGAATGCAACACTAGTCCTTGATATTTTGTCGAGTGTGCAAAACTTGCAACCACAAAGCAATGGTCTGCAAAAAAAAAGATAAAGAAAAAAGATCAATGTCATACCTTCCAAATATTTGTCAGTATTCAAATAAATTATTGTTGTGCAAGGAAAAAAAAGTCATGCTTTTCAAGTACCTTCACTCCATTGTGGAGTCAGCATCAGAGTCAGAATTTGTTCTATGAGCCAAATTGGATAAAGCTCGCTTGCGTGCAATGGTTGGTATCTTCACCTTGATGGGGAGGTTGCTGCTCTTCGAGGAAACCTTCTTTGAGAGGTTACATTTTGGAACCCATGACCATACAATAGCATCAACAGATTCCCAACGTGGAAAATCACCTTTATTGCACATCCAAATCTTGTTCCAACAATCTGCATACACCTCCTCAATTTCTGCATTGTGTCTTTTGCATATAGGTGCCCAATATTGTATGAAAACCTTCTTGAAATTTTTAGATTTATTATCCTTCTGTACATCAGTTTGAGCAATGCCTAGCCAAATTGGGTAAATTTTTTCTGCTGGTCGAACCAAAAGAAAGTGTCCTTTTTGTACATCAACCATTGGATCAAATGATTGTTTTGGCTTTTTCCTTTGAGGTCCACAGTAATGATCATTCAACTCTTCAATTCCTTGAAACTCATCGTTTTCATTATCAAATACTTGCACACAATCAATATGTTGCGTCTTTGGCCAAAATCTCTCGTACATGCCCTCTACACTATTGTTTGGTTTATCAAGCTCATCAATCATGTTCTTCCAGTACTTCACTACTGGCTTGTAAAACTTTGTGAAAGATGCATCTGGACCTTGCAGGTGTGCCCATTTTTCCCAAAAGCGTACATACTCCTTGATACCAACTATCACATCTAAGTGATCCTTCACATACTTGAACATGGTTACATAAGGCGGCTCTCCACTTGGTAGCATTGGATGACCATCCGGATGTCTCTTCCACAACTCAATGCCACCTTCACTTGGTTGCCAATCTAATGATCGTGGATGCACTTTATATTGCATGATAGGAACTTCATTTCGCATAAAGAACCGAAATTGGAGAGGCTTTGAGTGTCCCACTAAAGAATCTTTTCCATCGCATAGGCATCCATCAACATAGCTCTTGAAATCAGGGACTTCCGTTACCAAAAATGGCGTTGGAGAAGACTCCTCACATTGTCTAAAAGTATCCATGAGATGTGCAAATGTCAATGTTTGGCTAGTTCTTAACCTCTCTGAAAACCTGCTAAACATTGCATCAATATCCTCATGTGTATGCCCAACCATCAAGAATCCCAATTGAATTGACTTGAAAATCCCTCGAGCAACAAGTAATGATAGGTATGCAAACAAGTACCTATTCTTGTTTTCAGAACCACAATTATCCAACTGCAACAATAGGTGTTCGGGTAGTTTCTTATAAGGATTTTCTTGATGGGAACTTCCAAGTCCAAGGTCTTTTAATGTTCCACCCACTGCTCCAAGATGAAGTTGTTGCTTGCCATTAGAAACATAGTGAGAATCCAATGCTTCTCTTGAGGTTAGTGCATTTAGCAGAGCATTGTCAGACCTTGGCATCCCATCATGTACTAAATCTCCAAGTGCATGGTTATCAAATCTTTCAAGATTTCTCAAACACAAAGCCAATGAACCAATCGTGAAGTTAGGATCCGACGGCCACAAGGATAAAGAAAAGTGACCATAACGTCCTTGACCATGTCCATGTGTTATCATGCCAGTCAAAGCCACTGGGAGCTGAAAGGACTTGTCTGTGTCCTTTGAACGATTGCGTAATCTAGGGATGGCTGTCTTCTTTTGGTCCATCTTATCATGGATAATGCACAAGTATGTCTGAGGATACATTTCAGAAAATCTGCGCCAAGTGTAGTACACATTTCTACAACTTTTTTGTTGTAACATGTGTTTTCTTCTATCTTCCATCAACTTATTACGTTCATTTTGGCATTTTGTCGCTGCAAGCTGAGCCTTGATTGCACTACATAAACCACACTTAGAGAATTCACTTGTTTTTGACAAAGTTACATGCTTGAATTCAGAGTTCCATATGCGGTTGAATGTGGAAGTTGACATCTCTTTACAACCCAAACTATGCTTTAATTGCATGTTAACTTCATAGAGAATATCAACCTGCTTGTATACATCCGGTATCACCAACTGTGTTTCCCTTGATCCATCCTGAAGTGTTCTACTTTTGTGTGGCATACGCTCAGAATTGTTATCCACAAAATCTTGGATTATGGCTCTACCCAGTTCTGTGTGGTCCCAACCTCTCCGCACGATTCCTTTATTACCATGTATGCACCTTCGTATACCAATTTCAAATTGCTCCCTGTATCGATAAAATGTTGTTTTTGGAATACCATGCATTTCATACCATGCTCTACAACAAACTTGAATACCATTCAATGAAAAGACATATTTGAACAGCCCATTGTCATCTTTTCTACAAGCAACCCCAAGAGTGTCATATACATAATTGGTGCGAGCCTCCAAACTTTGGCCCCAATACTCTATGCGTAATTTGGATATCATTTGACGATCGGCAAATTGACAACAATTTTGTTTACAACAATCAATCATAGATACTTTTATGACTGCATCCCTTGTGAGTCTAGATGATGCTAATGGCATGCCATGTTTTTTAGCTTTTCTCTTTATCATGCAGTAACGCCTCTTTTTTGTGGATTTTTCCATTGGGTCCTCATCTTCCATGTGCTTTTTCCCAGAACCACTTGAAGAATTCATGGTGTCATCGATTCTTAATGAAGTTCCATCTAAAAAGGTTATTTGTGCAATGGGCCATTTTATTAAGTGGATGGTATCGATGCCTGATACATCATTATGATACTTTTCAATTCCCACACCTAGATTACCTTCACCAAGCATCTCAAAATTTATAGGTTCAAATGGGTAGACATACAAAACAACACCCTCTGCAATGCTCTTGGTTTTTTGCTCATCCCATATTAAGACTTTCTTGTCCTTCCATGATTCTCGAATGGAAAACTCATCATATTCACATAGAGGTTCAACGTCAATGGTATCTAATGTTATATCATTCATTGGTACAATAGCTCCATTGACATTGTCCACACAACTCATTGATCGTGCTTTCCAACGAACAACACTACCCAAAGCCTCATAGACTAAGAATGCATCCATTGTAGGAAATGGAAGAAGTGCACTTTCATCCATACAAATATCGATCGCCACTGATACATTGTTTTCTCCCAAGGGCACACCTTGGCACATGTCATCATGTGATGTAGAGAATATTGTCCCAATGGCAACAATCTTTCCACTGACAAGCAAGTTGACTTTAACCCCCACTTTCAATGTGGCACCTGCATAGTACATAGCATTTGTTATAGTTCAATATTGATATCTGATGGTGTGACTTAGGATGAAAATGCTTTACAAGATTTCATTGCAAGACCAAATCTTCCTAAACCTTGGTGCTTTGAATTTTAGGCAGCAAAATTTGGCTACATGGCCAAATCTTCACAAACCATGGTGCTTTGAAATGGAGATAGCAAGATTTGTCCACACAAAAAAATTTCCCGAGACGCTGGTGCTTTCAAGAAGCCATCAAGATTTATCCACACATCCAAATCTACTTAGACCCCTTGGTGCTTTGAAAGAAGCCCACAAGATTTGGCCACATGGTCAAATCTCCGCAGACCCTGGTGCTTTGAAAGGAGCCAAAAAGATTTGGCCACATGGCCAAATCTCCTAAGACAGTAGTGCTTTGAAAGAAGCAATAAGATTTGGCCACGCGGCCAAATCTGCTCAGACCTTGGTGCTTTCAAAGAAGCTAGCAAGATTTGGATGCACGGCCAAATCCTTCGAGACCTTGGTGACTTCTTTCAAAGCACTGAGAAGATTTGTTTGTGGCGTTCTTTCAAACTTGGGGAGATTTGGTCATGTGGCCAAATCTTGTAGGCTTCTTTCAAAGCACTAGGGTATGGAGAGTTTTGGCCGTGCAACCTCCTCTTGCATGCTTCTTTCAAATCACCAGGTTCTAGGAGATTTGGCCACAAAATCTTTCAAAGCATTAGGGTTTGGGAAGATTTTGCCGTGCTGCCAAATGTTGCCAGCTTCTTTGAAATCACTAGGAAGATTTGGCCACATGGCCAAATCTTCTTTCAAATCACTAGGAAGATTTGGCCACATGAACAAATATTCAAACGTTAAATTTAAAAATTGAAAATCCAGATTTTAAAATTTAAAATTTAAAGTTCAAAATTCAAAATTCAAAATTTAAAATAAAAAATTCAAATTTCAAGTTTCAAGTTTCAAATTTTGAAATTCAAATCTAGAGATCCTACTTTCAAAAAAATCGTACATGCTTTTCATGATTCACGCTATTACACTTTAAAATCATACTATTACTGTAAAAGCAAACTAGAAAATCTAAAACTATTAAAAAACCAAAACTTTAAAAGGCAAAGCTAAACAAACCTTTTAAACCAAGCATAAAAAGTAAACCTATGAGAAGGAATTGAATTCGTCTTCATGGGGGATCAAGTGCTAGGCTCACCTTGTTCTCTCCCTTCCTAGATCTCCAATGTGTACATAGGGTGGTTTGAGAGCTTTAGGACAACGTCTTAGATGGGGTAGTTCTTGGAAAACACTCCTCCACCCTTGCTTAGCTAATTGCAAGCCAAAAAGTTCAAAACTATGTCAAAATGAGAGGTCCCGGGAGGCTCCCCATCCCAGTTTTGTCCTAACAATGTGTACTTAACTATGTAGGTTTTAAAATTCCATTACCAATTCAACTCTCCATAGATTCCACACACAATAGTTGGATTAGAAAGAGGTCTTTTTTTTTTTTTTTTTTTTTTGCTCTACATGCTTTTGGGTGGATTGCTCCTTCCCCCCAAAACAGCTTTTTTGGGGGGATTCTTCCTTCTCCCCTATTTTTGGGTTCCTCTTCGTCGCTGCTCCTCCTCCTTCTCACCATTCGTCGTTCCTCGATGCTCCTCATCCCTCCAAATCGTCGTTCCTCCTTCGCGCGTTTCGTCGCTGCTCATCGTCCCTCCGAATCTTCTCGTCTTCTCCTCGTCCCTCCGTCGTCTTCTCTCCCACTGCTACTCCTCCTTCTCACGGTTCCTCTTCCGCTCATGCTCTGCTCTGCTCTCGCTCATGCTCCGCATTACTCCTCTCCGTCCCTCCACTCTCCTCGTCCCTCTGTCGTCTTCTCTCCCGCTGCTGCTCCTCCTTCTCACACAGTGCTTCAAATGGAGATTTCTCACACTACTGAAGTGTGAGAGAGAAGAGGAATGAGTGGAGCGATAAGTAGATCTTAACGCAGACAAAGAAGAACGAAGCAAAGGCCAAGTTCTTCACCGCTAACCTTTTTTTGTGGAGCACATCTAGACAAGAGGAATGAGCTCAGCGAATAAGAAGATCCTACCGGAAGAACGAAGCACAGGCGAAGTTCTTCAGCGCTAAAAATCGTGTTGGGGAATCGCTAGATGTGCCGATAATGAGTGCCAAAGGAAAGATGGTACCAAGAAGGTAGAGAATGCGAAAGAAGTGATACAAGGGTACACAGTTCTTCCAAAAGAGCTACAACGAAAGATCTGTGCGACAATCCAACAAAAAGGAAAAGCAACGTGGGTGTACAATGTGCTTCAAATGCTTGAAGAGAGAAGTTTAAAGGTTGTCCTTCGTACATTTTCACCACGTATCTTTTGACAAGTTGCTCTTCATACATTTAGGACTTATCTTTCCAGACTGAGCTGCAAATCGAAAGCGGACATTCGCTCCCCTCTGGTGCTCTTCTCTCCGTGCTTCTCTCCTTCGGCTCCTCTTCCGTTTGCCAGCAAGAAAGAAAACTCCTACAATTGCTAGAGCTACTCTCTCTACAGCTCCTACAATTGCTTGAAATCCAAATAGCACAAGCTCACGAACAACAATGGCTACTCAATCATCCAAGTAAGAAAAAGAAAGAAATCGAAAGTGTACCTAATTCTTGCATCTTCTCCATTTTTTCCATTTCGAAACACCACGATTTGAAAGAAAGAGTCTTGTAAAAGTAGGAATCTCGAAGTGTGATTTGAAAGTAGGGTCTTTATTATATGATTTGACTTTCAGATCTTGAAATTTGAAATTTGAATTTTGTATCTAAGATTCAAAATTTTAATTTTGAATTTTGAATTTTAAATTTTGAATCTCAGATTTTGAATTTTGAATTTTGAAATTTTCAGATTTGAAATTTGAATCTTAAGATTTGAATTTTGAATTTTAAATGGGGAGATTTGGCCATGCGGCCAAATCTTCTTGGCTTCTTTCAAAACATACAAGATTTGGCCATACAGCCAAATCTTCTTAGACCTTGGTGATTTGAAGAAGCTATAAAGATTTGGCATCACAACTAAATCTTCCTAAACCTTGCTGCTTTGAAAAGATTTGTCCACATAGCCAAATCTTCCTAGACACTCATGATTAGAAAGAAGATAGCAAGATTTGGCCGCATGGCCAAATCTCCCTAGACCCTCGTGATTAGAAAGAAGTTAGCAAGATTTGGCCACATGGCCAAATCTCTTTAGACCTAGGTGATTTAAAAGAAGCTAGAAAGATTTGGCATCACAACCAAATCTCCCCAAATCTTGTTGCTTTGAAAAGATTTGGCCGCACGGCCAAATCTCCCTAGACCCTTGTGATGAGAAAGAAGCTAGCCGCACAGTCAAATCTCCCTAAACCCTCGTGACTTATAAAAAGCTAGAAAGATTTCACATCGTAGCCAAGTCTCCCCAAACCTTAGTGCTTTGAAAACTTAGTGCTTTGAAAAGATTTGGCTGCACGGCCAAATCTCCCCAAACCTGGCGCTTTGAAAAGATTTGGCTGCATGGCCAAATCTTCCTAAACTTGTGCTTTGAAAAGAATTGGCCGCATAGCCAAATCTCCATAGACCCTTATGATTAGAAAGAAGCTAGCAAGATTTGACCACACACAAATCTCACCAAACCCTGGTGCTTTGAAAAGATTTGGCTGCACGGCCAAATCTCCATAGACCCTCGTGATTAGAAAGAAGCTAGCAATATTTGGCCGCACGGCCAAATCTCCCTAAATCCAAGTGATTTAAAAGAAGCTAGAAAGATTTAACTGATTTGAAAGAAGCTAGCAAGATTTGGTCGCACAGCCAAATCTCTCCAGATCCTAGTGCTTTGGAAGAAGCCCACAAGATCTGGACACAAGGCCAAATCTCCCCAAACTTTGGTGCTTTGAAAGAAGCCCATATGATTTGGCCACACATCCAAACCTCCCCTTCCAGTGCTTTAAAAGAAGCCCATAAGATTTGGCCGCACGGCCAAATCTCCCTAGTGCGGCCAAATCTCCCTAGAATCTGGTGCTTTCCAAATCTACTACTATGTCTAGTGTCAATTCTAGATTCTATTTCAGATATGTTTATCGATAATGTGTTTTGTCTAACATTAAAGATTATAAAGATGATAGTTTTATATTGCTTGGGTTTTTTTACAGGAAAGACACAAATGTGAAGAAGGTTGAGAAAGTTATAAGTGGATTTGCAGAAAAAAGCATACCTTGGTACTTTGACATATATAGTATTGAGGGAGCACAGTTGACACGAGTTCACTTATTTGTTTCGTTACCTAATAAAAGTGCATACACTTGTGTTGGATCGGTACATCAAATCACTGAAGATGTGGTTGGAAAAGAGGGAGATATTGGATTATTGATCATTATAAATCAAAATAAGAAGTTTCTCTTGGATCCCAATGATTATGAAGCATCTCGTATGAAGTCTGATGTAGATGACAACATGCACTCAAGAGGCTGGATAAGTGTTGAATCAATTGATGGAAATGAAATTGACACAGTGACAACAATCATTGAATCATATCGCAAAGTTTCAGCAACATTAAAGAAGCGTAAGAGTGGGGAAGATAGTGGGGAAGGAACAAAGAAAGGAAAATCGACTGTGGTTCAAGCACCAGGTGGTAGCGGAGAAGGGGCAAAGAAAGGAAAGCTAACTATAGTTGATGTACCACAAGAAGGAACACCTCCAGAGGGTATGCTAGCAGTTGTGGAAAGAAGCAGTGGTAGTGAATTGGAGCCAAGTGGAAAGGTCATAGGAAAGAAAGGGCAAAAGAAACCATCAGGCTTGGTGGAATATGAAAAATACTACTCATTCGGGTTGCATGCAACATTTTCAATTCCAGTTACAAGATGTCAAAAAGCTCCTCCAAGCTATGTATATAGAGGGTTGAACAAAGAGCATGTGGAGAAGCTTGCTGCAGACTTCGGTTATAACTCTAGGCCTCCTGCTGCTGTAGCGGATTTAATGCCTTTCAATCCTGAAACAAAGCAGCCCCTGGAAAGGGTAGATAAAAAGGATTTAACCAAGTGCCACTACTGGATACTATCTGGACAACATTCAATATATGCTGCTAAAATATTCACATCTAATGATGATAACAGCACGGCCCAAAGAAAGAACTACTACCGCACCCGCCAGGTGAGGATTGTAGTGAATTGTCCCGCACGCTTTTGTGTGGAGATATCAAAGATGGCAAACCTGGAGTCTCAAAATATCTTGAGACAATCTCCATACATTGATATACTTAAGCAGGTGAGGGGACAATGGATTCTCTTTAACAGACCCAAGAAAGCACAACAAGGGCTTGCAAAAGGACATCCAGATCGTGAGAATTGGGATGTAAGTACAGATTTTAATTATGAATCATTTTTTACAAGTCGGTTTCATAATTATTGCATTCTAATGGATTCATATATTTTGCAGGCTTTCATTGACACTGGCAAGGTAACATTGGGCAATAGCTTTGCCACGAAGGATGTACATATGATAATCACAAGCGATGCCATTTATGATGGTTGGATCTCCATCCTTGAGGATTACATTGCAGGCAAATATTCACAAGATGGAAAATGCCGTAGGCAACCCACAGTCTCAATGTTTAGATGCTTGCGTGGATTGAGTGATGATCAAATTGGTCAAATTCAAAATGACATTAAGGAAGGTAGAGTAGTCATAGCTAAAACAAAGACTGATGCCATGATTCTTGATATTGAAGGACGAGCTATGCAGATCAAGAGAGATGCTGCACTACAAGAAGAACTTTATATGTTTATATCCGCAGAACGGCCTTCTTTAATGTTAAAAAATTGGGATGAGTGCAGATTACATTTTAAAATTACTCCAGAATTGTATCATCGGATTCGTGGTTGCTCTGACTCATGGTTAAAAGTGAAGCTTCAACAAGGCAAGGAAACTCCACCATTGCCTGATGCTGCAAAGGGGTATCTGAGGTGGATTATGGGACAAAGTGAAGGTGCAAGTCATGGGCCGAATTCCACCCGGCCTTGGAGGTTCTACACAGTCGGTTCAAACATGGAGGGAATGGAATTTATACATAATGTGTACCAAGAGCCAATGGCAATAGGGGTTGCCTTTTTGGATGTAATGTATGGACCAAGCAGAAGTAGAAATTGGAATGAGGATCGCTTTGAGTGTTTGTTGAAAAGCTTGATGACAATCGCTTCTCCCCCAGTGCAATTCCTTCTTGTGGTGTTCTTGACCATGGACCATGTATCATGTTTGAAGAATGCATTAAATAAGACATGCGGACAATATAAAATACACTTCGGTTGCCTTAATTTTGAAACTGCAGATATATTTGTCACTGGATCTATGGATGGCTTAATTGCATGTGTATTGGTAAGCAAGGAAAAGCATTTCAATGATATTGAGCGCTATACCAATGCACAATGTAAGCCATCAATATATGTTGCAGATGAAAAATATGAAAAATCAAGTGGTGCAGAAGAATCAGGTGATGAGGATGATGATGACGAGGATGATGATGATGAATTTGACATTGAATTGTCCTTGAAAAGAAAACGTTCAAGTATCATGAAAGACATGATCATGGGTTTCTGTCGAGAAGATGAGTATGTATTGGACTTGTTCGCTGAGGGGCTTGCTGCAATAGAGTCTCTTTCTTGTAAGAGGCGTGTTGTTTCAGTTGTTGAGACTTATGAGGAGTTGGCAAAGGTTGAAAGTATATGTTGCACGTATGCTTACAGTAATCATGAAATTCGACAATGGGCTGGCTTGCAAGAACCAATATTGGCAATAGAGGGGGTGCCAAAAGAAGATGATACAATTGAAGGTGGAGGGGATAAAGAAATTGATACCATACCAGGACAAAAAGAGCTTCAACCCTTCAATGAAGAGCAGCGTGAGCATTTACAAAAACACGCTTCAAAGTTTTGGGAAACAGAAGAGGAAGCAACAGGTCCTTGAAATTGTCCTTTTATATGGTGTTCATGTTTTCCATATGTTATCTTGCTATATTCTCCATATGATGTATTAATTTTGTTCCAAATATCTTTTAATATTTCTTGGAAATTTCTTCTATCTCATTGCCATAATTCAAACATTCATATGTATTCTTGAATATGTTTAATTTTCTATATTTCATGAAAAGATGTGTTTGCATGTTGTAATATCTTCGGAGTGTGATACACATCCAAATTTATTTATGAGTTCATAAATGTTAAAAAGTGTGTTGAGTCTTGATCGTGATGAATGAATTAGTGTAAATTGTTGTTTCTATCCTTATTCACTTCATATGAATGCACAAATATGTTTTGGCCGCTTGGCCAAATATTTTCTTAGTGGGAACACTTGGGCAATGCTAGATAATGTTGGACTCCACTTTATCTATTACGCAAAGGTTTTTGGCATTGTAAGGATATGTAATTTTGGGGATTAAAATAACTTGAAAGGGTATAGATTCAACAACTTTAGGGGGTATACTAAGCATATGAACATGAATGCTTTCTTTTTTTTAGTATTCCAATTTTGTTTTGAAAAAGAAAAACATGAATTCTTTCACACAAACAAATTGCATTGAGAGCACACAACCTAAAGTTTGACAATTTGGTTTTCCATCTCAATCTTCAGTTTGTTTCTACTTATGAATTTCATTTCCTTGTTTATCAACAGATATTGGCCATCTCAATTTCACATCGCTAGAAGCATTGCCTGTACATGTGACACCTGATCCAACGATTCATTATGTGCCTAATTTGAACATTAGCATGCAAATTCCAAGCTCAACATGGTTGATTGAAAATGTTGAGGATGCAATGTCTGCAGTTAATGTTCCATTGACAAATGTGAATGCAAGCTTAGAAGGTAAAGGAGAAGATGCAATGTCATTGTATGAAGCCAAGGTGCAGGAAGAAATCTTAGAAGGTAAAGGAGAAGACATAATGTCACACTCAGAAATAATGTCGAAAGAGGTGATAACAAAAATAAGACTAGCAGTGATAATAGATTTGAAAGGGTTATTGCTCGAGCATTGTTTTTCAAAGTCAAATAAACATATGAGCTTGCACAATGGGAAGCATTGGCTTGTTCTCCGTCCTGGGTGTTTAGAGTTTCTACAATGGTTGCTCGATCACTACCATGTTGGCATTTGGTCCACTGGAGGAGAAAAGGGCATGGTGCAACACATGCTGGACACTTTGGAGCATCATGTTAACAGAAAGTTACATTTCTTCATGGTTTGGGGTGCGATGGCATGCCACAAGCATACAAAGAGTAGAATCATTCGACCAGATAGGATGAATGTGGAAGCAGAGTTTAAACCATTAATGAGAGTGTGGTGTTGTTTTAAAGAGGAATGCAAACCAGCAAGAACAGTGTTCATTGATGTTTCGCCTTACACGGGTTGTGTTAATCCAGCAGAAAATTGCATTTTCCCTACAAAATTTGATATAGATTGTGATGATACTATTTTGCTTCATGAGTTATTACCGTACCTACAGATGCTAGATGATGCAGTAGATGTGCGCAGTGCCATCTCTTCTAACAGATTTGGTCAAGCTCCAATTGTCGAAGGGCATGATATGTTCTATTATTTTCAACCAGTGATCCTTGAATTCAAAGAAAAAAACAAAGAAGTTCTCGAAAGGATGAATGTCGAATCTCATATGTCTACTCGTAGTTCAATAAAAGACACAGAGAAAGGTATTACTTCACCTATAACCAAAACTAGAGTGAGAGGGACTTGTCCTACTACAAGAAGTATGGTGCATGCTCAACATGTTACATTGAATGAAGAGGAAGAATGCATGCTAGGAAAAATTGCCAAAATGGGGCCATTGAAAGATAGTGAGGCAAAACGCTTTGCTATGGTTCTTGGATGCAAGGAAAGGGGAATCACTGCCGATGCTGCAAGGGCATTCTTAGCCAACTTGATTCGATTTTATTGTATAGACAACCCTTAGGGAATGTGAATGATCTTGTTAATTAGAGTTGCAAACACAAATGCTCAACTAAAACATTTGTACCTACATTCTGATTTATATTTGGACACTATTTGGTTAGATTTGATTTCCAAAACATTATGTTTCAATTTGTTTTGTGAAAGAATTAATAGACATTGAGTTAGTACCTTGTCCAAAAAATGCTATGTGCTTTATGATGTGAGTTTGTATTCCTCCACTAAAAGAATGATTCTTTGATTTTAAACATATGATAGGTGTTGCAGATTGTCCTGAAAATTTGAAGAGCTATCTTATTACAAATTTTGATCCTACATCCAATGGCTTATGGAAACATAAATTGCCCATACCCATTGAGCACGTGTTCGAAATGAATGGCATCCATTATGAAGTAAAGAAATCAACAATACCTGGGGCAGGATATGGTCTTTTTGTACATACGAGCATCAAGAAAAAACAAGATTTGATGGTATACAATGGTCCAAAGTATGATTATGATACTTGGAGATCTCTCCTCAGGTTTTTCCCAAGGATGAAGACTTATGGAATGTTTGAAGATCCATTCATTGAGCCATTGACAGATGTGAAATGTATTATGTGAAATGTATTGTGGGAGATGTATTGTATGGAAACATTGCTGGATATATAAATAGCTCAATGTATTATAAAGAAAGAACAAATGTTATATTTGTATACATCCCTAAACTACCACCTTGGGCTCAAAAGTCACAAGGAAATTTGAGTGCCCATGGGTACATTACTGTGCAAACCATAAAGGATATCTCCTTTGGAGATGAGCTACTTTGTGAGTATGAATACTAGTATGGAATTGTTAATGATTATGTTAAACAATGTGGTGAAAAATTGGCTATGTGTCAATGGTTTTGATTATATTTAGTACAAGAAAGCAATTTAAAAAAAGGTTTTTATCAAGACCATGTCTCTGAGTTTCATGAGCTCTATTGTGATGGAGAGTTTCATGAGCTCTATTGTGATGGAACGGTGTTTTTGAACACCACATTTATATGATGGATGTCAAAGCTCTACCATAATCCTATTGCATATGTCAATACTGCAATTTATCAACATAGAAACATAAGCATTTGACATTAATTTATACATCTAATATACCAAATAAAAATTGACAGTTGTTGCAAGTTTAATTTTGTTTTTGAAGACCACATTTATATGATGGATGTCAAAGATCTATAACAATCCTATTGCATATATCAATACTCCAATTTAATTTACTCCAATGAATCTTCCTAACGCAACATCTATAAATTGGCTTTTCTTTGTGGTTTCGATGCATACGAACCAACAAACATCTTTCTTTCACTAGTAAATCAACAAATGTTTTGGCCATGGAGCCATGTTCACATCTATTAAGGCCTTTTGCCATAGCAACATACGGAAGATTTTTGCTTGGGTTTCTAGGAATTGGGAAAGTATTGTGCATGGTCTAGTCTCCCCCAACATAACTGAAACTTGGGTCCTCAATGGAGCTAATGTTTCAATAAAAAACATCAAATTTTACTTTTGAAGTGACTATATTTTATTTCGTGGGAATTGGGATTTTCCCAAATTCTCTAATATAGTGTTCAAATCTTGGTAGATTCCGACATCCCAGAAAGTGACACGTGGCCCATGCGCCACATCATCTTATCTGCCACGTGGCAGATAAGCATCTCAAAATTTGCCACGTGGCAATCCTATCTGCCACATCATCAACACCACGTAAGCAGGCTACGTCATCCTACCACATCATCCTACCACGTCAGCACTGGCAGCCATGTCATCTGGCCACATCATCAAGCCACATCATCATCGACTGTCACATCATCACCGATTGCCACATCACTTACCACATCATCAATGACACATCATCAGCCACATCACCTACCACATCATCAGTGACACATCATCAGCCACATCACTTGCCACATCATCAGTGACATGTCATCAGCCACGTCACCTACCATGTCATTAGTGACACATCATTAGCCATGTCACTTGCCACGTCATCAGTGACAAGTCATCAGCCACATCACTTGCCATGTCATCAGTGCCACATCACCACATCACCTTGCTGACATCATCTGTGCCACCTCAGCACTGCCACCTCAGTAATCCAGTCAGCACTGACCCTCTGCAGGCACAGTCCCTTACCAGGCACACTGTGCACACAGTGCATGTGCACATTCCTGCCACCTCAGCACAGAGCTTCACTGGCACACCTCTTGCTAGGCACAGTGCCACATCATCACTACATGTGACTCACAGTGACACATCATCATTGAGCACCATTTGCACTCCTTTTGCCCCTCCACTTAGATCAAGTCGTATCTCTTGATCCAGGAAGAATTTGAGGGTGCTCCAAAAAGGAAAGTCACTCGTTTTTTCATGATCTACGCGTTCGTCACATCATGCACACACTTTGGCGCAAGTTACACTCACATTTGAGCCTCATCGACAAAACCACTTCCTTCATGCACATTTGCCTCTACATCGACGCATCTGACCTAGCACTTAAAAAGAACAAAAGAAAAGGAATTATTTGTTGTTCTTTCATCGATAGATGGTTGGTTTAGATCTAGATCAGAGTAGACTAGATCGCCATAGAGGGGATGCTTTGAATTTCCCCAAGTTGCCAATCTAAGCCATGCCTGAAATTCCCGACTAGTACCTAATCGGAGTCAGTCCATACGCTCACATCTGATTTTACATCATTACATTACCTAAAACCTTACGTTCATCAGTTCAGTGAGCAGACTTCAGAGTTCAGAGGCATTGCAGATTGATTCAGTGGGCAGATAACACTTGATTTCACACACACATGCCACCATTGTAGAGCCTATTCAGCTATCTCACGGCATTGTGCACATCATTTTCAGCCTTGTAAAGCCTCTTGGCTATTATCGGCATCATTGCCACAAGCCTTGTAACACAGATCAGATCTTATATACTGCAGTTCTATCTTTACCAAGGGTACAGAGATTTCACTTGGCATCTTCAGTGTATTTGCAGTTGATTCATACAGAATTTTTCAGGACACTTTTTTTAAGTACATTGTTTGCACTATGTCGAATAGCAACCTCAATCTGGAGGCATCTACTAAGTTAGAAAACTCCAATTACGGTACATGGAAATACCGAATGGAGACCATTCTTGTGCTTCAGGACAAATGGGAGTATGTCTAGACCATTGGCCGATCCAGCCACCAGTAGCTCTACTCCATCTGTTGTCATAGCACCAGCAAAGGGATCTACATCGGGATCTATATCTACACAAATAATTTCCACACCAATAGTAGATCCTGCCATTGCCGATCTCAAGCAGAATGGGATAAGAAAGACAAGTATGCCTATCACCTGATCAAGCAGAATGTGCAAGATGTCATGCTAGGATAGCTCAACACAGTCAAGACATCAAAAGAAGCATGGGATATGTTTGCAGCTCTCTACGAGTCCAAGAACACATCTAGGATTCTCACCCTGAGAAACCAGATCAACCAGAGTTTCCGCAACAGTAATGAAACCGGTCATGCTTATGTACTCCGCATCAAAGACTATAACAATCAACTTGCAGTAGCAGGAGAGACTATGAATCCCACAGAAATGGTTCAAGTAATCCTGAATGGACTAGGAAAAGGATATGAGAATCTAGTCCAAAGTATTGCCATCCAATGGCAAATTCCAACACTGGAAGAACTTCAGTCAGTTCTACTTGGTGAAGAACTCAGGACTCAGGCCATTCAAGAATGTAAAGGTCATTCTAATGATCAGGCATTCATAGCTTCAGACAGAAGAAGAGGCAAAGGTAGAAAAAGAGGTAGATCATATCAGAAAAGTGGTCATCATCAACAAAATCAAAGTCAAAGTCAACATCAGCATTAGCATCATCCTCAGCAACATCAGAATCAGCAAAGAGGAAATCATTCCAATCGAGGAAGATTCCAAGGATGAGGGAATGCATCCACCAATGTGTCAAACATTCAGTGCAACTACTGTCACAAGTTTGGACACTATGAAAGAGATTGCCACAAGAAGCAGTATGACCAAGGCGGTCAATCCAGCAGTAATCGAGGGAATTCCTGAGGAAGAGGAAATCATCGTGGTGGACATTCTAGTCACAGTCATTTTGCAAATGAACATGGAAATATGTTTCTTGCAAGTGAGGAATTTCATCAGACTGATACAATGCACCTAGACACTGATTTCAATCCCAAAGAGGATTTCAACTATCAAGTCGACCAAGTGGAACAGGATCCTTGGTACATCGACAGTGGTGCATCATCTCATATGACAAATCATCAAGAATGGTTCACATAAATGAAGCCATTAGAAGGTCAAAAGAATGTCATCTACACAGCAGACAATACACCGAATCTGGTTTAAGGGATAGGTGTTATCCCTATGAACAATTTCAATGGTACAAAAGGATTAGTCAAAGATGTGCTCAATGTTCCGAAGCTCAGCAAGAACCTTTTGTCAGTAGGTCAAATGACGGAACACAACTACAAAGTCATCTTCGACGGTGATGAATGCACTATCAGAGACAAATCCAAAAGAGGTCAACTAGTAGCAAAAGGTGTCAAGAAAGGATGCTTATACCAAATGCTAGCTACAGTACTAGATAAGCATGCCATGTCAGCTCAAATGCAACATATGCCACTATCTGCAAAATGGCACAAGATATATGGTCATGTGAACTTCAAGTACTTGTTAGATCTCAGGAATCAAAAGAACCAACTTTGTCAGAAGTACCTCTTGTGCATGAGGTATTCTTGATTTGATTCATACAGATGTATGGGGTTATGCCCAGACCCGCAGCATCAACATTTCACTTTACTACTTGACCTTCATCGACGACTACAGCAGATATTGTTGGGTCTACTTTCTGAAAGAGAAATCTGAAGTGTTTTCCAGATTTCAAGAATTCAAAGCCATGGTAGAGAACCAGACAGGCAGAAAGATCAAGGTCATGAGATCAGACAGAGGAGGTGAATACATGTCTTCAGCATTCATGAACTTTTGCAAAAATCACGGCATTCGAAGACAATTCACATGTGCAGATACTCCTCAGCAGAATGCAAGAGTGGAAAGGAAGAATGGGACTTTAGTAGACAGTGCTAGAGCAATGCTTAGTGAAAAGCATCTTCCGAATCAGTATAAGGCAGAAGCAATAGCTACAGCTAACTACTTGCTTAATCAGCTTCCTACCGAACCGATACAAGGTATGACTCCTTATGAAGCATTCACTGGACACAAGCCACGCATTGGGCATCTCCACATATTTGGTTGCATAGCATATGCCCACATACATGTTGATCATCGCACGAAATTGGATGCGAAGTCACGCAAATGCATCATGGTTGGCTATAGTGAAGAAAGCAAAGCATACAAATTGTATGATCCCATCAACCGCAAAGTCATTATCTGCAGAGATGTTATCTTTGATGAGGAATCAGAATGGAAAACCTCACTTACACAGGAAATAGAAGCATCGTCTTCACAGTCATCTACAGAACAAGTTGATGAAGAAGAGCAAGAATTGCCAGCAACACCCCAAGCAGAGCCACAGCAGCTCAGACGGTCTACTAGGGAAAGCAGACCACCAGCCAGATTGACATATGCTCAGAAAGGCAAAGCAATTCAGGTGGAAACCACCAACTATGCTCTTATGACTACCATCATGGCTACAGAAGAGCCAGTGTACTTCAAAGATGCAGTAGACAAGCCAGAATGGCAAACTACTATGAATGAAGAAATGGATGCTTTGTATAAAAATAACACTTGGGAATTATGCGACCTTCCACCAGGAAAGAAGGCCATAGCGAACAAATGGGTATACAAAGTGAAGTACAATCCAGATGGTAGTATTCAAAGATATAAAGCCAGATTAGTTGCAAAAGGATTTGCACAACAATATGGTCAAGATTATGATGAGACTTATGCTCCAGTAGCAAAGATCGATTCCATACGGTTCTTGATATCACTAGCGACACTTAGTAAATGGAATGTGTATCAGCTCGATGTCAAGAATGCATTTCTCAATGGTTATCTAGATGAGGAAGTCTACATGCAACAACCAGCTGGTTATGTTGAACCAGGAAAGGAGAACAAGGATTGCCATCTCAAGAAAAGTCTCTATGGCTTAAGCAAGCACCCAGAAGTTGGTACAGTAGAATTGACAAGTATTTTGCTGATCTGGGATACATGAAGTCCAATGCAGATCATACTCTCTACTACAAAGTTCAAGGGGAAGACATTACTATTGCACTTTTGTACATAGATGATCTGATTGTGACAGGAAGCAAGGATAGCTTCATTAGAAAATTAAAACAAGACTTATATGCAGAGTTTGACATGAAAGATCTTGGACTTATGCACTATTGTCTTGGAATTGAGTTCTGGAGGGATTCAAATAGCACATTCATGAGTCAACTCAAGTATGTTGA
Organism: Dipteris shenzhenensis; assembly: GCF_047967505.1. NCBI lineage: Eukaryota > Viridiplantae > Streptophyta > Polypodiopsida > Gleicheniales > Dipteridaceae > Dipteris > Dipteris shenzhenensis. The sequence goes on from NC_141597.1 coordinate 8,291,459, forward strand.
CAGTCTCCTGAAGAAGTTTCATATGGCAGATTGCAAGATTGCAGCCACTCCCATGGAACAGAGTTTGAAACTTACTAAAGGTTCAGAAAAGCCTACAGTCAATGACAGATACTACATGCAACTCATTGGATCTCTTATATATCTGACAATCACACGGCCAGATATTTGTTATGCAGTAAGCTCACTAGCACAGTTTATGGCAAATCCAAAAGAGTCTCACTGGAATGTAGCCAAAAGAGTCTTGAGATACATCAGAGGTACAAGACAGTTTGGGCCGATAGAATACAGAGGAAGTCATCCACGGTTGCATGGATACTATGACAGTGACTATGCTAGAGATCATGAGACCAGGAGATTGACACAGAGATATGCATTTTTCCTTGGTCAAGGTGCTATATCATGGTTGTCAAACAAACAGCCAACTGTTTCTTTGTCTTCGACTGAATCAGAATATAGAGCACTCACTACAGGTGCATGTGAGGCTATATGGCTCAAAAGACTATTGTCAGAAACAGATTACTTTGATGAGTCAAAGCCAACAACAATATACTGTGATAATCAATCAGCTCAAGCATTGGACAAAAATCTAGTATATCACTCCAGGACAAAGCACATTGATGTCAGAGAGCACTTCATCAGAGAAAGAGTGTTACTTGGTGACATCACACTGCAGCATTGTGATAGCAAAGAGAATGTTGCAAACATCTTTACCAAACCACTCGGTAAAGAGCTATTCGAGAAACACTGACTAGCTCTTGGTTTGATGTAGAGGAAGGACATTCCCATTAAAGGGGTGTGATGGAATGTAATGCTCAGTCCTTCTTCGATTCCCAGAATCATCATCTTGAGGGAAGGCCTACTTCATGATGTTGATCTTGAGGGAAGGTGTTGAGAGTTCATGCTCAACATCATGTGATCATGTGTGCATAGCACCATCACGTGATCATATGTGCATACTAGCACTAACCTTATAGAGTGCTATAAAGGAAAGGGTTAGATTCCCTAACCCTAACCCTAAAACGGTTTGTATATATTCTATTTTTTCAACTAAATCTAGTGTACAGTTAGTCATTTGTGGTGTGCTCTCTAGCTATGCCCTCTCTCCTCATCTCCACTCTTCTCCTCTCCCCTCTTCATATTTTGTCACAAGGGGCCTATTTCAAGTCATATAAGGTTTATGAGACTATGCACACTTTCCCCGTTTGGTCACCCTACATTCAAAATCTAGGTGGCTTCTCTCATATAAATGTCCTTGATATCTCCATTTAAAAATTCTCATTTCATGTCCATCTAGAAGATGTACCACTTTGAATAAGCTACCATTGCAATTATCATTGGTATTGCCTTCATTTGAGCTATGGGAGCAAGTGTCTCACTATAGTTGAAAACTATCATCAATACAAACCCCTTGGTCACAAGGGGGAAGTCAATGGATGGCTACAATGGTTAAACCTTGATCCTTTGTTCAGTCAAACCTTGATACTTTGTTGAGTCGAACCTTGACACTTTGTTAAGTTTGAATACCCTAAGATTGACTTCAGCTAGATTTTAGAGATAGCAAGGTTGTACCAAGCACAAGAGAAGGAAGTCCATTAGAGGCTCTCCCACTTAGGTTTTATAGATAGCAAGGTTGTACCAACCACAAGAGAACGAATTCCATTAGAGGGGATCCTCCTATCCACTCCACTCACTAGCACCTATGCTTTGTGCATGAGGGGATTTTAAGTACAAGGGGTGTGTAAGAAGCATTCTCAATTGAGGAACTCATTGAATACTAAATTAGCTACTCATGGAGTGCATGAATCTTATCAGGTCAAGATGGTGAATACCACTAGTGGGTGAAGTTGAGCAAGAGTATAGAGGGTTCAGTGGCCTATTAAGGTGCATGTAGCCATCATAGCAAAATTTTGTTCTGGGCTACATGCAATTAAGGCAAGGAAGGCATAGTTTATTTGAATATTTTGTACTTGGCATCTATCCATAGGTACTTTTCCACAATTAAAAGGATAGTTTATGCCTTGGAGAGCTCTGAGTAGTCCTTTCCATTAAGTTGGTGGAGGTAGAGATCCAATACCTAGGAGGATCAACATTTAGACAAGCAACAACAAGCCGGAAAAATTCCTAGAAAGACAACTAGAAGAGTATTACCAAGAGAGGAGTAGTTTCTAGGAGGTGTCCAAATGTTCTCGATGACTAGATGAGAAAGCATAAAGAAGTGGTAATCAATTTGGATGATTACCGTAATCCACCTCTTAAGAGGCAAAGTCAAAGATTTTTCAAGATGAGGGTCCTGGTATTACTCTTCAACATAGCTTGAAGAATAATATTTTGAATTTTCCTTTAGTGGCCACTATGATTGCTCAAATCCCAAGCCTAGGCCCACTATTAGATTAGGCAATGTTTTATGAAAACAAAACGAAAGCAAAAAAAGAAAAGCAATGATTTAAAAAAATAACCCTAAAAAAATCAAAAGACCTTACCTCCTCTCTCCAAGGTCAAAATCTGCATGGCCTGCTCCCTTCAACAAATCAACATCTAAATTTCGTCATCCATGCTCCCCTTCAATGAATTAAAATTGGCTCCTTAATTCATCATCCAAGCTCATGGCATCATCATTCTACTCTCAAAATTCAACATCCTGAATTTTGAGAGCATTGAAGTTGCATCAAGTGTGTGTGAGCTAATTCTTTGTGTGATATGTAAATGTAGCTAAACTACAACAAGTGGGTGTTGCTCAATGCTAGCTACTCACCCCTTCTCCCGCCTCTCCATCTCTACCCTCGGGCTCCGTATTCCCTAGGCTACCTCCGTTGCCTCTCGCACCTCTGTCCATTCCTCCGCAGCCTTTCCTTGGCCTGAAAACACATTATCTCCAGAACTACTCTCACAATATGCCCCCTGTTAATGAACCTGCTTATCCCTACACACAGCCCGCTTGCATCATCCCTCCACCAAGGAGTAAACAGCCTATTGAATGCTGGCACAAAAATGGCAATGGAACCCTCCAGTGCATAATTCGTGGGAGCTTTCGGACCCAGCTTGAATGATATCATCGTCAGCAGGCCGTGATTTGAGCAGGATGAAGCACCCTATTCCGTAGGTGCTCTTTCCTTGCCCTTTCTCCCTCAGGTTGAGTAGGATGAAGCACCATGTTCCGTAGGTGCTCTTTCCCTGCCCTTTCTTGCACCATTGGCCGAGCTCCCAAAATTCATTATCGTCATTCTCCAGCCTGCTTCCGAAATTCATCATTGTCATCCTCCTCTCGAAATCGGCATCCATAGTCCGGAATTGATATGTGCTGCTTGTCATGTCAAATCTTCATGAGATTTGAGAAGCTGCTGGTTTCGTTCGTGCAATCCACAAGAAGTTTAGAAACTAAAGGAAGGCGATAACGATCCATCTGGCAAGAGATGAATCGATACGTAGGTTTGGCATCTTGGGATTTTGCTTTCTTGACTCTCATCCTACAAATTGGTTTCATCAAATTCCTCCTCCTATGCTTTCTTCTCTCCTACGATGCTCTCCTCTCCCTCCTATGCTCCCTTCTCTCCTAAAGCTACTCTTTGCTGCAACTACTCTCTCTCTCTCTCTATCTCTCTCTCTCTCTCTCTCTCTCGTGTAACTCTCACGCCGCTCATGCTCTCTCTCACACCTCTCTCTCTCTCTCTCTCTCTCGCCCTCTCTCGCTCTCTCTAGCTCTCTCAACTTCAACTTGAAATTGTATTGCAAATGCAAATTCAAATTCAAAATTGAAATGTTCCATTTTAACATTATAATTTTTTGAACTTAAATTTTTAAATTTGAAGAAAGTTTTGAATTCTAAATTCAAATTTCCCGCCTAATTTTGAATTTTTTTCACAAGGCAAGTTGAAGTTTGGAGAATGGCACTAGTGCCATTCTCCACAACATCATATGAATATTTGAAGAATGGCACCCATGCCATTCATCACATGGAGAATTTCTCCTCAATTGACCATCTAGCTTGATTTTTAGACCTTATGACCTAAGATTTTTAGACCTTTTTAGACCTTAGGGCCATAACAATTTGACCATATGCCATTATAGTTTCAACCATTTGCCACCACGGCTCAATCCTTTGACCTCATGCAAATGATTTCCACCATATGTAAAAGATTTGGCCATAAAACTCTTCGTAGGTTATCACCATATGGATAAGGTTTTGACCAAGAGAGAGAGAGAGAGAGAGAGAGAGAGAGAGAGATGGACAATGGTACCAGTGCCATTCTCTAACCATCATCTGTGACAATTTGACATGCATGGAATAACTATATGATTTGAACTTTGGAGAATGGCACTAGTGCCATTCTCCACATCATATGAATATTTGAAGAATGGCGCTAGTGCCATTCATACATAGAGAATGGAGAATGGCACTAGTGCCACACTCCTCAATCCTTGTGATTGATGGCATAGGTGACAATATCAATATTTTACTCATATGGTGTGGTGGACAATGGCACTGGTGCCATTCTCTAACCATCATCTGCAATAACATTGACATCTAGGGAATGGGACCTAAACCATTGTGTGTAATCCATGAGATTCATCAATATATGGCTAAAGTTTTGACATCTAGCCTGATGTTTAGACATTATGTCCTAAGATTTTAAAACCTTTTTAGACTTTAGAGCCATAATATTTGGACCATATGGCATTATATTTTTGACCATTTGTCACCATGGCTTAATCCTCTAGCCTCATGCAATTGATTTCCACCATAACCAAAAGATTTGGCCATAAAACTCTTCATAGGTTATCATTATATGGATAAGGTTTTGACCAATTGAGAGAGAGAGAGAGAGAGAGAGAGAGAGAGAGAGAGAGAGAGAGAGAGAGAGAACATTATATGAATATTTTGAGAATGGCACCAATGCCATTCATCAAATGGAGAATAGAGAATGGAACTAGTGCCATTCTCCTCAATCCACGTGTGTCATTTTCCTTAATCTAATGGCATTCATCTCATGGAGAATGGAGAATGGCACTGGTGTCATTCTCCTCAATCCAATGCCAATCATCACATGGAGAATCGAGAATGGCACTGGTGTCATTCTCCTCAATCCATGTGTGTCATTCTCCTCAAACCATGTGTGCCATTCTCCTCAATGCAATACCATTCAATCACATGGAGACTGGAGAATGGTGAATGGGACTTGTGACATTCTCCTCAATCCTTGTGATTAATGGCATAGGTGCCACTGTGAATATAATCATATGGCACTAGTGCCACTCTCTAACCATCATCTGTGATAATTTGACATACATGAAATAATTTGAATTCTATATGAGTTGAAGTTTGGAGAATGGAACTGGTGCCATTCTCCACAACATCATATGCATATTTGAAGAATGGCACTAGTGCCATTCATACATAGAGAATGGAGAATGGCACTGGTGCCATTCTACTCAATCCTTGTGATTAATGGCACATGTGTCAGTATCAATATTATAATCATATGGTGTGGTGGACTATGGCACCAATGCCATTCTCTAACCATCATTTTTTACAACATTGACATCTAGGGAATCACACCTGAACCATTGTGTCAATCTATGAGATTAATCACTATATGGTTAAAATATTGACCATCTAGCCTAATTTTTGGACATTATGACCTAAGATTTTTAGATTTTTTCAAACCTTAGGGCCATAATATTTGGATCATATGGCATTTAATGTTTGAGCATTTGCCACCATGGCTTAATCCTTTGGCCTCATGCAATCGATTTCCACCATAAGAAAAAGATTTGGCCATAAAACTCTTCATAGGTTATCACTATATGGAAAAGGTTTTGACCAATCGAGAGAGAGAGAGAGAGAGAGAGAGAGAGAGAGAGAGAGAGAGAGAGAGAGAGAGAGAGAGAGAGAGAGAGAGAGAGAGAGAGAGAGAGAGAGCATTATATGAATATTTAGAAAATGGCACCAATGCCAATCATTAAATGCAAAATGGAGAATGGCATTGGTACCATTCTCCTCAATTCATGTATGTCATTCTCCTCAATCCAATTCCATTCATCACATGGAGAAGGGAGAATGGCACTGGTGTCATTCTCCTAAATCCATGTGTGCTATTCTCCTCAATCCAATGCCATTCATCAAATGGAGAATGGAGAATAGCACTCGTGCTATTCTCCTCAATCCTTGTGATTAATGGCATAGGTGCCAGTTGCAATATAATCATATGGTGCTGTGGAAAATGGCACCAGTGCCATTCTCTAACCATCATCTATGACAACATGGACATATAGGGAATCATTTGAATTATATATGAGTTGAAGTTTGGAGAATGGAACTGGTGTCATTCTCTACAACATCATATGAATATTTGAAGAATGGCACCAATGCCATTCATGCAATTGATTTCCACCATAAGAAAAATATTTGGCCATAAAACACTTCATTGGTTATCATCATATGAATAAGGTTTTGACCAATTGAGAGAGAGAGAGAGAGAGAGAGAGAGAGAGAGAGAAGATTATTTGAATATTTGGAGAATGGCACCAATGCCATTCATCAAATGGAGAATGGAGATTGGCAATGGTGCCATTCTCCTCAATCCACGTGTGTCATTCTCCTCAATCCAATGCCATTCATCACATGGAGAATGGAGAATGGCACTAGTGTCATTATCCTCAATCCAATGAAATTCATCACATGGAGAATGGAGAATGGAATTGGTGTCATTCTCCTCAATCCATATGTGGCATTCTCCTCAATCCATGTGTGCCATTCTTCTCAATCCAATGTCATTCATCACTTGGATTTTTTGGACAATGGCACCAGTGCCATTCTCCAATCATCATTTGTTATGTTCCACTAGCATGATAATGGACATTCTACACAATATCAGATGATTATAATGACACGAGTAACATTATCCTACCATCATGAGTTAGAACCATTATCACCAAAAGATCAAATTTAGTTTTAGAGAATGGCACTGGTGCCATTGTCCCCACAACTCTATATGAATATTTGGGACATGGCACCAGTACCATTGATCACATGGAGAATGGAGAATGGCATTAGTTCCATCCTCCACAATCCATGTGATGAATGGTACTGGTTCCATTCTCCAAATAATCACAAAGAGTTATGCACAATGGCACTAGTACCAATTCTATAGTCATCATGTGTTAGGTTCTTATACATAGTAGTTGGGAGGACTCTAATGTGATAACCCTAACATCATGTTTTGTGTTCCACTGGTAGAATAACTTTGACATCTGGAGAATGGAACTTGTGCTATTCTCGGCAATCCATTTGATGAGTAGCACTAGTGTCATTCTCCACAAAGTCATGTAGGATGGCACCATTGGCAATCTCCACAAGCTCTCATGTAGTATGGCACCGGTGCCATTCTCCACAAACTCCTATTGAGATTGGCATAAGTTCTTAGATGGATTTGAGGAGAATGGCATCAGTGCCATTCATCATATGGAGAATGGATAATGGCATTGGTGCCATCCCCCACAGTCCATGTGATGAATGTCACTGGTGCCATTCTTCAAAAAATCAGATGGTATTGTGGGCAATGGTACTAGAGAAATTGACCAAATAATCATATGATGTTGAGAATGACATCAATGCCATTCATCACATGAAGAATAGAGAATAGCACTCGTGACATTCTAATCATATGATGTTGTGAAGAATGGCACTGGTGCCATTCTCCAACCATCATGTGCTATGGAGAATGGAATCCGTATCATTCTCCATAATATCATATGAGTTTTTAGACAATGGCACCACTACCATTCTTCAACCATCATTTGTTATGTTTGACATCTGGAGAATGGAACTTGTGCCATTCTTGACAATCCATGTGATGAATGGCACTGGCATCATTCTCCACAAGGTCATGTAGTATGGCACCACTGCTAATCTCCACTTGCTCTAATGGAGTATGGCACCGGTGCCATTCTCCACAAACTCCCATCCAGATTGGATTTAGTCCTCATGAATATGAGGAGAATGGCACTGGTGCCATTCTCCAAAACATCATGTGTTTACTTTGAGAATGACACTGGTACCATTCATCACATGGAGAATGGAGAATGACATTGGTGTCATCCTCCACAATTCATGTGATGACAGTCACTAATACCATTCTCCAAATAATCAGATGGTGTTGTGGGCAATGGTACCAGTGCCATTAACCAAATAATCATATGACGTGATTGAGAATGGCATCATCACAGGGAGAATAGAGAATAGCAGTGGTAACATTCTCCAAATAGACATATGATGTTTTGGAGAATGGCACCGGTGCCATTCTTGAATGATCATGTGCTGTGGAGAATAGCTATGTTGTGGAGAATGGAACTACTACCATTTTCCAACCATCATGTGTTAGGTTCCTCTCAAATTTCCTATGAGAAAAATCTCATGTGTCAACATTGGCACCTGGAGAATGACACTGGTGCCATCCTCTTAAATCCATAGTTGAATGAGCCTAGTGCCATTCTTGACAACATCATGGAGGATGGCACCAATTTCACTATCTACAAACTCTCATGCAGGATTCTCCACATATTCCTGTGGAGTATGGAACCAGTGCCATTATTCACAAACTCTGATTCAGATTGGCATTATGGTCATATGAATTTGAGGAGAATGGCACTAATGCCATTCTCCAAAACATCATGTGGTTACTTGGGGAATGGCACCACTGCCATTAATCAAATGGAGAATGGAGAATGGCATGTTCCATCCTCCACAATCCATGTGATGAATGGCACTGGTGCCATTCTCCAAATAATTAGATGGTGTTGTGGACAATGGCACCAATACCATTTTATAGTCGTCATGTATTAGGTTCCTATACATATTATTTGGGAAGACTCTAATGTGATAACCTCACATCATGTGTTATGTTCCACTAGTAGGATCATGAACATTCTACACAACATCAGATGATTATTTGGAAAATGAAACTAGTACTATTATCCTACCATCAGATGTAGTTTTAGAGAATGGTGCTGGTGCCATTGTCCACAACACTATATGAATATTTCGGGAATGACACCAGTGCCATTCATCACATGGAGAATGGAGAATAGAATTGGTTCCATCCTCCACAATGCATGTCATGAATGTTACTGGTGCCATTCTCCAAATAATCAGATGGTGTTGTGGATAATGGTACCAGTGCCATTCACCAAATAATCATATGATGTGGTTGAGAATGGCATCATTGCCATTCAACACATGGAGAATAGAGAATAGCACTAGTGACATTCTCAACATAATCATATGATGTTGTGGAGAATGGCACCACTGCCATTCTCCAACCATCATGTGTTGTGGAGAATGGAACCAACATCATGTAGGATGGAACCAATTCCACTATCCACAAATGCTCATGCATGATTCTCCACATACTCTCATGGAATGGCACTGGTGCCATTCTTCACAAACTCCCATTGAGATTGGCATTAGTTCTCAGATGAATTTTAGGAGAATGCCACTGGTACCATTCTCCAAAACTAGCATGTGGTTACTTGGAGAATGGCATCAGTGCCATTTATCACATGGAGAATAGAGAATTGCATTGGTGCCATCCTCCACAATCCATGTGGTAATTGTGACTCGTTCCACAAACTCACATGGAGATATGTTGTTCTAGCATTCTCTCAAGGATCATCAGATGAAATTGTGGAGAATGGAACTAGTGCCAATTCTTCAAAGAATCATATGATGTAATGGAGATTGATGTTAGTGCCATTCATGAAGAATGGCATTGGTTCCATCCTCCATAATCCATGTGATGAATGTCACTAGTGCCATTTTCCAAATAATCATAAAGTGTTGTCACCAATGGCATTAGTACCATTCTATAGTCATCATGTGTTAGGTTCCTATACATTTTATTTGTGAAGACTCTAATGTGATAACCCTGATATCATGTTTTGTGTTCCACTGGTAGGATAACTTTGATATCTAGAGAATGGAACTTGTTCCATTCTTGGCAATCCATGGGATGAATGGCACAAGTGCCATTATCCACAAGGTCATGTAGGATGACACCACTGCCAATCTCCATGAGCTCTCATGGAGTATGGCATGGGTGCCATTCTCCATAAACTCCCATTTAGATCAGCATTATTTCACAGATGAATTTGAGGATATTGGCATTGGTGCCATTTTCCAAAACATCATGAGGTTACTTGAGAATGGCATCAGTGCCATTCATCACATGGAGAATGGAGAATAGCATTGGTCCCATCCTCCACAATCCACGTGATGAATGTCAGTGGTGCCATTCTCCAAAAAGTCTGATGGTGTTGTGGGAAATGGTACTAGTGCAATTCACCAAATAATCATATGATGTGGTTGAGAATGACATTAGTGCCATTCAATACATGGAGAGCAGAGAATAGCACTGGTGACATTCTCCAAATAATCATATGATATTGTGGAGAATGGCACCAACCATCATGTGTTGTGGAGAATAGAATTGTTGTGGAGAATGGAACCAACATCATGGAGGATGGCACCAATTCCACTACCCACAAACTCTCATGCAGGATTCTTCACATACTCTCATGGAGTATGGCTACAAACTCCCATTGAGATTGGCATTAGTGCTAAAATGAATTTGAGGATAATGGCACTGGTGCCATTCTCCAAAACATCATGTGGTTACTTAGAGAATGACATTGGTTCCATTCATCACATGGAGGATGGAGGATGGCATTGGTGCCATCCTCAAAAATCCATGTGATGAATGTCACTGGTGCCATTATCTAAATAATCATATGGTGTTGTTGACAGTGGTACTAGTGTCATTCATCACATGGAGAATAGAGAATAACACTTGCAACATTCTTCAAATAATCATATGATGTGGAGAATGGCACTGGTGCCATTGTCTAACCATCATATGTTGTGGGGAATGGAACGAATACCAATCTCTAATCATCATTTATTAAGGTTCCTCCAAATTGTTTATGAGAAAAATCTCATGTGACAACCTTGGCATCTGAATAATGGCATCAATGCCACTCTCTACAAACTCACATGAACATTAGCATTAGTGCTATTGACATCTTGTGAAAAGTCTACATGGAGGATGACTCTAAACACTTATTTCATTAATTTTGGACTTGTCAATGTACAAATTCATTTTTACATATACTTTTGGACTAGTTTTCAGATAAAATTTAAGAAAAACCCAATCTTCAAAGCACGTATAAAAACATAAAAACAAGCGTTTTTATATATTTTTTTTAAGGACATGAAACTAAAATTATAAAATTTAACGCAGCCTAGATAAGTTACATGAAAAAATAAGATTCGGTTGTTGTAAACTCTCTTAATATTTAATGCTATTAATAAACACCTTCAAAAGTTAAGCTTGAGATAAGTTACACAAAAAAGAGTGGTTCAATAATTGTAAACTCTCTTCATATTTATAATAGTGTTTAGGAAACACTTTCAAAAGTTACAAGTGGAAGTAGCAAACTCTCACAATATTTATAATTTAGGTGTTGAAAAACACCAAAAGTTACAATAAGACTCTCATTGGAAGGCAAATTACACCAAAAGTTACAATAAGACTCTCACTAGAAGGCAAATTTATTTTCAAGACTACAGCCATTCAATTTGATGAAGTTTCTATTTTCAAGTCTTTAGCCTAAATTCAACCCATTCAAGAGCTGAGCTCATCTCATCCTCATTGATGTAGTTAAAATTATAGAAGAGAAGTAAGGATTGATGAATTTTCTCCTACATAACACTTTGTTTATTCCGATCCTAGATAAGTTACATGAAAAAATAAGATTCGGTTGTTGTAAACTCTCTTAATATTTAATGGTGTTAATAAACACCTTCAAAAGTTAAGCCTGAGATAAGTTACACAAAAAAGAGTGGTTCAATAATTGTAAACTCTCTTCATATTTATAATAGTGTTTAGGAAACACTTTCAAAAGTTACAAGTGGAAGTAGCAAACTCTCACAATATTTATAATTTAGGTGTTGAAAAACACCAAAAGTTACAATAAGACTCTCATTGGAAGGCAAATTACACCAAAAGTTATAATAAGACTCTCACTGGAAGGCAAATTTATTTTCAAGACTACAACCATTCAATTTGATGAATTTTCTATTTTCAAGTCTTTAGCCTAAATTCAACCCATTCAAGAGCTGAGCTCATCTCATCCTCATCGATGTAGTTAAAATTATAGAAGAGAAGTAAGGATTGATGAATTTTCTCTTGCATAACACTTTGTTTATTTCGAATGGCTTGCACTTCCTCGGGGGAGAATCTTCCATAACGAGCCACACGCGAAGATATCTCACTTTGAAAGTCTATCAACTCTCTCCTATATGACTGCAATTTATCTATTTCAGTAGTAGCCATACTTATTTTTCTTTCCTCTTCCTTCTCTAAGCCCTTCTGACAAGCAAAGTCATCCTTCTCGTACTGGGTTAATGGAGCTGGATTTTGCTTTCTCTCCTCTCTCTTTCCTTGGTTCTCGGCAATCCATTCTTTGATGCTGCTAATGGCTTGCTCGACAGAATCGATTACCTTAAAAAACGAGAGGAGGAAGGTAACGAGAGTGAGGAAGGTAACTAGAGGAGGTAAGGAAGATGAAAGGAGTATGCTTGAGAAGAGGAGGTAAGGCTGCGGGCAAGATGGAAGGAGCAAGCTTGAGGAGAGGAGTAAGGTAAGAAGAGTAAAGTGGAAGAAGTGTGGAGAGGAGTAAGGTAAGAAGAGTAAAGTGGAAGAAGTTTTTGCTGCAGGGGAGATATAGAAGACAAACAAGGTGAGGGAGGTAATGAGAGTGAGGAAAGATATAGAAGACGAATGAGGTGAGGAAGGTAACGAGAGTGAGGAAGGTAACTAGAGGAGGTAAGGCAAGATGAAAGGAGTATGCTTGAGAAGAGGAGGCAAGGTTGCGGGCAAGATGGAAGGAGCAAGCTTGAGGACAGGAAGGAGCAAGCTTGAGGAGAGGAGTAAGGTAAGAAGAGAAAAGTGGAAGAAGTGTTTGCTGCAGAAGATGAACGACTACTAGGGGATTTATAGAACTACAGACTCATAATGTGGGATGAAAGATTTAGAATAAAGAATTGGTAGAGGCTGAGATGACTAGATGCAAGACCATAATGCGAGACATGTGAGACATGTAAGATAGTGAGTACATTGAAATCTATAAAATAAAATGGTGGGATGCAAGACCATAATGGGAGACATTTGAGACATGTAAGACAGTGATAGTACATTGAAATCTATAAAATAAAATGATGGAACACAAGAATGATATAATTAATAGAATCTCATCATGAGATATTCTTTTAATATAATATAAGTTAGTAATTATTAGAATCTCATCATGAGATATTCTTTTAATATAATATAAGTTAGACTTGCTGATGCAAGACCATAATGTGAGACATGTGAGATGATAAATTTTGAGTACATTGAAATCTATAAAATAAAGTGATGGAACATAAGAATGATATAATTATTAGATTCTCATCATAAGATATTTATTGTACATAATAAATGATAGATTTTGAGTACATTGAAATCTATAAAATAAAGTGATGGAACATAAGAATGATATAATTATTAGATTCTCATCATAAGATATTTATTGTACATAATAAATTAGACTTTCAAAAAAGTAAAACCTAATGTATTGTAATGAATAAATATCATAAAATATCCTAATGTATTGTAACATTTAACATAAGTTTAAAAGACATTATCATTAATCAATACAAACAAGATAAAAATCTTCAAGGACTCATGTTTCTTTCTACATGTTTTACAACTGAATAGAGTCTGATGAGTCCTCTTGAGGCTGTGATTCTCTAAGAGTACATTGAGTCTCTACTTGTGTGGATGGTGTACATTGAGATTCTACTCCTGGTGCAATCAGGATAGACTTAATCTCTTCCTCTTTTACAAGATGTGATGTTGTAGATGCACATTGAGTCTCCACTTCTTGTGTAGGAAGAATGCATTGAGTCTCTAATTCAAGTGTAGACTGTAATGCTTCTACTTGAGGCTGTGATACAGAAGGAGACTGAATTGTCTCTTGTTTTTCTTTGGCTCCCTCAGGTTCTTCATTGAGTCCATCATGATGTTTCCCAATGGTAGCAGTTAGGTAGTGAACAGTCTTAGCCACAAAATCTTATAGCTCGAGCTTGGTATATGCTTCTATTGAGACATGTTCAAAAATTTCATTGAGATACAACATGAAGTTGTCGGCAATTCTCCACCCACTACTAAACATGTCTTTCTGCTCCACTGCGAGGCATGTCTAGAAATTTGGTTGGTCTTGATGCTCCCTGATTCTCATAATCGCAGAAACTAACTTGTTTGCAGACGTGTCCATCATGACATATGACAAAGTGAATTTGTGTAGTAAATAGTAAGATGCATGTTCATAATGATATGCTAAAAGAACACTTACCTGAACACCCCGTGAAAGCCTGTAAATGAGTTGACAAACCAACAATGGTTGTCATCAAGATCCCATACTATCAGGCTCCAATGTGAACTACATCACCAATAAAGAGCGATAAGATTTATCACAATATTAAGTATTAATTGACACAATATTATAAATAAGAGAGTAAACGAAAGATTGAGACGATACTTGCTTCTCATAATATGGCATAAAGACAACTAGTATGCCATCCAAGTCTAAAGGTTGTAGCATTAAACAAACATCATCTACTGTCTTCTTGGTATCACTAAGTACAGCTGAAAGAAGATAATCGAGCATATAGATGCGATTCTGTACTGATCTAGGAAAATGAGATATAACCATCTGCAGCAATAAACAAATGTTAGAAGCAGATTGAATCAAATGATTGAAGTATCAAGCCAAGAGATGTTCATATCAAACCTGAGGATGGCCATCATGACTTTGTCATTAGCCTCTTTCAAAGGGTCAGAGAGGATTGTAACTTTCTCGCTACCAAAAGTCAAAACACGAGGTTGCTTGCTAATGATAACCCTAACCTCAAAAGAGCTCCCCATTTCGTCCAATACAGCGGTTACATTAGGACAACTTATGGGCGTAGCAACCAATGTTTCCTCTGGATGCTCCACCACGTTATCAATAAATGCCTTAATGATAGATGACATAAATGCATATAGATGCAAGTCTGTATATGTCGACAATGAGGTTTCACCGCCTCTCAAATTAAAAATTTGAGCAAGGAGCAAAAAGCAATTATATCCGACTCTCCACCCACAACTGTGGTCATCATTCTGCTTCGCTGTAGGGCATGTTACATACTCTATTTGATCTTCTAAGTCACCCTCCATTTGCATAAGTTCATCTATAGCACCTACCAACTTTTGGGCCGATCTACACATCAAAATAGAAAACATAAATGAATGTGTGCATTGCATAGGATGCATCTCATTGACATAATTATGACACAAGTAGGTTATACTTACTCTGACACACTACCATGGATAGATGCTATTGAATTGACAAAGAAGCATTGCTTGGCTAAGATGTCCACAATTACTAAGCTCCAATGCAAGCTGCATTATCAATTAAGAATAGTTATTATTTGATATAATCATCCACAATGTAAGAGATAAGCTAGGTAGGGATTGA
The DNA here is from genome assembly GCF_047967505.1 of Dipteris shenzhenensis. Lineage (NCBI taxonomy): Eukaryota > Viridiplantae > Streptophyta > Polypodiopsida > Gleicheniales > Dipteridaceae > Dipteris > Dipteris shenzhenensis. The sequence goes on from NC_141597.1 coordinate 8,307,071, forward strand.
TACTCACTCCTCGTGATATGCAGTAAAGATAACTCACGCTGCAGTCAAATCAATAGGTTGCAACCACTTAAAAACATCATCTATGTCTTCTGTTTATTGCTAAGTACACTAGAAACAAGAGGATCGACCATATATGCACATCTTTGTATATATAGGGGAAGCTGTTGTAAAACCATACTGCAATAAAAAGAAAAGAATATTAGTTCATTTGATCCAATGGAAATACAAAAGCATAAAGTCAGTAAAAAGTTTGTGTCAAACCTGAGGATGGCTATTATGACCTTGTCATTAACCTCTTTCTTGAAGTTTATAAGGATTGAAATGTCCTCTTCATCGAATAGAAAAGTAAGAGGTTGTTCTCGAACTTGAAACCTAACTTGAAATGACTTCTCCATTTGCTGCAAGGTATGATTATTTTCTAGAGTCATCCGATGGATAGCCAGAGCAGCTTTGCTTTCTTGAGATGAGCTTTCTATATTCTCTACTCCAGCTATGTCCTCCTCATCCTCCTCCTCTCCCTTCTCCTATAAAAGGATAAAATAATTATGAGATTCAAAATTTTAAATTAATTATAAATAACACTTATTTCATTAATTTTGGACTATATGCCTACTTTTGGACTATTCCTTAAAATCCTTCCCAACTGAAAAGTTTACTTTATGAAACTGTCATTCGAGAATCAAAAGTTTACTTTCTGGCACTATCATTTTCACATAAGACATTTCAAAATATCTCTCTACAATGTTGTACAAATAATGCAAAAACTACTATTAAATCCTAAATTTGTATTTCTTGTTTATAAGAATCATATTCTTAAAATAAAAAATCTGAGTTATTAGTTTAAATCCATGAAAAACCATGCTATTGAGGATTCACAACATTTTAAAAATGTATACATAAGAGACCTGTAAGACTCTTTTTACTTTCAATGCAGAAAACTATAACACTCTTGAATATTCAAGAAATTAAAAGGTTTATATACACATGAGACATGATGGAAGCCTCTTTTGTACTCCAAAAAATAGCAATAGCTATGCTTGCAATTTTACATTATCATGTCATAAGTTTTACAACAAATATTGCTCTGGATGAGTCTTTGTACCAAGGATCTCCTGTGGCCTTTTCAATTATTTAATTTTTCCTTTACACTGAGTTTAGTACAAATGGGCGATCTAAACATTTGCTTGTTTGAATGTCCTTTTCTATCATGATCACAGAAATGAGCGATCCAAACATTTGCTTGTTCAGAATGTCCTTCTGTCGTCACTTGTCGCTTGGGTGCCATCTTCATTCACTCTCATCTGACAACCACCACCACCTTCACTCTTTCTCGATATTTGAATGGTGTTATCATGGGCATTCTTCATTTGTTCTATCTCCTTCTACTTCCTCCTGGGTGAGCATCTTTGTGAACTCTGTAATGTGCGTAATAATTGGTTGCGGTAATTTTATTTTGTCTTCTACATCATACCCCATGTGCTTCTTTGTTTTATTTGACCTTGATTTCCAGGATACTATGACTGTCTCTGTGGAAAGTCTTGAAATTGCTTCATGGTTTGGGACCCATTCCTTTTTTAAACAACTACTATACAATGTACTATTATCTTGGTTCTCCTTCCTGCCCCTTGGCTCATACCATACCGCTGTAAATGTTGTAGCTCTCCCCCGGTCATCCATGCTCACGTCAACTACTTTCGCAACCCAAAACTTCACGTTCTCATGTTCATCATCATCCGATGGTCGAACTGCAACAAAACAATGGACATATATGTCTATTTGTGGCATAAACTCTCTCTTCTTGGGTCCACAATATGGACGTGGGAGCAACGATTCAAACTCATTTTCAAAGAGACCACATGCTGGATGCAAGTCATTACTAACATTTGGCCAAAATAAAGGCCGTTCTGCCTTAATATCATCTTCTCGCATTTATGCAAGGTCCTTTATCAATTGGTAGGTCTTGCTAATTACAACAGTAGTGTGTTCCTTCCAAGAGGGCTTCCAATCAGGAAATCTCCGGAGCATTTTCTCTTTGTATGCAATAAAAGCTTTTAAGCCTTCTATTTCACCTTTGGATTTCTCGCTGAATTCTTTTATAGGAGCCCATGTTGGATGCATTTCTTTGCTCGGGATTGAAGTTAAGAGAGAGTAAGGTTCTTCAGGTTCCCATTTTGTATCAAGAGAATAGTGTTGCCATTGCATCATTGGTTTTTCATCCTTTAAGAAAAATCGAAAATAGTGTGGAGCACTATGACCAATCAGGGCATCACCACCTTTTTGTATGAAAGGTAGAATAAAGCTCTTCCAATCATACATCCTCTCAACCATTAAGCATATTGTTCCTTCCTTACAGCCACCAACTTGCCTCCCACATTTTCTTATCAAGTCATCCATTGTCTCCATGTCCTTGTGTTTTAGTTCTCTTGAAACTGTGCTAAATACCTGATCGATATCCTCATGTGTGTGCCCAACCAACAAAAACCCAACTTCAATCTCATTGAAGATTCTATGAGCGATTAGCATTGAGCAAAATGCAAAGAAGAGTACATTCCTATTCTCTCTTCCGCAATTGTCTACTTGTATTCTCAAAGTTGCTGGTAGGCGACCTTTTTCTGCATGTACATTGTGAATTGCCTTCATAACGGATGTTACAACTTGATTGCTATCGCGTAGATGCAAGGAATCAATCCATATGTCTGCAAAAAACTTAAATCCGTGCATTAACACTCCACATAGATGTGTCTTTAAAAAGTATTTGCCTTGTAGCTTAGGTGGAGTGTTAACGAATCGAGGTAATGTTGTTGTATTTTGATCCATACCATCTACAATAATGCACATGTACTCATTTGGGTGAGAAATAGCTTGCTCCTTCCAAAATGCATATTTTATTCTAGAATGTCGAACAAGTCCATGATGAAATTCTCTCTTTCTTTTGTAAGCTTCTTTTTGTTCTGGAGATGTTGCACTCTCAAGTGCTCGCTTTAGATCATCACAGTCATTGCACTTTGACATTTTTTGCCTCTTTGGGATTTTAACATGTCCAAAGCTTTTTTTCCAAAGAGTATACAAAGTATGAAAAGATGCCGGTGCATGCCCTCTTTGCCTCTGTGTTTCTCCAATAGAGTTAAATACTTCTTTTTTGGTCAAACCTATCGGAAGATGCATTTCTGATAGGTGGGGTTGCGGTAAAGCATTTTCATAAATGTAATCTTTCAAAATTGCTGTTGCTGCAACCGTTGAAACTCTTGTTTTGGGCCTTCCTATGTTTCCATGAATGTTAAATTTAACTCCATACTTTGCTTTATTAGCCAAATTCCAATATGTGCCATGTGATAATCCTGTAATAATGCGATATGCATTATTGCATATACTTTTTCCATTTATAAGAGGCCTTATTTGATGTCCTGAACTTCGCCTTCTCTTATCATTTACAAGAAAGCAAGACAATCTCGTGAGTAGGTATTCATTTCTTCTGCTTCCTTTCCTTTGCCAGACATGTTCTCTACAACCCTTGATGTCATGTAAGTTAATGGATCGCATACATGTATGCTTACAGCATGTAGATCGCATTGCTTTTAGCATAACATGAAGATTCATTACTCTTATTCTCTTTGGTTGCTTTTCTAGATCTGCCTGCACTCGTTGTCTTTTCATGCATCTGTATGTCCGTTTTGGGACCTTCTGTTCATTCTTATTTGGATTTGTGTAGTTCTCCTTGTAAGATTTATTTGTCATGTTGTTTTCATGAGATGTTGCATCCTTGATCTTATCACTCTGACAGTCAAATACTGAATATTCCTTTGTTGATGTCATCCTTGCTTTTGATACATTCGTCAAACCATTTGTAACATTTACAAGTTCACAATCAAAGTCAAACACTGAATAGTCCTTTGTTGATCTCATCCCTACTTTTGATACAATCGTAGAACCACTTGTCACAATGGCATTAGAGTGTCCCGAATGATCTTTAAACTCATCTATTCCTGAGAGAACATCACTCATTGATGCACTTTCTATGGATTTCATAACTCCATAGTCAGTGGTGATAGAGTGTCCAGAATGATCTTCAAACTCATCTATTCCTGAGAGAACATCGCTCATTGATGCACTTTCTATGGATTTCATAACTCCATAGTCTTGAAACTCCTCTACTCCAGAGAAAACATCACTCATTATACTATCGTGCATGATTTCCATAATTCCATAGTTACCTGCTTTGACTCCAAGAACTTTACTAGTATCCATGAAGCCATCCATGCTTGAAGATATAACACTTTTCACATCTTTGCCCAAGTTCTCAATGTGCATGAACTCATGCACCCCGGATAAGGCATCACTTGTGAAATATTTTTCTTTCTCGGTACCAATGAACTCATCGACTTCTGATAAGACGTCAGTGCTATAGTTGAGTGCATTGGAATCATCCATCTCTGAAGGAATAGAGCTTGGTACATTGGCATATTCTTTCAATTCTTTGATGTTGTAGTATACATTATGTTTATCATTAAAAACCACATGCCGAGTCTTTCCAATCTTTAAAAATTGCATGCTCCATCTCAAATCCTTACCTACCTCATAGTAGGGACCATCCAATGACATTGAGTTATCATCCATACCATCATCAGTAACTTTTTGAATTCTCATCTGCGCAAATGTCTAGTGTTCAACTTGTTCAAATCCCAAGACTTGACCTTCTGCTACATACTTATTTGTAAATGATAACATTTGTAAAATATCTCCCACTCTAAAATCCAAAGATATGCACTTTGTATTCCTGATGACATGTGTTGGATAAGTCTCATCTTTGTCCCATGCAATAAATGCTTTGTTGGAAGTATTATAGGGCATAACATCTCCAAGGATTTCCATATCCCCACACTTATGCTTTAGCTCAACATGTGCACTAAGAATCCTTGATACGATAATCGCCACCTTATCTTCGCCAAGTCTTCTAAAGTGACAAATAGAATTTGGATCACTTTCATGGATTGTAGCAAATGCAACTACTTCTCTTTTGCAACATAAAATCACCTCCATCCCCAGAATAAATTTTGTAGCCATCTCCTTTGTGAGTTTCCTTTGCAAACAAGCTGTAACAACCATTATAAAGAACATTAATCTCTTCTCAATAATCTACTTTATTAATGATTTAAAAATCCAGAACGTGTTTGAAAATATAATTAGACACTAACCAATAACAACCGTAAACCAATAACAACCCTAAACCCTAAACTGTAAACCAAAACAACCCTAAACCCTAACCAATAACAACCCTAAACCCTAAACCCTAAACCCTAACTCCTAAACCCTAAATCCTAAACCCTAAACCCTAACCGCCAAACCCTAAACCCTAAACCCTAACCCCCAAACCCAAACCCTAACTCCCAAACCCTAAACCCTAAACCCCAAACCCTAAACCCTAACTCCTAAACCCTAAACCCTAACTCCTAAACCCTAAACCCTAAACCCTAAACCTTGAACCCTTAACCCTAACCCCCAAACCCTAAACCCTAAACACTAACTCCCAAACCCCAAACCCTAAACCCTAACTCCCAAACCCTAAACCCTAAACCATAAACCCTAACTCCTAAACCCTAAACCCTAAACCCTAAACCCTAACCCCCAAACCTAAACTCTAAACCCTAGCTCCTAAACCCTAAACCCTAAACCCGAAACCCTTAACCCTAGCCCCCAAACCCTAAACTCTAAACCCTAACCCCCAAACCCTAAACCCCAAACCCTAAACCCTAACTCTTAGACCCTAAATCCTAAACCCTAAACCCTATCTCTGAAACCCTAAACCCTAAACCCTCAATCCCAAACCCTAACCCCCAAACCCTAAACCCTAAACCCTAAACCCTAACTCCTAAACCCTAAACCCTTAACCCTAAACCCTAAACCCTAACTCCCAAACCCTAAACCCCAAACCCTAAACCCTAAACGTTAAACTCTAACTCCCAAACCCTAAAACCTACCCCCAAACCCTAAACGCTAAACCCTAACCCCCAAACCCTAAACCCTAAACCCTAAATCCTAAACCCTAAACCCTAACCCCCAAACCCTAAACCCTAAACCACCAAACTCTAAACCCTAACCCTCAAACCTTGAACCCTAAACCCTAAACCCTAAACCCTAACTCACCAAACCCAAATCCTAAACCCAAACCACGAAATCCTAAACCTTAAATCCTATGAGTGTTTTTAAGTAATATCATTTATTTAAGTAATAGTTTTAATTAGAATTCATAAGTAATAGTAGAATTGATAGTTGGGAGGGTGGTAGTGGGAGAAAGGGAGAGTGGGAAAGTGGAGAAAGGGAGTGTGGGAGGGTGGTAGTGGGAGAAAGGGAGAGTGGGAGAGGGAGTGGGAATGGGGGCGGTGGGGGTGGGGGTGGGAGGATGGGAGTGGGAGTGGGAGAGGGAGTGGGAGTGGGAATGGGGGAGGTGGGGGTGGGAGTGGGAGAATGGGAGTGGGAGTGGGAGAGGGAGTGGGAATGGGGGAGGTGGGGGTGGGAGAATGGGAGTGGGAGTGGGAGAGGGAGTGGGAATGGGGGAGGTAGGGGTGGGGTGAGGGTGGGAGGATGGGAGGATGGGAGTGGGAGGGGTGGGGAGTGGGAGTGGGAGGATGGGAGTGGGAGAGGGAGTGGGAATGGGGGAGGTGGGGGTGGGGGTGGAAGTGGGAGGGGTGAGGTGGGAGGATGGGAGTGGGAATGGGGGAGGTGGGGGTGGAAGTGGGAGGGGTGGGGTGGGAGGATGGGGGAGGGAGTGGGAGTGGGGGAGGTGGGGGGGGGTGGGAAAATGGGAGTGGGAGTGGGAATGGGGGAGATGGGGGGGTGGGAAAATGGGAGTGGGAGTGGGAGTGGGAGAGGGAGTGGGAGGATGGGAGTGGGAGGGGTGAGGTGGGAGGATAAGGGTGGGAGAATGGGAGTGGGAGTGGGAATGGGGGGGGAGGGGTGGGGGTGGGAGGATGGGAGTGGGAGTGAGAGGTGTAGGTGGGAGGATGGGAGTGGGTGGGAGAATGGGAGTGGGAGTGGGAGTGGGAATGGGGGAGGTGGGGGTGGGGTGAGGGTGGGAGTGGGAGGGGTGGAGTGGGAGGATGGGAGTGGGAGAGGGAGTGGAAATGGGGAAGGTGAAAGAATGGGCGTGGGCGTGGGAGTGAGAATGGGGGAGGTGGGGTGGGAGGATGGGGGTGGGAGTGGGAGTGGGAATGGGGTGGGAGGATGGGAGTGGGTGGGAGAGAGAGAGAAGATAATCTAATAGAGAGGCCAATGGGAGAGGAGATAATGTTATAGAAGGACCAATGAGAGAGAAGCACTTAAAACCCTAGTTTTTCTTATATATACTCTCCTTCTCTCATTGTTTCTCTCATTTCAACAAGGAAGAGCAAGAGGAGAAGCAAAAAGAGGAGGAAGAGCAAAAGCAAGCACAAGCATCGATTTCAGCTTTTTTCCAGGTACTTTTTTTAAAATTTGTATTCTTTGAAATTTTATTATAGAGAGAGAAAAGTGAAGGAAAGATTTTAGAGAGAGAATATAAGAGAGAGTCTTGCTCCCTCGGCAGCAAAAGAGAGAGAGGAAGAGAGAGGGAGAGAGAGGAGAGAAGGGGGGGGAAAGAGAGGGGAGAGAAAGGGAGGGGGGAGAGAAGGGGGAGGGGGGGAAGAGAGGGGAGAGAGGAGGGAAGCCGCGAGGGGGGGGAGAGAGAGAGGAGAGGGGGAGGCCACTGCCGCGGCAGCACAGAGGGGGGAGGGAGGGGAGGGAGAGGGGAGGGGAGAGGGAGGGGGGGGGAGAGAGAACGGGGGGCGGCGAGAGAGGGAGGGGGGGCGAGGAGAGAGAGGGGGGAGAGGGAGGGGAGGGGAGGGGGGAGAGGGAGGGGAGGGGGCCACTGCCGCTGCCACGGCAGCGAGAGAGGGGGAGGGGGGGAGAGGGAAGGGGGGGGCGCGGGGGCAGCCAGAGAGAGGGGAGGGGGGAGAGAGAGAAGGGGGGGCCGCTGCCGCTGCCGCGGCAGCGAGAGAGGGGAGGGAGGGGAGAGAGAGAAGGGGCGGGCCACAGCCGCTGCCGAGGCAGTGAGAGAGGGCGAGGGGGGGAGAGGGAAGGGGGGGGCGGGGGTAGCGAGAGAGAGGGGAGGGGGAGAGAGAGAAGGGGGGGCCGCGGCTGCTGCCACGGCAGCGAGAGAGGGGGAGGGGGGGGAGAGGGAAGGGGGGGGGCGGGGGTAGCGAGAGAGAGGGGAGGGGGAGAGAGAGAGAAGGGGGGGCCGCTACCGCTGCCGCAGCAGTGAGAGAGGGGGAGGGGGAAGAGGGAAGGAGGGGGGGCAGGGGCAGCGAGAGAGAGGGGAGGGGGAGAGAGAGAAGGGGGGGGCCGCTACCGCTACCGCGGCAGCGAGAGAGGGAGAGGGGGGGGAGAGGGAATGGGGGGGCGGGGGCAGCGAGAGAGAGGGGAGGGAGAGAGAGAGAGGGGGGAGAGGGAGGGGAGGGGAGGGGAGGGGAGGGGAGGGGAGAGAGAGAGAGGGGGGAGCCGCTGCCGCTGCCGCGGCAGCGAGAGAGGGAGGGGGGAGAGAGAGAAGGGGGGCAGCAAGAGAGAGGGGAGGGAGAGAGAGAGAGGGGGGAGAGGGAGGGGAGGGGAGGGGAGAGAGAGAGGGGGGAGCCACTGCCGCGACAGCAAGAGAGGGGGAGGGGGGGGAGAGGGAAGGGGTGGGGAGAGGGAAGAGAGAGGGGGGCCGCTGCCGCGGCAACGAGAGAGGAGGGGGGGAGAGAGATAAGGGGGGGCAGCGAGAGAGAGGGGGGGGAGAGGGAGGGGAGGGGAGGGGAGAGAGAGAGGGGGGGCCACTACCGCGGCACCCAGAGAGGAGGGGGGGGAGAGAGAGAAGGGGGGAGATGCGAGAGTAAGAGAGAGGGGGATGAAGAGAGAGAGAGGAGGGGGGGCCGCTGCCACGGTAGCGAAAGAGAGGGAGGGGGGGAGAGAGAGAGAGAGAGAGAGAGAGAGAGGAGGGAGAGAGAGAGAGAGGGTGAGGGCGCTGCCGCGGCAGTGAAAGGGGGAGAGGGGGGAGAGAGAGAGAGAGGGGAGGGGGGGGGAGGTCGCGGCAAGTGAGAGAGAGAGTGGGGAGCGCAAGTGAGAGAGAGGGAAAAGGTGAGGAGAAAGGGAGAGAGAGAGAGAGAGAGAGGGAAAATGAAGAGGAGGGGAAAGAGTAGACTAAGATGAGAGGAAACGTAGACTAGAGCGGAGAGGAAAGAGAGAGAGAGAAGAGTGAGAGAGATGAAAATTTAGAGAGGGAGGACACGAGAAAGTACGATCGAGATAGAAAATCTTACCAATGAAGAGGAGAAATGAGTGGGCGACGATCGAGACAAGATAAAGGAGCTACGATCAATGAGGCATATGAGAGGAGATTGGTATGTGATTTAGTCGAAACTTAAACAAACAAAACTATAAACCTTGGTGTTTGATGAAAATTTAGAGAGGAAGGGCACAAGAGAAAGTACGATCGAGATAAAAAATCTTACCAATGAGGAGAAAAAATGAGTGGGCGACGATCAAGAAGAGATGTTTTGATGGAAGAATTTGGGAGCTACGATCAATGAGGCATATTAGAGGAGATTGGTGTGTGATTTAGTCAAACAAAACTATAAACCTTGGTGTTTGAAAAGAGAAACGTGTGGAAACTAGAATTTCAAATTTCCCGCCTTATTTTAAACTATGAATCCTTGTGTTTGAAAAGATAAACGTGTGAAAACTTGAAAATTGTGATAAAAGACAACCTTGTGTTTCAAAAGACAAACGCGTGGATGTGAAAATTGTGATAAAAGACAACCTTGTGTTTCAAAAGACAAACGCGTGGATGTGAAAAGACAAATGTATGCTAAAAGCAAAACTTGTAGAAACTTGAATTTTAAATTTTTCTTTGTTTTTGAATTTAAAATGAGTTTCACTTTCATTTTTAATTTACTAGTTTAATTTAGACTATAATGCATTTTGTTTTGGAATATAAAAAGTATAATTTTAATTTTATTACATTTTAAATTAAAACTTTAAAAGTAGTTTAACTTACATTCGTTATTATTACTTTAATTTATTTCTTTTTAGGGATATTCTTTTAGGTAAATATTAAATTTTTAATTTTAAGTCTTGTTTTCTTTATTTTACGTTATTTTTTCATAAACTTTAAGTTAAACTACTTTATAGTTTTTATTATTTAAATTCAAATTTATTAAGATTTTAACTTCTTATTAATGTGAATGTTCAATTCTTATGAGTTGTAAGTAAATTAGTTTTTGAAAATATAAATTTTATCTTTTTTAAAATGAGAAGGGGAAGGGAGAGAGAGAGAAGGGGGGGGGCCGCTGCCGCGACAGCGAGAGAGAATGGGGGGGGAAAGAGAGAGAAAAGGGTGGGAGGATGGGAGTGGGAGAGGGAGTGGGAATGGGGAAGGTGAAAGAATGGACGTGGGCGTGGGAGTGAGAATGGGGAAGGTGGGGTGGGAGGATGGGGGCGGCAGCGAGAGAGAAGGGGGGGGAGAGAAGGGGGGGAGAGAGAGAGAAAGGGGTGTGAGTTTAAAAAAGATAAAATATAAATTTTATCTTTTTTAAACTCACAACCTTAGTTTATTAAAAAGAATAATGGAAAATAGATTATTTTTTGCTTTTAATTCGCAACCTAAGGATATTAAAAAGAACAATGGAAAAGAAATTATTTCTTGCTTTTCTTCGCTTCGACGGTTGGTGTAGTCTAGATTAGCATAGATTAGTTTGTCCTTAGAGGAGAGAACTCCAAAAAAACCAATCAAAGCCATGCTCAAAATTTCTCGACTAGTTCCTAATCGGAGTTAGTCCATTCGTTCACATTCGGTTTCACAGTCACAATAACCCTACCATTTAAGCAACGATTAAGGTTTTTAAACTTTCAAGATGATTGAAAGTTGTATCAGTGGACATGACAGATTACAGTTGTGGAAGTTGACAGAGCATTTTACACTTATATCAGTTGCGGGAGTTGACAGAGCATTTTGCACTTATATATGACAGACTTCAAATTTGTATTCAGAGATCATTGTAAATCCTTATTTTTTTTCACATTTATGCTCTAAGCCTTGTAAAGCCTTTTAGGCTATTCCCAAAGCATTTATGCTCTAAGCCTTGTAAAGCCTTTTAGGCTATTCCCAAAGCATGAAATTGATACTTATATGATTGGGAAGAATAAAAACTTGAGGTGTATTAACGGGACTCATTGTACTTTTGATTTTTCAAAGTAATTGTAGTTTGTCAAAGTACTTAAAATTTGTGTTGTGCTTGAATACAGGATGGATCTTGAGGCTACAACATTTGTCAATGGTATGACACTGAAATACAATGGAAGAATTTATGCCCCAAAGGACTTCACAAACTGGACAGTTGTTGACACAACAAAGAAAGCATGGTTCTTGGTCTTAAGTAAAGGAAATCTCATTCTAGTGATGACAAAGAGAGAGTTGGAGAAAGATGAGTGCGCATCAAATGTATCTTTCTCAAAGAGCAATTTGATTCAAGGGGGCACCTTAGTAGGAATAAAAATTGAAAAAGACAGCAGTACAATGATGATTTACACAAAGTCAAGAATGAGCAATAGATCGTTTCTTCTTTCTAAGAAAGATGCAATGCACTTTGTGATGCCGCCGCCAAAAGCACCTAGATTTCCTGAATTGGTTCCTGCATTGGAGATCCTTCAACATGTGTGGGAGGAATTTCCCATTGAGGAAGCAAGAAAAATGCAGTCAAAGATTATCCTTGAATACTTTCAGCAGGGTGTCATCCAACAAGGTTCAACTTCATTGGAGGGACCTAAGGTGCAAGAATCCACACATGAGAAAGGAAGTGATGAGACACGCCATGTAGACCTGGTTCATGGTAATACAAATGAGAGAGGAAGTGGAGTGGATGAGACAGAACACATTGTAGCAATGGATGAGGGTCTTGTACACATGGATGCTTACAAGGGATCTACAATTGAGACAGGAATTGAATTGGTGGAGAGCGGACATGCACATGCATCTCAGACAGAAATTGAATTGAGTGAGACACGACATGCATCAGATAAGACAGGACATGCACACACATCTCTTGTTCATGGTATTACTCACTTAGATGGTGTAACTCATGAAGTTGACGGAATAACAGAACAAGTGAAGCCATTAAGTATACCTGAAGTTGAGACAATAGAAGAAGAAGTAGGGCGATCTAAAGCAGTTCACATTGAGCCCCTAAAAAATAAACCTCGACGTCAAATGCAAAAGGCAAGTACTTCATGAGGTACAGTTCCAAGTCCTATAACTAGAAAAAGAGGTCATTCATATACAAAGAAAGGGCAAAGAAGAGAAGAGGAAGAACATGAAGAGGATGCGGAGGGTCTTGAAATGGAGTCAGATCTAGAAGCAGAAATGTTATCAATGAAGAACCTAAATCTTCGCTTGAATGAGGCTGTGACAGATGAGGATCCAGGATATATATGGGGCCAGAAGACTCAAGTTATACATGCTTCAACAGTGGTCAAAGAAAGTGTCTTCACCAATAGCAGGACCTTAAATACAGCCTATGCTGAAAAGATTTTTCAGGCTTTGATTGATGGAAAAAAACCAGTTGTTTCTAATTTGGTACTCCGTCCAAGAACATTTTGGCCAGTCATGGGAGATTATAGTCAATCCATCAATTTCTCTCAGCCTATAGATTTTGAGAGATGCAATTCACTAAGTTCCTCGGAAAACAAGTTCCCTCACTTCAAGAAGGACAGAGTTCAGTGAATGATCCAGAACGACATATAAGGGATGCCAAGAGAAATTTCTTAGCTCATTGTACATTTGAGGCAATAGATGGTCAGCACTATGCCTATGCTTGTAATGAGCGCTCTAGAGATGCATACAAGAAAGGAGAAATTACTTATCAAACCTTTGCGAGTGTGCCTCAATTTCACTACTATTCTGCATGCATCTGTATCTTCAAGAACGAGAAAAAATATTTGATTGATTCGGAAAGACTTAATCATGACATTTATGCACTAGGAAAAATCACCTCCACTTCAGAGATGTTGCTCAAAGTTACGACCATATGGAAAACTTTTAATTCTCCTTTGACCACTCTCAAAAGAACTGCAACTAAAGCGGAAGCGGATAATCTTGTTGACTTCTACACATGCTTGAGTGCCATTGTACCAAGGGGAAAGTAGGAAAGAGCAGAGGTGATTACAAGCTTCAAGACAGTAAGGGATAGGTATCAAGACTACACAAGCATACTTTTCCGTAGTGATGAAGTTTTTCATCAGATCAAAGACGTGTGTCTTGCATGTGAGAAAGGAGATGTTACATATGAGGCTCCATCATTGATTAAAGAGAAGGCAAAGAAGATTGAGAAAAAAGAGATGACAGCTCGGATGTGGAGGCCTTTAAGAAACCTACCAGACAAATACGCAAGTCTTGCTGCAGAGAAATTAATGTCCAAAGAATGGTTTTTTGGCAAAAAGGATAAAGATCATTGCATGGAAGATTGCATCATCCAACAGGTCAAGCGTGATGCAGTAAAGAGTGCAATTGAATATTTATTGGGAGAAAAAAATATTCCAATTAGCCAATGTAAAATTGATCATAACATTGTGAGGCAAATGGCATCAGCATTACCTTTAGCTAAACAGAAGGCTTGGGTGCATAAATGGGTGAAGGTAGAAGATGATGGATCTGAAATTACTCCCTCTATGAGAAGTGACATTCCGGAAAATGTGTATGCATATGCACAAAAAGTCATCAATAACCACACTCTCAGAAAAGAAAAAACTTTCAAGAACAAGGGCTTTTATTTCATACATGAAATCATTTCAGAGTCTGGAAAGAGTGTTGAGTGCAAGGGAGTTTCATTGAGTGATTTTTTGTCCGACGACACTGCTTGGGAGAGACCTCAGCTTTTCTTTGTCTATGAAATATTACCGGATGACATCCGTCAACTCCTTGACAGAATATTACATACCACCATTGGTAGAGTGAGACAATGTAATATAGTCATATTTGCTGATAAAGATGACAAGGAACAAATGTCTGCTACCCTAGAAAAACAATATGGCAATGAGCTCAAGATTTACAATGGGATATACTCAAGAAAAAGGGACAAGAGAGAATGCGGTCTCAAGATACAGAGTCTAGAAACCTTTTTCTTGTACATGAAGAGCCCTTACAATGATCACTCCTTACAAAACAATATAAGAGGGAATGCAAAGAGATAGCAACTACTGCTGGAAGAGCATGAAGCTCCAAGTCCCCTTCATCGCAACGCAAATCACTATGAAAGGCCAGCAAAAAATGCTGATCTTTTAATTAGTATGATGGAATTTTTGCTACCGTCCGGATGGGAAGTCACATTGTGCTGAATGGGACATTTGTTTGAAGCTCTTATCAGAAAAGGACACAATATGTAAATATTATTGAGAGCCCTGCTTGCTTGGAATACCTTGATACCGTGGCTTCTCTCACAATAAAGTTTGATAAGAAAGGACCGATCTCACATGAAGAGGATGACATAGAGCAGATCATGTATGATGAGAGCAAGAAAGATGATGAAAATGATCAAAGCTCTGGATATAATAGTGAGGACACCAGCGATAGCAAGGAAGTAGAAGAAGATGGATATGACACTGACCTTGCCTTTGAAGGTTACATAAAAAGACCACGAAGATATGTAGAGGTATGAAGACTTATGTTTAATTTTCTTTATTCATTTAAAGGTCTTTTTAAATTTATAATTAATTTAAAATTTTGAATCTCATAATTATTTTATCCTTTTATAGGAGAAGGGAGAGGAGGAGGATGAGGAGGACATAGCTGGAGCAGAGAATATAGAAAGCTCATCTCAAGAAAGCAAAGCTGCTCAAGCTATCCATCGGATGACTCTAGAAAATAATCATACATTGCAGCAAATGGAGAAGTCATTTTAAGTTAGGTTTCAAGTTCGAGAACAACCTCTTACTTTTATATTCGATGAAGAGGACATTTCAATCCTCATAAACTTCAAGAAAGAGGTCAATGACAAGGTTATAATAGCCATCCTCAGGTTTGACACAAACTTTTTACTGACTTTATGCTTTTGTATTTCCATTGGATCAAATGAACTAATATTCTTTTCTTTTTATTGCAGTATGGTTTTACAACAGCTTCCGCTATATATACAAAGATGTGCATATATGGTCGATCCTCTTGTTTCTAGTGTACTTAGCAATAAGCAGAAGACCATAGATGATGTTTTTAAATGGTTGCAACCTATTGATTTGACTGCGGCACAAGTTATCTTTACCGCATATCACGAGGAGTGAGTATCAATCCCTACCTAGCTTATCTCTTACATTGTGGAGGATTATATCAAATAATAATTATTCTTAATTGATAATGCAGCTTGCATTGGAGCTTGGTAATTGTGGACATCTTAGCCAAGCAATGCTTCTTTGTCAATTCAATAGCATCTATCCATGGCAGTGTGTCAGAGTAAGTATAACCTACTTGTGTCATAATTATGTCAATGAGATGCATCCTATGTAATGCGCACATTCATTTATGTTTTCTATTTTGATGTGTAGATCTGCTCGAAAGTTGGTAAGTGCTATAGATGCTTATGCAAATGGAGGGTGACTTGGAAGATCAAATAGAGTATGTAACATGCCCTGCAGCGAAGCAGAATGATGACCACAGTTGTGGGTGGAGAGTTGGATATAATTGCTTTTTGCTCCTTGCTCAAATTTTTAATTTGAGAGGCGGTGAAACCTCATTGTCCACATATACAGACTTACATCTATATGCATTTATGTCATCTATCATTAAGGCATTTATTGATAACGTGGTGGAGCATCCAGAGGAAACATTGGTTGCTACGCCTATAAGTTATCCTGATGTAACCGCTGTATTGGACGAAATGGGGAGCTCTTCTGAGGTTAAGGTCATCATTAGCAAGCAACCTCGTGTTTTAACTTTTGGTAGCGAGGAAGTTACAATCCTCTCTGACCCTTTGAAAGAGGCTAATGACAAAGTCATGATGGCCATCCTCAGGTTTGATATGAACATCTCTTGACTTGATACTTCAATCATTTGATTCAATCTGCTTCTAACATTTGTTTATTTATTGCTGCATATCTCATTTTCCTAGATCAGTACAGAATCGCGTCTATATGCTCGATTCTCTTCTTTCAGCTATACTTAGTGATACCAAGAAGACAGTAGATGATGTTTGTTCAATTCTACAACCTTTAGACTTGGATGGCATACTACTTGTCTTTATGCCATACTATGAGAAGTAAGTATGGTCTCAATCTTTCTTTTACTCTCTTATTTATAATATTGTGTCAATTAATACTTAATATTGTGATAAATCTTATCGCTCTTTATTGGTGATGTAGTTCACATTGGAGCCTGATAGTATGGGACCTTGATGACAACCATTGTTGGTTTGTCAACTCAATTACAGGCTTTCACGGGGTGTTCAGGTAAGTGTTCTTTGATCATATCATTATGGACATGCATCTTACTATCTACTACACAAATTCACTTTGTCATATGTCATGATGGACAGGTCTGCAAACAAGTTAGTTTCTACGATTATGAAAATCAGGGAGCATCAAGACCAACCAAATTTCCAGACACGCCTCGTAGTGGAGCAAAAAGACATAATTAGTAGTGGGTGGAGAATTGCCTACAACTTCATGTTGTATCTCAATGAAATTTTTGAACATGTCTCCATAGAAGCATATACCAAGCTCGAGCTACAAGATTTTGTGGCTAAGACTGTTCACTATCTAACTGCTATCATTGGGAAACAACATGATGGACTCAATGAAGAACCTGAGGGAGCCAAAGAAAAAGAAGAGACAATTCAGTCTCCTTCTGTATCACAGCCTCAAGTAGAAGCATTACAGTCTACACTTGAATTAGAGACTCAATGCATTCTTCCTACACAAGAAGTGGAGACTCAATGTGCATCTACAACATCACATCTTGTAAAGGAGGAAGAGATTAAGTCTATCCCGATTGCACCAGAAGTAGAATCTCAATGTACACCATCCACACAAGTAGAGACTCAATGTACTCTTAGAGAATCACAGCCTCAAGAGGACTCATCAGACTCTATTCAGTTGTAAAACATGTAGAAAGAAACATGAGTCCTTGAAGATTTTTATCTTGTTTGTATTGATTAATGATAGTGTTTTTAAAACTTATGTTAAATGTTGCAATACATTAGGATATTTTATGATATTTATTCATTACAATACATTAGGTTTTACTTTTTTGAAAGTCTAATTTATTATGTACAATAAATATCTTATGATGAGAATCTAATAATTATATCATTCTTATGTTCCATCACTTTATTTTATAGATTTCAATGTACTCAAAATCTATCATTTATTATGTACAGCAAGTCTAACTTATATTATATTAAAAGAATATCTCATGATGAGATTCTAATAATTACTAACTTATATTATATTAAAGGAATATCTCATGATGAGATTCTATTAATTATATCATTCTTGTGTTCCATCATTTTACTTTATAGATTTCAATGTACTATCACTATCTTATATGTCTCAAATGTCTCCCATTACGGTCTTGCATCCCATCATTTTATTTTATAATGTCTCGCATTACGATCTTGCATCTAGTCATCTTGCATTACGGTCTTGCATTTGTAGTTCTATAAATTCCCTAGTAGTCGTTCATCTTCTATATCTCACCCGCAGCAGACACTTCTTCCACTTTGCTCTTCTTACCTTACTCCTCTCCTCAAGCTTGCTCCTTCCTCTCCTCAAGCTTGCTCCTTCCATCTTGCCCGCAGCCTTGCCTCCTCTTCTCAAGCATACTCCTTTCATCTTGCCTTACCTCCTCTAGTTTCCTTCCTCACTCTCGTTACCTTCCTCACCTCGTTCGTCTTCTATATCTTTCCTCACTCTCGTTACCTTCCTCACCTCATTAGTCTTCTATATCTCACCCGCAGCAAAAACTTCTTCCACTTTACTCTTCTTACCTTACTCCTCTCCACACTTCTTCCACTTTACTCTTCTTACCTTACTCCTCTGCTCAAGCTTGCTCCTTCCATCTTGCCCGCAACCTTACCTCCTCTTCTCAAGCATACTCCTTTCATCTTGCAACCATTATGGATCTTTTTAAGGTAATCGATTCTGTCAAGCAAGCCATTAGCAGCCTCAAAGAATGGATTGCCGAGAACCAAGGAAAGAGAGAGGAGAGAAAGCAAAATCCAGCTCCATTGACCCAGTACGAGAAGGATGACTTTGCTTGTCAGAAGGGCTTAGAGAAGGAAGAGGAAATAAAAATAAGTATGGCTACTACTGAAATAGATAAATTGCAGTCATATAGGAGAGAGTTGATAGACTTTCAAAGTGAGATATCTTCGTGTGTGGCTCGTTATGGAAGATTTTCCCCCGAGGAAGCGCAAGCCATTCGGAACAAACAAAGTGTTATGCAGGAGAAAATTCATCAATCCTTACTTCTCTTCTATAAATTTAACTACATTGATGAGGAAGAGATGAGGTCAGCTCTTGAATGGGTTGAATTTAGGCTAAGGACTTGAAAATAGAAAATTCATCAAATTGAATGGCTGTAGTCTTGAAAATCTCAGGCTTAACTTTTGAAGGTATTTATTAACACCATTAAATATTAAGAGAGTTTACAACAACCGAATCTTATTTTTTCATGTAACTTATGTAGTCTTGAAAATCTCAGGCTTAACTTTTGAAGGTGTTCATTAACACCATTAAATATTAAGAGAGTTTACAACAACCGAATCTTATTTTTTCATGTAACTTATGTAGGCTGCGTTAAATTTTATAATTTTAGTTTCATGTCCTTAAAAAATATATAAAAAAATGCTTGTTTTTATGTTTTTATATGTGCTTTGAAGATTGGGTTTTTCTTAAATTTTATCTGAAAACTAGTCCAAAAGTATATGTAAAAATGAATTTGTACATTGACAAGTCCAAAATTAATGAAATAAGTGTTAAATTTAAAATGAGCTTTAAATGAATAAAGAAAATTAAACATAAGATTTCATACCTCTACATATCTTTGTGGTCTTTTTATGTAACCTTCAGAGGCAAGGTCAGTGTCATATCCATCTTCTTCTGCTTCCTTGCTATCGCTGGTGTCCTCACTATCATATCCAGAGCTTTGATCATTTTCATCATCTTTCTTGCTCTCATCATACATGATCATCTCTATGTCAGCATCCTCTTCATGTGAGATCTGACCTTTCTTATCAAACTTTATTGTGAGAGAAGCCACGGTATTAAGGTCAAGCAAGCAGGGCTCTCAATAATATTTACATTGTGTCCTTTTCTGATAAGAGCTTCAAACAAATGTCCCATTCGACACAATGTGACTTCCCATCTGGACGGTAGCAAAAATTCCATCATACTAATTAAAAGATCAGCACTTTTTGCTGGCCTTTCATAGTGATTTGCATTGCCATGGAGGGGACTTGGAGCTTCATGCTCTTCCAGTAGTAGTTGCAATCTCTTTGCATTCCCTCTTATATTGTTTTGTAAGGAGTGATCATTGTAAGGGCTCTTCATGCACAAGAAAAAGGTTTCTAGACTCTGTATCTTGAGACTGCATTCTCTCTTGTCCCTTTTTCTTGAGTATATACCATTGTAAATCTTAAGCTCATTGCCATATTGTTTTTCTAGGGTAGCAGACATTTGTTCCTTGTCATATTTATCAACAAATATGACTATGTTACATTGTCCCACTCTACCAATGGTGGTATGTAACATTCTGTCAAGGAGTTGACGAATGTCATCCAGTGATATTTCATAGACAAAGAAAAGCTGAGGTCTCTCCCAAGCAGTGTCATCGAACAAAAAATCATTCAATGAAACTCCCTTGCACTCAACACTCTTTCCAGACTCTGAAATGATTTCATGTATGAAAAAAAAGCCATTGTTCAAAGTTTTTTCTTTTCTGAGAGTGTGCTTATTGATGACTTTTAGTGCATATGCATACACATTTTCCGGAATGTCACTTGTCATAGAAGGAGTAATTTCAAATCCATCATCTTCTACCTTCACCCATTTATGCGCCGAAGCCTTCTGTTTAGCTGACGGTAAAGTTGATGCCATCTGCCTCACAATGTTATGATCAATTTTACATTGGCTAATTGGAATATTTTTTTCTGCCAATAAATATTCAATGGCACTCTTTACTGCATCATGCTTGACCTGTTGGATGATGCAATCTTCCATGCAATGATCTTTATCCTTTTTGCCAAAAAACCATTCTTTGGACATTAATTTCTCTGTAGCAAGACTTGCATATTTGTTTGGTAAGTTTCTTAAAGGCCCCCACATCCAAGCTATCATCTCTTTTTTCTCAATCTTCTTTGCCTTCTCTTTAATCAATGATGGAGCCTCATATGTGACATCTCCTTTCTCACATGCAAGACACATGTCTTTGATCTAATGAAAAACTTCATCACTACGGAAAAGTATGCTTGTGTAGTCTTGATACCTATCCCTTACTGTCTTAAAGCTTGTAATCACCTCTGCTCTTTCCTGCTTTCCCCTTGGTATAATGGCACTCAAGCATGTGTAGAAGTCAACAAGATTATCCGCTTCCACTTTAGTTACAGTTCTTTTGAGAGTGGTCAAAGGAGAATTAAAAGTTTTCCATATGGTCCTAGCTTTGAGCAACATCTCTGAAGTGGAGGTGATTTTTCGTAGTGCATAAATGTCATGATTAAGTCTTTCCGACTCAATCAACTATTTTTTCTCGTTCTTGAAGATACAAATGCATGCAGAATAGTAGTGAAATTGAGGCACACTCGCGAAGGTTTGATAAGTAATTTCTCCTTTCTTATATGCATCTCTAGAGCGCTCACTACAAGCATAGGCATAGTGCTGACCATCTATTGCCTCAAATGTACAATGAGCTAAGAGATTTCTCTTGGCATCCCTTATATGTCGTTCTGGATCATTCACTGAACTCTGTCCTTCTTGAAGTGAGGGAACTTGTTTTCCGAGGAACTTAGTGAATTGCATCTCAAAATCTATAGGCTGAGAGAAATTGATGGATTGACTATAATCTCCCATGACTGGCCAAAATGTTCTTGGACGGAGTACCAAATTAGAAACAACTAGTTTTTTCCATCAATCAAAGCCTAAAAAATCTTTTCAGCATAGGCTGTATCTAAGGTCCTGCTGTTGGTGAAGACACTTGCTTTGACCACTGTTGAAGCATGTATAACTTGAGTCTTCTAGCCCCATATATATCCTGAATCCTCATCTGTCACAGCCTCATTCAAGCGAAGATTTAGGTTCTTCATTAATAACATTTCTGCTTCTAGATCTGACTCCATTTCAAGACCCTCCGCATCCTCTTTATGTTCTTCCTCTTCTCTTCTTTGCCCTTTCTTTGTATATGAATGACATGTTTTTCTAGCTATAGGACTTGGAACTGTAGCTCGTGAAGTACTTGCCTTTTGCATTTGACATCGAGGTTTATTTTTTAGGGGCTCAATGTGAACTGCTTTAGATCGCCCTACTTCTTCTTCTATTGCCTCAACTTCAGGTATACTTAAGGGCTTCACTTGTTCTGTTATTCCATCAACTTCATGAGTTACACCATCTAAGTGAGTAATACCATGAACAAGAGATGTGCGTGCATGTCCTGTCTTATCTGATGCATGGCGTGTCTCACTCAATTCAATTTCTGTCTGAGATGCATGTCCATGTCCGGTCTCCACCAATTCAATTCCTATCTCAGATGTAGATCCCTTGTAAGCATCCACATGTACAAGACCCTCATCCATTGCTACAATGTGTTCTGTCTCATCCACTCCACTTCCTCTCTCATTTTTATTACCATGAACCAGGTCTACATGGTGTGTCTCATCACTTCCTTTCTCATGTGTGGATTCTTGCACCTTAGGTCCCTCCAATGAAGTTGAACCTTGTTCGATGACACCCTGAAAGTATTCAAGGATAATCTTTGACTGCATTTTTCTTGCTTCCTCAATGGGAAATTCCTCCCACACATGTTGAAGGATCTCCAATGCAGGAACCAATTCAGGAAATCTAGGTGCTTTTGGCGGTGGCATCACAAAGTGCATTGCATCTTTCTTAGAAAGAAGAAACGATCTGTTGCTCATTCTTGACTTTGTGTAAATCATCATTGTACTGCTATCTTTTTCAATTTTTATTCCTACTAAGGTGCCCCCTTGAATCAAATTGCTCTTTGAGAAAGATACATTTGATGCCCACTCATCTTTCTCCAACTCTCTCTTTGTCATCACTAGAATGAGATTTCCTTTACTTAAGACCAAGAACCATGCTTTCTTTGTTGTGTCAACAACTGTCCATTTTGTGAAGTCCTTTGGGGCATAAATTCTTCCATTGTATTTCAGTGTCATACCATTGACAAATGCTATAGCCTCAAGATCCATCCTATATTCAAGCACAACACAAATTTTAGGTACTTTGACAAACTACAATTACTTTGAAAAATCAAAAGTACAATGAGTCCCATTAATACACCTCAAGCTTTTATTCTTCCCAATCATATAAGTGTCAATTTCATGCTTTGGGAATAGCCTAAAAGGCTTTACAAGGCTTAGAGCATAAATGCTTTGGGAATAGCCTAAAAGGCTTTGCAAGGCTTAGAGCATAAATGTGAAAAAAAATAAGGATTTACAATGATCTCTGAATACAAATTTGAAGTCTGTCATATATAAGTGCAAAATGCTCTGTCAACTCCCGCAACTGATATAAGTGTAAAATGCTCTGTCAACTCCCACAACTGGTAGAAATATAATCTGCTATGTCTAGTCCCTTAACTGATTCAACTGTAATCTGTCATGTCCACTGATACAACTTTCAATCATCTTGAAAGTTTAAAAACCTTAATCGTTGCTTAAATGGTAGGGTTGTTGTGACTGTGAAACTGAATGTGAACGAATGGACTGACTCCGATTAGGAACTAGTCGGGAAATTTTGAGCATGGCTTTGATTGGTTTTTTTGGAGTTCTCTCCTCTAAGGACAAACTAATCTATGCTAATCTAGACTACACCAACCGTCGAAGCGAAGAAAAGCAAGAAATAATTTCTTTTCCATTGTTCTTTTTAAAATCCTTAGGTTGTGAATTAAAAGAAAAAAATAATCTATTTTTCATTATTCTTTTTAATACACTAAGGTTGTGAGTTTTAAAAAGATAAAATTTATATTTTCAAAAACTAATTTACTTACAACTCATAAGAATTGAACATTCTTAATAAGAAGTTAAAATCTTAATAAATTTGAATTTAAATAATAATTTACTTACAACTCAGGGTGGTAGCAAGCTTAGGGTGTCCACTTTTTGTTCACTCCCCAATCCTAAGGAGGTGGAAAAACAAGCTTTTTAGCACACAAAAATGCAAATCTCACCTACTTCCCTATGGATCTAGTCTTTGAAGTCTTCTGACACAACATCACACTTGCTATTGTGCACACAATCGTATAGTCTGATCGAAAATTTGATGCACACACAAAAAATTTCACACGGCATGGTTCCAGGGTGGTCACACGTTTGTCACGAACAAAGAGTGTCATATTAAATTCTAAATTTCTCACTCATTTTAGATTAAATGTTATTGAAACTTTGTAAGTGGTCTCTTTGCATTATGTAGAGCTTAACTTGATTTATTGGTAATTTTTTGAATGATTTATCTAATTATAAATAATTATTTATAATAAATAAAATCATAAAATACATGCATTTTAGTAGCACACCACATTTTTTTAGTATTTTGAATAATTAAGCAAATCCAATTCAGTGGAAGGTTAGTAGGCACATAAGGGTGTGTGGTTGAATCATCAAATCCCAAATCCAACGGTTAGATTTAGGAAGATTGAAGTTTAATTTTTACTTTTACTCCTTAGAGGATCAACAAAGAATATTAAAAATAAATCTAGTAATTCTCAAACATAACCAAACATTTCAAAAATGTCAATATTTTTAGTCCTCTACATGATGAATAAGAGGAAAAAATTTTGGTTAAATTTGAGTAAGGGAAACGTACGATATGGCCTCCAACAGTTAAATCTCCCTTTTGTGGGGGAAAAAGGGCCACCCAAGCCTATTACCAAGACAAGGTAGGCTTGGTATTAGGCTTGGTGAGGTAGGCTAGGAGCATCACCGATCCTAGTGGCAAGCCTTTGGAGTCTGCATGCTGCCCATGTGGAAGGTTGAGTCATCAAAACCATGCCACGTTGTTAGACCACGTGGTGCCATCTCATCAAGCAGATGTGACATCACTCCTTGCCATGTCACCTTACATTGCCACACGTGCTGCCACATGTGCCACCTCATCGTTCCACATCATCAGCCATGTGATCACACAATGCCACCTTGGCATACCTCCTCAACCTTGCCACATCACCAATCCCTCCACCTCAATTTGCCATGTCAATCTACCACCTCATGAATGCCAACTCGTCATGCCACATCACCTTTCAATGTCATCGAAGAGGCCCAGTACCACATCATGACCATGCAGGAAGAGACTATATTACCACATCATGACCATGCATGGTGCCACATCAGCCAGATGTATGTGCGATGCATACAATACCTCAATC
Source organism: Dipteris shenzhenensis (assembly GCF_047967505.1). NCBI lineage: Eukaryota > Viridiplantae > Streptophyta > Polypodiopsida > Gleicheniales > Dipteridaceae > Dipteris > Dipteris shenzhenensis. The sequence goes on from NC_141597.1 coordinate 8,331,684, forward strand.
GAGGTATATAACCTGGGTGAGGCATACAATACTTCGTTCGAGGTATGTGACCGAGGACACCTAGAGATACCTCGATCGAGGTTCATACATACATGCGCAATGCACTAAATACCTCGATCGAGGTATAAGGTCTGTGATCGGGGCTCTGGGCATAGCAGACCTCTCCACCAAAACTAAGCCAATTAGTATCAATCTTAGCACCTCTCCACCAATAATAATGAAGAGCAATCTAGGAGCAATCTAGTGGATGAGTTGAGGCTCTCTATAAGACACCACGTTTTGGTTCATTTCACCCATTCTTAGCCATTCTTGCCTCCTCATCACTTTGTCACACCTTCCATCCTACTTTCATTGAGAATGGGTTCTCAAAGCCGTAGAGCTAGTAGACGTGAAAGATGTAGGAACCCCCCCCCAAATCTCATTGACGAGGAGCGCAAGCGGAAGGCTCGTGAGCACAAGAGAGCCTCTAGAGCTCGAGCTCGCACTGCCACCACTGATCCACCTCCAGCTCTACCTCTACATCCCACCTCCACCCCCACCCCCACCTCCATTGTCCCCCCATGCTCATCCGCTCCCCTACCTCTAGCCTCCGCCCTTCCCCTAGCCACCTACATTTTGGCCTCCACCTCTACCTCTTCCCCCTCCACCCTCCCCCCTCCCCCTCCCCCTCCCCCTCCCCCTGCTCCGCTTGGCGCCTCCCTTCCCCCGTCCACCCTACCATCTCCCATTGATCCCCTTGCCCCACCTTGCAGCAGCAGTGTTGCTTCACGACGTGACTTGCCGAAGTCCACTATCCGTCGTCGTACTAGCAAGATTGTGTAGTCTTTTTTTTGTGACCTCACGCCAGCTTCACAGTCTTCTCTCCTTACGTCCCTAATTGATCACCCTGACTTGGTAGAGTGTAGGAGGCTTGCTGGTCTTGGTGCATGTAGAGATAGGATTGTATCTAGCGAGGTCCTTAGCAGTGTTCGACGTTCCTATGCTTCTATTAAGCATAGGAACTCCAGTGCCTTGGCAGCACGTCGTGCTATTGTGGCTACCATTAGTAGACCTCATATGATAGGCCATGTGCGTACCGCTTCACGTCTTCTTCAGATTGCACCGCACACATTGCGAGCAAGCATCATTAGGAGGCAGAGTCTAGAGGATAGTGAGACTGATGCTCTTTGGGCTTTGAGTGGTCGTGCACCTCGCAGCGATCGATTGTTGGATGATTCCACTAGGTCCTTCATACAACAGTTTTGGGAGGAGCATTGCAGAGCATCCCCAGTGTTCAAGAAGGCATTGTGGAAGAGGGTGTCACACGGTGTGTACATTGAGCATGGTGCATGTTTTTTGGAGTGTACCCAGACTGAGCTGTACACTCAGTTTGTAGAGGCACACCCGGAGTTCAAGATTGGGCAGAGGTCATTTGAGCGATGCAGGCCATGGTTTATGCGATGCTCTCAGGAGTGTGACACATGCTGTTGTCGCTACCATGTGGATTTTGGATTGATGTATGACGTATTCCGTTCCCTTGATGGTCATAGGGGAGTGATTCCTACTAGCCCTCGCGACTTCATTCATTCCATATTGTGTATACGAGATGGTGATGCTTTATTCCACTCCCTTGATTGTGTGGAAGGCACGTGTACTTTGTGTGGTGACTTTGCTAGAGTGCCACTAGTTGCACTAGATACTTGTGATGTGCAGATGGTTCGTTGGCAGTAGTATGAGTACTGTACCTTGACATTAGATGGTGGTGCACAGTCGAGGAGGTTGCAGCTTGTGGGGAAGGAGACACCACGTGTTGTATTCATTGACTGTTTTCGAGGGAAGCTGTACCGCTACATACACCACTCGCACACTGCAAAATGGGAGGATCGTCAGTTTCGTGCATGTTTGAGGACATTTCCTATAGGGGTGGTTGTCTCAGTGGTGGACTTTGCGGAGAATTACACCTTCGCACCACAGCATGAGATCCAATCGGAGTATTATTTCTCCAAACAGGTGACATGTGATTGAGTATTGATTTTTTCCCCGCCTCATTATATTGAATTATTTCAATAGTCATATTTTTTTTTCAATGCCATATTGCAGGTTGCTATATTTGTGCACATTAGCTATCGTCATGCACAGGCTCATGTGGATGGCATTGATAGCACCATGGACTCACGCATCATTGTGCAAGAGTATCACTTCTACATTAGTGATGATCGATCGCATGATGCCCATTTTGTGCAGCATTGCTTCACTTTGCATGATAGTTTCTTGAGGGATCATGGTGTCACATGGCAGCGGCATTGGATCTGGTCAGACGGTTGCAGTGGTCAGTTCAAATCTGCTAGACAGTTTTATTGGTTCTGCAGATGGCACCGTGAGACAGGCATTCCGATCACATGGAGCTACTTCGAGACAGGGCATGGTAAGGGAGAGCACGATGGTGCAGGTGCTTGCGTGAAGCGTGCTTTGCGTCGATACCAGTTGTGTCACAGTGCCGATCGCTTCAAGGATGCACATGATGTGGTGCAGTGGTGCAGCCAGCACTTATCCACCACTAGTGCTACGTCCTCGTTTCAGTCGCGTGACGATATGGTGGTGAGCCGGTATTTTTGGTGCGTGGACATTGGGAGTCTTGATCGGTCGAGGCCTTTTGATTGTCGTTTTGTGCCTGGCACTCTTGATTTCCATTCCATCAGGAGCGTAGGTGAGTCTCACCCCGCGATCTTTTCTCGACGGTTTGCATGTTTTTGCTCTGCATGCATTGATGATGATTGGGGAGGGTGCTCCATGATACCATGGGCCGATCCATGGGTACGGCGAGTGCTTTCTCCCTTCCAGCCTTGGGAGGAGATACATGATGATCAGGATGCGGGATTCAGTTCCTCTAGAGATTATGACCAGCTTACAAATATTTTGCATATTGGTGATATCTTCGTGGTTATTGCTTCGGAGGGCAATGAGGAGGGTGTGGATTATTACTTGTTGCGATGCTCTATGCTGAAGAGTGTGCTGAATGAGGATACAGTGGATGGGCATGGGATGCACTTCAATGCTCATAGCATGATCGTAGGTGGCCACTATTTTTAGCAGATACAGAGGCGTGGTCGCTATATTGAGTTCCAGGAGTACATGGCGGATCAGGAGGCATACATGTATTCTCATCTTGTTGTTGGGATCAAGATTACTTTGAGTCGTGTTTGCACTCGCAAGGCGACGTCCACTCCACGATGGCGCCTTGCAGTGGCGGATCACGAGAGCATACTTGCAACTATTGGCATGAGAGCTGCTGATCCTGAGGAGTAGCACATTACATATCATATTTTTTGGGATCATCAGTTGATCAGATTGATTTTTATTGGGTATCACTAGTTGATTACACTTTTTTGTATTCGATATGTATAGGCTCACTATGTGACCGTACCATTGTAATTTTCATGGACTCATATTTTGTATTTCACTATGATGGCTGTATACACATTCATACACATCATTGTATTAGATTCTATTTTTAACATGATGTCCGATGTCTTCTCAATGGGATTTGTTGTGTTTGTAATACAAAAAATTGTTTATTAGTAGTAATGTTGTAATTTGTTTTGTGCATTAGGACACTTTAAAAACGTGACTAAGAGAATTCACGCACGTACTAACGAAATATGCGTGTGGACTTGCTTGTTGGGGATGAAACTTCGCTTGACTCTTAGGCCACCCTAGACATACATCCACGCGAGATTTGGTCTGAATTGATTTGGTGTGCGCCATGTGGAAGGTATAATGCGTACATTTTTACAATCCCTACTAGCACTCGTGACTACGTAGGAGCTATGGCGCATGTACTAACGAAATGCGCATGTGGACTTATCTGTTGGGAATGAAACTTCGCACGACTCTTAGGCCACCCTAGACATACATCCACGCAAGATTTGGTCTCCAACTTATTTGGCATCCGCCACATGGAAGGTATAATGCATACATTTTTACAATCCCTACTAGCACAACTACGTGTGAGAAATGGCGCACGTACTAACCAAATATGCATGTGGACTTATCTGTTGGAGATTAAACTTTGCACGGCTCTTAGGCTACCGTAGACGTACATCCACGCAAGATTTGGTGCCCAACTGATTTGGTATGCGCCACATGGAAGGACAGCTGTGTACATTTTTACAATCCCTACTAGCACGACTACGTATGAGCTATGGCGCATGTACTAATGAAATACGCATGTGGATTTATCTGTTGGGAATGAAACTTCGCACGACTCTTAGGCCACCCTAGACATACATCCACGCAAGATTTGGTCTCCAACTTATTTGGTATGCACCACGTGGAAGGTATAATGCGTACATTTTTACAATCCCTACTAGCACGACTACGTGTGAGAAATGGTGCACGTACTAACCAAATATGCATGTGGACTTATCTGTTGGAGATTAAACTTTGCACAGCTCTTAGGCTACCGTAGACGTACATCCACGCAAGATTTGGTCTGAATTGATTTGGTATGCGCCACATGGAAGGTACAATGCGTACATTTTTACAATCCCTACTAGCACGACTACGAATGAGCTATGGCGCATGTACTAACGAAATACGCATGTGGACTTATCTGTTGGGAATGAAACTTTGCACGACTCTTAGGCTATCGTAGACGTACATCCACGCAAGATTTGGTGCCCAACTGATTTGGTATGCGCCACATGGAAGGACAGTTGCATACATTTTTACAATCTCTACTAGCACTCATGACTACGTATGAAAAATGGTGCATGTACTGTCACTATCATGTGTGACTGCATTGATCTCCTCGATCTTCACTTTTCCTTTGTCCTCCCTTGGACTCTCTTCCTTTTGATTTGCACCCCAATTTGCATTCTTTTTCTTATCCTTTTGCTCTCTTTTCAGCTTGTAGCAATGCTTTTTCATATGGCCCTTCTTGCCACAGTGGTAACACTCAATGTTTCGTGCCTTGGATTTGCTACGAGACTTTCCTCTTTCTTGGGACTTCCCCCTGAACTATGATCTGCCCCTTTGCACATTTAAAGCTGCATCCTGCTTGTTGCCATCCATAGATTTCCGTCTAATCTCCTCGGCCAACAAGCTACCCACAACATCATCAAATTTCAGTACTCCACCAGGTGCAGAGTTACTGACAGCTGTACGGAAGGTATCCCATGAGGATGGCAATGAACATAAGAGAAATATTGCCTTAGTCTCTGCATCAAAATTCATTTTCTGAGCTTGAAGCTGGCTGAAAATAATATTGAATTCATTCAAATGAGAAGCAATGGAGACCCCTTCCTTCATTTGCAGCTCAAACAACCTCTTCATGAGGTAAACTTTATTAGAGGTAGTTTCCTTCTCATAAGTGGCACACAGTTTCCTTCACAAATCTTCCGTAGTCTGCTCATTTACTACTGTGAAATAAACTGACTCTACAAGATGAAGTCTAATAGTAGACTTTGCTAATGCATCCATCTCATTCCAATCATCCTCAGACATATCCGCAGGCTTAGCTTCAATCCCTGCCAAGGGTTTAATCTGCTTCTTTTGAATAAGCACATCCCTTATTTGTTCTTTCCACAAAGAAAATTTGTCCCATCAAACTTTTTAATGCTGAAAAACTCCTTTTCAGACATGGAAGAGGATGCCATGATGCAAATAAATCAAAATCCCAAATGCTAGTGCCTGCAAGAGAGAATCACAACAAATACCAGGTGCACCCAAATGTGTATGCCACAATAAAGTGAAACATCACCAAAATTCAAAGCTCAAAGCATCAAAAGATGCATCTGACTCATGTGCATATACTATGCATCCATATGAGCAAATCTGGCCCAAAAGAAAATGCCAATAAGTGCCAAATGACTCAAGCATAAACACCGTCCACTGGCATATGCATCAATAATATCTCATCCAAGAGAGCATAGCACTATCAGTGCATCACGTGCAATGTGTCAAAGCTTTCCCTCATCTTAAAATAGCATCCATGTGCAAAGCGTCCATAAAAATAGCATCCCACAAGGCAATTTGGGCCTATCAGCGCATCCAACAAGGACCGCAATGCATCCAAATGGTCTATAAATCATCCATTGCAACCCAATGCATACCACGAATGAGCGCACACTACTCAAACTGCAACCAGAGTGATCTACATAAGGTATGCTCAAGAAATCATAGTCCCACGGTAATGAGCACTACTGAAAATAAAACCTGAGATGCTTCAAAACATGGGTGCCATTGCATAATCGGACTCAGCAAGAAAATATGCAAATATCTCTCTTCTGCCAGAACTCCAAAATCCCAACCGATGAGTGAGAAATGGGAGTCAACACTTATCCACTGCCATGTGGCATAAATCTAAGGTTTCAAAACCTTAGTATGAAAAATGCATAACAGAGAGACGAAAGCGAATACACAAAGATTTATAACTCTGAAAATCCTCCACCGAATCACGCAAGAACTGATAGGTAGGGGTTTTTGGGCGTCCGGAATGCAATGGGACAGACGGTTTTGGAAACCGTGGTCTCAATCACTGGGTCCAACACACGGGCTGAAAAACGTTTTTTGAAACAGAGCTGTTTGTAAACTCCACCGGAGTGCGAATGATGAGCAACATAGAAGTTTTAGGACCTCCTGAGTCCACCGGAACTGACAGATCTACAAATGGTTGCTCCAAACTTGAGTTCCAACACCCGAGCAAAAAACGCAGGAATTGACACAGTGTGTCAAAAATCCAATGAAATGATCCCAGATTCAAGAATGAAGGTGTTTCTAAGCTCTTGAAGTGAAGTGGACACCAAAAGCAAGCAATAGTTGCCTCTACAAGTCAATATGGAGTCTCTGTCGTCGAACGGAACAGGGAAAAGCTCAAAAAACGACTTTTTCTTTGAAACCACTTAACAGGCTCTCAAAACCACTTCGTAAAGCCAAAGTGACTTTTCCAAAGGTTCCTCCAAGGTCTCTGCACACTCAAATGCAAGTAAAGTCACCCACAAAGCTTCCCACAGAGCTTCTCCTTCCTCCCACAAGCTGCTGAGCTTCAAGCATTCACGCACGCTTAGCTAGATCACCCGGGCTCTGATACCAGTTGAGAGTGCTCTCAACGGAAGCAAGAACGGAAGAAGGAGAGAGAGAGACAGAGAGCCACACAAGTTTTGGTGGGTGCAGAACCACCCTAATCTTCTTTTTCATTCATTTATATATGTGTTTGAGTATTGTACATAACTGGGGTTAAGGCACAGTGACCTTTAACCCCCACAAATGGGGTCTCCCACCAATGCAAAAGGCTAATTTTAACATACGCCTTGCCGATGATTCACGGGCTAAACCCTTGGGAATAGTGAATGGTGTGTCCACAAAGATCGCAGGAGTCCGCTTTTCCCTTCAATTCACAATCTTGGATCCCCCCAAAAAATCCTATCAAATCTTACTGAGACGTCCTTGGTTACGGGAAGCATCAATCCTCCATGACTGGGGAACAGATAGATTGACAATCCAGAATCGAGACACTGTAGTCAGGGTGAATGTGGGGACAGGAGCTATTAAACCAATTGTTCCTAGAGCATTGGATGACACATCTTCCATGACAATCTTGAGCAAATCAGCTCCCTTGCAACAACATGCCATAGCTGGTGACTCACAAAGCAATGTCAATAACTGGATACAAACATTGGCAACCATCGACAACTGCCATTCATTAGACCCCATTTTCTCACAGATAGATGTTAATGCACTACAGGTCGATCCTCTACTGACACATGAAGAACCAATCGTTCTAGAGATGCCATTCTTTATGGCTGACCTCGAATGGGATAATGAACCTGAAGAAGGTACCCATACCAATGATGACTCAGATTTTCCTTGGGACCTTGAAACAGAGGCTGCGAATGCTGAAATTGAAAATCAAATCTTTGATAATGACCTAGCCATTTTGCATGCCCTAATGGCAGTTGAGCTCCCAAAAGTTGAACCTCCACAGTTGAATAACAGCAAAAGATCCCACAAGAAAGCTGCCGGAGGAAAAGCCAAGGCCGAGCACTTCAATGAATTCGAACGAGTCCAAACAAGGATTGTCGAATTGTACCTTGCAAAGGTAGTTCCCTCAAAATCAAAACCACCACCTCTTGAATGGTCCCCTGAGGGACTGGAAGGAGTATGTGCAGCACATGAACCCTTACTTGGAAACACCTTACCAGTGGAAAAGTTACCCCATAGTTCCCAACGTAAGAAGTTTTGGAAATATAAGCTCGATCAAGAGACTTCAGAAAAAGAAAGAAAAGAAGAGCCTAACAAATTACTAAATGCAACAATGCCACCCAGTACACATGACACATGTCAGGCTAGTTCAACCCCATCAGAGGCTGATCTTCGAGAAGTGCCAGAATACTTTAAGAATTATAAAAGTGGCAGTGCACCAATAGCAATGCCAAGACCAATCAGAGAATCTGAAGTTCAAGAAACCGATAGCATTGGAGAAACTCCAATCTATGAGGGACCGGCAAAAACATGCACAATAAACCTTGCCCTTGAAGGGGAGGAAGAAAAATTGGTTTTCATTGGGAAACAGCTCCATCAAAAAGATGAAATCAAACTCAAAGACCTCCTAATGGAATACCGTGACTGCCTAGCATGGTCATACAAAGAGATGAAAGGAATTTCACCAGAAGTGGCAGTTCACACGACCCCTATAAGGGAAGGTGCTCGCCCTAAGGTATGTGGACCTTATCGCACAAATCCTAAATATGGCACGATGGTTTATGACGAGCTGGAAAAACTCCTAGATGCTGGATTCATCTACGAGATAGAGCACACTGATTGGGTTTCACCCATTGTCATTGTGCCTAAACGCAACAAGAAGCTCAGAATATGCATAAACTTGAAAAATGTGAATGCCGCCACAATTAGGGATCACTACCCCCTACCCTTAACAGAAACAGTGTTGGAAAAGGTGGCAGGATCCGAAATATATAGCTTCTTGGATGGCTTCAGTGGCTATAACCAAGTGCAAATTGCTCCTCAAGACCAATCAAAAACAGCATTTGCTATAGAATGGGGTATTTTTGCATATACAGATTTCAAGTCATTTTACAGGTGTTCTTGGATGATTTGTGCATCCATTCAACCAAACAAGACCACTTCAAATGTCTGGAAGAAGTACTAATCAAATGCAGGGAGTATGGCATCTCCCTAAATCCAACAAAATGCCAGTTCATGGTCACCCACGGAGTTGTTTTGGGACACATCGTCTCTCAACATGGGATTGCAACTGACATGGAGAAAATCAAAATCATCATGGAATTGCCTCCTCCTATAAATTCCAAAAGTGTACAGGTCTTTATGGGACATGCCGGCTATTATAGAAGATTTATATTGCGGTATGCCATGATAGCTAGACCACTTTACAAATTATTAGTGGAGTTCTTATGGACCGAAGAGTGCGACCAAGCCTTTGAGCTTTTACAGTGGCGCCTAATCACAGCACCCATCCTTATATCTCCCAATTGGGATATTGATTTTCATGTTCATACTGATGGATCCAACTATGCAATTGGGAGTGTGCTTTGTCAACCTGGTGAACATAAGAAAGACTACCCCGTCTACTTCGCCAGTCGACAACTCAATGATGCAGAGATCAACTATACAACCACAGAAAGAGAGGCCCTAGCAATGGTGTATAGTGTAAAGAAATTTCGGCACTATCTACTCGCAAATGATTTTGTCTTCTAGACCGACCATCAAGCATTGCTTTATCTTGTGAACCGTCCGTGTACCACAGGAAGAATAACCAGATGGCTCCTCTTGCTGCAAGAATTCAACTTCAAAATCATGGTTCGCAAGGGTGCCCAACACTACATTGCCGATCACATGTCTCGAGTCAAGACAGGAGAAGAAGCCACTGGAGTAGAAGACGACTTACCAGATGCCACGCTATTTCAAATAGATGCTATTCTAGAATGGTGTGGAGATATCATTGGGTACTTGATGGCAGGAAGACCACCCCCTGACATGAAAGCAGTAGATGCTAGAAAATTGATTCTAAAAGCTGCACCCTATCAACTCATTGCAGGACAACTATACAAGATGGGCAAGGACCAGATATTAAGAAGATGTGTAATGCCTCATGAGATCCTACCAATCCTGAGTGAAGTCCATGAAGGCATTGCAGGAGGACACTTCCAAGGGAAAGCCACAGCAAGAAAAGTTCTCCTCGTAGGCTACTGGTGGCCAACACTGTGGGCAGATGCCTATGAATATGTAAAAGGCTGTGATGTATGCCAACGGACTATTAGACCACAACACAAAGACTTCAATCCCCTAACAATAGTTGTTGCACAACAACCATTTGAAAAATGGGGGATTGACTATGTGGGTCCCATACATCAAGAAGCAAAAGGAACACATGCACGCTACATCATTGTGGCCACTGATTACTTTACAAAATGGGTTGAAGCTAAAGCAGTCAGAAAGGCAGATGCCAAAAGCACAGCAAGATTCTTATACGAACATGTGATCACTCGATTCGGATGTCCTATTGAAATTGTGTCGGATAGAGGCACACATTTTGTCAATGAGGTAATCCAAGAACTCTTGTCTGGCTTCATGGTCATCCATAGAAAAAGCACACCCTACTACCCCCAAGGGAATGGACTAGCAGAATCCACAAACAAAATCATATGCAATATTCTCACCAAGGTAGTAGAACCACAGCGTTCTGATTGGGCAAAGAAACTGAATGCAGCCTTATGGGCATACAGAACCACATTCAAGGTCAGTACAGGGAACACACCTTTTCAATTGGTGTATGGCCTTGAAGCCGTGGTCCCACTCGAATTTGTAATACCAAGTCTACGCATTGCAGTATAGGAACGCATGGGTGATCATGAGTCCTTGAAAGAAAGGCTCTGTTAGTTGGAAAAGCATACAGAGATAAGACTAGTCGCTTATCATGCCATGACAATAGAAAAACATCGAAGAAAGGCATGGTTTGACAGGAATCTGAAAGCTAAAGACATCAAGGAAGGAGACTTAGTCCTGTTATACAATGCCAAAGTACACAAGGGAAAACTGAAGTATCTAGGTCAAGGACCCTACCGAGTATGAAAGATGAATCCCATCGGAGCTGTGCTACTTGAAACACTAGATGGAGTCCAATTCAACACAACAATAAATGGGAGCCGATTGAAGCGCTACTACATCAACACGCGAGCCATCCCCAACAAAAACGAAGATTTGGGAAACCAAGTCTTCCTTAGTTAGGATTAGATTGTATCACGAACACTCACTTGCATATGCACGTTTTTGCACATATAGTTTGCACTAGATTGTTACACGCACACTCACTCCATATGCATGTTTTTTGCACATTAGGGATGTTTGAGTCTTAGTTTCCCTATCAAATCCCACAAATAAGCATATAGTTAGACACATCACATGCACTCACATGATTTTGCATAGGCACATAATAGATTGCATAAAAAATAGTATCACACACTTTCATTCCATACTCTCAAAGCATGCAATGAATTCACAAGCAGTACACGAAGCTATGCCAAAACTCAAGATGAATTGGCGACAGAGTCTAAAGCCTCTGCAACGAGACCCCTGCCAAACATCACAGCCCTCTCCTATATGCAAAAATATCAAACTTGCATACTAATTATCTACAAGCTCAATGCTATGGGTGCAATCGCATCCAACATGTATGCAAGATGCAAGGAATGCTAGCCTCAACAACAAGACCCTCGCCAAACCTCTTCCCAAGAAGATTCGATGGCAGAGTCCGCAACCTCAGCAACGAGATCCCCTCTGACATTCACAGTCATCTACCCCTCCTTAAGAGGGGAGCTGCTTCTTGACCAACATCCTTTTATACCAATCCTCCACAACGAGACCCCCGCTAAACCTCTTCCCAAGAAGATTCGATGGCAGAGTCCGCAACCTCAGCAACGAGATCCCCTCTGACATTCACAGTCATCTACCCCTCCTTAAGAGGAGATAAGTTTCTTGACTATTGACTACAAATTGTATGGTGCAAAAGCATTACAACAGGAATGACTCGCATACCACAAGCTAAATAGCCACTGCATTATGCACATGGCATCCCAACTCTAAAATCAAAATCAGCCATAACCCGAGGACGGGTAATAAAATGGATCCGGGAGTATGTTGACTCTGTGCCAACATGAACTTATGAAGAAAGAGAAGGTGTTACAACTTTGTGATACAACTTTGTGTTACAACTTCTAGACACAACTTTGTGTTACGACTTTGTGTAACAACTTTGTGTTACAAGTTTGTCTACATGAAGAGAGAGAATGTGTTACGACTTTGTGACACAACTTTGTGTTACAACTTTGTGTAACAACTTTGTGTAACAACTTTGTGTTACAAGTTTGTCTACATGAAGAGAGAGAATGTGTTACGACTTTGTGACACAACTTTGTGTTACAACTTTGTGTAACAACTTTGTGTTACAACTTTGTGTAACAACTTTGTGTTACAACTTTGTGTAACAACTTTTTGTAACAACTTTGTGTTACAACTTTGTGATACAATTTTGTGTTACATGCAGAGAGAGAAGCTCTCCAACTTGTATAAATACCCCATAATGGAATGAATCCCACACTCTTTGGGGCATTGTGTTGAGTCTACTTTGGTATTCCAAGCATTTGTCTCAAGTGTCCATGCTTCCTTGCACTGCACGTCCAAAAGCATGTCCTAACCTTGCAACCCTTCTCCCCTCTCCTCCAACCTTGCAACCCACCCTCTCCCTCTCCTCCTCCCTCCTCCTCCTTCCTCCTTCTCCTCCTCCTCCTCCTCCTCCTCCTCCCTCCTCCTCCTCCTCCTCTCTCCTCCCCCTCCCTCCTCCTCTTCCCTCCTCCTCCTTCCTCCTCTCTCTTCTTTCACCCATGCTCTTACACCTTCTTCCTCTCTCACTCCTATGCTTTCCTAAACCCTTAAACTCCATGATCTACGAGGGAGACGAGTTCTCCACCATGTACTCTACTCTGAACCTTGGAATCCTCCTTCTAACCCTGGACTACTCCTAAACCCTGGAACCTCCTTCTGAACCCTGGAACTGCTCCTAAACCCTGGAACTCTTTTTAAACCCTGGAACCTCCTTATAAACCCTTAAACTCCTCCTAAACCCTACAACCCCCAATGAAGGTGAAAGCCTTCATTACCTCAATAAAGATGGTTTACGTGCCTTTTACACATGCTTGCACTTTGTTTGCTTACCACACTTAAGCCTACGTCTCTCACCAGAACATGACTCGAGGTCCTAAGCTACACATATACTACAACCGACAATCCCAATATATCTGTAGGTGACAAAAAGACTCGGAACCCTGCAAACATAGAATACCCAGCTCTTCCTACGAAAGCAGTAGGAAAGAGTCAACAATGGCATGACACCAAAGGAGATGTATACTGGTAGGAAACCAGATATTTTTCATTTAAAAATTTTTGGTTGCATTGCCTATGTTCATGTGCCAGATGAGTTGAGGTCCAAGTTGGATCCAAAAGCTGAGAAGTGCATCTTTATTGGTTATTCTCTGCAGCAGAAAGGGTATAGATGCTATAACCCTTCTACTCATAAGTTTACAATGAGCAGAGATCTAGTTTTTTGTGAGATGAGAAGCTGGTATAAACCAGTAAATGTGATTGATGATGTAGATGCACAAAATGGTAATGCTGCACAGAATTCAAAGCAGCAATCAGAAAATATTAATGGACTTGTAGTGTCCTCTAGCAGTGGTTCACATACTTCACCATGGACACGCAAATTGAGATCAGGAGAATCTCCTCAAAGCAATGTAGATAGTGGTATGCAAGTATCACAAAAAGGAAAAGAGAAGGTAGATCAGCCCATGTTTGATGTCAATGCAGGTCACTCTTATGTGGATGGTGAATCCAATGGCTCAGAACAGAGCATTGATGATGAGTTAGGTATTCCTTCTATTGTTACACCTGGAGTAAGGAAGACCAGGGATGTTTTGAGAGCACCTAGAAGTGAGCCTATTTTGTGCAGGTCTACCGGAGCTAGGTATCTTTTGGATAGGCTAAAATATGATGGATTTACAGCCATTCACTATACCTATATGGTCAAAGTGATACAGGAACCAGAACCCACTTTTTTTGAGCAAGCCATGGGAAAAGAAAAATGGGAGAAAGCCATGGATGAAGAAATGGATGCCTTGGAAGCAAATGCTACATGGGAATTGGTGCCTTTGCCTAAAGACAAGAATGCAATTGCCTATAAGTGGGTTTATAAGGTGAAGCACAATGCAGATGGTTCTGTGAATAGATACAAGGCACAGACATATGGCATTGATTATGAAGAAACATTCAGTTCAGTTGCAAGGATGACAACCGTAAGAGAAGTCATTGCTATGGCTGCATCAAAGGGATGGTCTTTACATCAGATGGATGTAAAGAATGCCTTCTTACATGGTGATTTGTAAGAGGAGGTCTTTATGGAGCAGCCACCAGGTTATGTTCATGCTGTTCATCCCGAGTTTGTTTGCAGGTTGAAGAAAGCCTTGTATGGCTTGAAGCAAGCACCTAGAGCATGGTTTGACAAGATAGGACAGTATCTTGCCACTATTGGCTTTCAGATTTCCAAGGCAGATTTCTCACTTTATGTGAGAAAACAGAGAAAGGTATTATGCTGCTTGTCATTTATGTTGATGATTTGATCATCACAGGTGATAGTGATGAAGATATCCTTCATGTAAAAATGCTATTGAAGCATAAGTTTGAGATGAAAGATTTGGGAGAGCTGCGTTATTTCTTGGGCATTGAGGTGATTAGATCACCAAGTGGGATACAGCTCTTGCAGAGGCAGTATGGATTGGACATGCTGTCCAAATATGGGATGACAGGCTGTAAGCCTATTTCAGTTCCTTTGGAGCAGAATGTGAAGCTGAGCACAGATGCAGGTGAGATTTTGGAAGACCCTACTATGTACAGATGCATAGTAGGAAGTTTGATTTATATGACTATTACCAGGCCAGATTTGAGCTATGCTACTAGATTGGTAGAGACCTGCTTGGTGTGCAGGAATCGGGATTGAGCTCAAGGGGGAGTGTTGAGATATCCAGCTCCACTCATGATATGCCAGGGTGACCATTGTGGATTTATGTCACCGACTTGTTAGCTACAGATGCGGTTGGTACACCGCCCATGAATAATAGCTGGATGACAGCTATCCTTATGTACTCTAGTTTGCAGCTCAGTTAGTATGCCACCTTAGTTAGTTGAGTTTGGTTTGAGACCCACATATAGGGTTCTTCTATTTCTTTGTACTAGAGTTCTTTTGGCTTTCACAACTAAGAAGAGGAAAACTATTTTTAGCCTCCACCTTTGTGTGTATTCCCCCATTGTGTATGTGAGAAAGCTGCAAGTGAGACTCCTTCCTTCTCTCCCACTATCTTCACAGTGTCTTTGTGACTGCAAGGAAGGAATTGAATTTCAACCCTCTCCCACCGCCCCCAGAGAAGAAGAAAAAGAAGCTTGTCAAAGTTCAAGTTCAAACTCAACCTCAGCACAAAATGCAGAACCCATTGGTCAAAGCTGCAAAGTTTACTGGCAAGAAAGGTCAAGATCCTGACAACCATGTTGGGCAATTTGAGACAAGGTGGACAGCTAGTGGATTTGGACAACTACCAGATGAGACCAAGAAAGAGCAATTTGCTACCACATTCAATGGTAAAGCAATGAATTGGTTTATGCAGTATGGTATTGCACATTTTGACACTTATGATGAATTAAAGATTGCTTTCTTAAGCTGTTTTAGAAAAGAGAAAACACTAGAGGACATTTGAAAAAGTTAAGAACAATGAAACAAAAAGATCTCATGGCTGAGGACTATTTGCAGATGTTTAGAAACCTCAACAGAAGGCTAACAGCAAATCAAAGACCTACCTAGGAGAAACTGGGAGACTATTTCTGCAAAGGATTAAACAAGGAGTTGAGAACTACAGTAGCTAATAGGCCCCCATCTAGGAGGAGCAAATGACTTTAATGATATGGTAGAAGCTACCAAGAGAGCAGAAAGAATACTTGGTATAGCATCAAAAATCAAGAAGACAAAAAAGAAACATCATTTGGATTCAGAGACAGACTCATAAACATACACGGATAGTGAGGATAATTCCCGATCACGAGCAACTGGCGTTGAGAGGGTTCCCGCTACCCCAAATGAAATAAATTCCTCTCATTGGAGAGGTAGAGATTAGTAGGATGTGGGGTTGCCTTCAGACTTCTAGAAGAAAGCTCTTAAAATAGGATCACTCAGGTCAAGTTTTTTTGTATCAAAGGAAGATACAAATGAGGAAGACGACTCATCAGAATATGATGAGGATGATGAGGAATACTGAAAGAAAAAGAAGAAAGACAAAAAGTAGAAGCTGAAAGAAAAATCCATAGCAAAAAAGACAACAGAGAAAATCTACAAGTTGGAGAAGATGATTAAAGACCAGCTAGTACAAAGCTTAAAGCCACCCCCATGAATGAATTCTACAAAAAGGACAATCATGACAAAGAGAGATACTGGTACAACCCCAATTACAGAGGCAAAGTACCACCTTACATTCAGCAGCAATAGAATCAAGCACCAGCAATACCTGCTAATCAAATAGCAGTAGCAAGACCACCATTATTAACAAAGATATCAAAATGTAGCTCCAAGGAGGCTCCAAGAAGTCCAAATCAACAATCATGGGGAAACCAGCATCAAAGGAAAATGCAAGATCAAGCTTGCACCTATTGTGGTATGGATGGCCATAGGTAAGGCCCACCTTGTGAGCTTTGGTGCAAGGACAAGGAAGAGAGAGGTATACCCATCATTCAATATGACGGAAGAAACAATCAAAATCATTAGCAACGACCTCCTCCAGGAGTACATATGGTCTATCTTCCATCCATCTGGAGTACAACCACAACAATCAACACCATCAAGAAATGTTCAAGCTTTGGCAATCACAAGATCAAAGAATACAAAGCTAGTACCTGGGGGCTAGGAGATGCCCCAAGGGAAGCAACCAGGCCAATGAACTGGACAAATCAAACTAAGACAAGAAACAAAGCATTGCAACAAGTACTACAAAACAATGCATCACAAGATGTTAGAAATGAACATTGGAATAACAAAATGTTTACATGTTCTTAGGGCATGGATGACATCACATAACTCTTGTCATACACTGAGTATCTGGTTTTGCTAAAATCAACTTGTGCCCCTTAAATGTGATTGGGTGGCCATTTTGCTCGAGGAATGTTCCAATGTCAATATGCACATCTAAGGGTTGATCCCATTTTGCCAATGCTAGGGCATAAAGATTTGGTAACTGCATCTTTCAACTGGACGAAGGCTAAGAACACTTATTTCATTAATTTTGGACTTGTCAATGTACAAATTCATTTTTACATATACTTTTGGACTAGTTTTCAGATAAAAATTTAAGAAAAACCCAATCTTCAAAGCACATATAAAAACATAAAAACAAGCATTTTTTTATATATTTTTTAAGGACATGAAACTAAAATTATAAAATTTAACGCAGTCTACATAAGTTACATGAAAAAACTCGGGGGGGTCACTATGTATAAACCCTCTATACCACGTGCGTTCAAGGCCTATTTCTAAAATCCCTTATCTATAAATTTTTCATTAATAAAATGTACCCCTTTTCTATACAAATCTGTAAAATTTTCCCAAAACTATTTTAAATAGTCCCTTATGTATATTTATTTCTGTAAATTTTAGAAATAAAAAATATCCTTCTGTTGAACTCACGTGATAGGGTTACATATGATGAGTGACCCCCCCGAGTGAAAAAATAAGATTCGGTTGTTGTAAACTCTCTTAATATTTAATGGTGTTAATAAACACCTTCAAAAGTTAAGCCTGAGATTTTCAAGACTACATAAGTTACATGAAAAAATAAGATTCGGTTGTTGTAAACTCTCTTAATATTTAATGGTGTTAATAAACACCTTCAAAAGTTAAGCCTGAGATTTTCAAGACTACAGCCATTCAATTTGATGAATTTTCTATTTTCAAGTCCTTAGCCTAAATTCAACCCATGAGCTCATCTCTTCCTCATCGATGTAGTTAAAATTATAGAAGAGAAGTAAGGATTGATGAATTTTCTCCTGCATAACACTTTGTTTGTTCCGAATGGCTTGCGCTTCCTCGGGGGAAAATCTTCCATAACGCGAAGATATCTCACTTTGAAAGTCTATCAACTCTCTCCTATATGACTGCAATTTATCTATTTTAGTAGTAGCCATACTTATTTTTCTTTCCTCTTCCTTCTCTAAGCCCTTCTGACAAGCAAAGTCATCCTTCTCGTATTGGGTTAATGGAGCTAGATTTTGCTTTCTCTCCTCTCTCTTTCCTTGGTTCTCGGCAATCCATTCTTTGAGGCTGCTAATGGCTTGCTCGACAGAATCGATTACCTTAAAAAGATCCATAATGGCTGCAAGATGAAAGGAGTATGCTTGAGAAGAGGAGGTAAGGTTGCGGGCAAGATGGAAGGAGCAAGCTTGAGGAGAGGAGTAAGGTAAGAAGAGTAAAGTGGAAGAAGTGTGGAGAGGAGTAAGGTAAGAAGAGTAAAGTGGAAGAAGTTTTTGCTACGGGTGAGATATAGAAGACGAACGAGGTGAGGAAGGTAACGAGAGTGAGGAAAGATATAGAAGACGAACGAGGTGAGGAAGGTAATGAGAGTGAGGAAGGTAACTAGAGGAGGTAAGGCAAGATGAAAGGAGTATGCTTGAGAAGAGGAGGCAAGGCTGCGGGCAAGATGGAAGGAGCAAGCTTGAGGAGAGGAAGGAGCAAGCTTGAGGAGAGGAGTAAGGTAAGAAGAGCAAAGTGGAAGAAGTGTCTGCTGCGGGTGAGATATAGAAGATGAACGACTACTAGGGAATTTATAGAACTACAGATGCAAGACCGTAATGCGAGATGACTAGATGCAAGATCGTAATGCGAGACATTATAAAATAAAATGATGGGATGCAAGACCGTAATGGGAGACATTTGAGACATATAAGATAGTGATAGTACATTGAAATCTATAAAGTAAAATGATGGAACACAAGAATGATATAATTAATAGAATCTCATCATGAGATATTCTTTTAATATAATATAAGTTAGTAATTATTAGAATCTCATCATGAGATATTCTTTTAATATAATATAAGTTAGACTTGCTGTACATAATAAATGATAGATTTTGAGTACATTGAAATCTATAAAATAAAGTGATGGAACATAAGAATGATATAATTATTAGATTCTCATCATAAGATATTTATTGTACATAATAAATTAGACTTTCAAAAAAGTAAAACCTAATGTATTGTAATGAATAAATATCATAAAATATCCTAATGTATTGCAACATTTAACATAAGTTTTAAAAACACTATCATTAATCAATACAAACAAGATAAAAATCTTCAAGGACTCATGTTTCTTTCTACATGTTTTACAACTGAATAGAGTCTGATGAGTCCTCTTGAGGCTGTGATTTTCTAAGAGTACATTGAGTCTCTACTTGTGTGGATGGTGTACATTGAGATTCTACTTCTGGTGCAATCGGGATAGACTTAATCTCTTCCTCCTTTACAAGATGTGATGTTGTAGATGCACATTGAGTCTCCACTTCTTGTGTAGAAAGAATGCATTGAGTCTCTAATTCAAGTGTAGACTGTAATGCTTCTACTTGAGGCTGTGATACAGAAGGAGACTGAATTGTCTCTTCTTTTTCTTTGGCTCCCTCAGGTTCTTCATTGAGTCCATCATGTTGTTTCCCAATGATAGCAGTTAGATAGTGAATAGTCTTAGCCACAAAATCTTGTAGCTCGAGCTTGGTATATGCTTCTATGGAGACATGTTCAAAAATTTCATTGAGATACTGTTGAGATATCGAGCTCCACTCGCGATATGCCAGGGTGACTGTTATGGATTTATGTCACCGACTTGTTAGCTGGAGATGCGGTTGGTATACCGCCCACGAATAATAGCTGGATGACAGCTATCCTTATCTACTCTAGTTTGTGGCTCAGTTAGTATGCCACCTTAGTTAGTTGAGTTTGGTTTGAGACCCACATATAGGGTTCTTCTATTTCTTTGTATTAGAGTTCTTTTGGCTTACACAACTAAGAAGAGGAAAACTGTTTTCAGCCTCCACCTTTGTGTGTATTCCCCCATTGTGCATGTGAGAAAGCCGCAAGTGAGACTCCTTCCCTCTCTTCCACAATCTTCACATGGTATCAGAGCCTTGTTCGTGGTAAGGAGCTCAAGAAAGCAAGCCAAGTTCGTGGTGTCCTAGTAAGAGGACCAGTGTTGCTTTCCTATTTCGAGTTTGGGAGCAAATCTCTGTAGGTAGCACAGCCAGAAGTGTAGGAGTGCACTGTTTCAGATTGAGGCGCCCTTCGCGGTACGGTATATGCTGCGGGCTTGGGCAAAGCCCTCAGTGACTTTATTTTTCTGATTTGAGGCCGTTTCGGGGCCCGTTTTGAAGGCGGAAGATCTTCGCAGGCACTCAGAGAAAGGCCCTGTTTTTTGCTGTGCAACCACTGCGCGACTAGTCGGTGGAAAGGTGCCGCAAAAATTGCATCGTATGCCTGTGTGCAGAAATATTGGGAGTTGCAGATTCATGCCTATTGCCTGTTGATGCAAAATCGTCACTAGGAAGTGACTGTGTGGTGAAATACCACTCTCGTCGGTTTTGCAGATCTGCCCGTGTGAGGCAAAAGCTGTGTTTTTTGCAGTGACAGAATATTTTGCAGTGTTCTGTAATGGCATCTGATTCTCTTTCACAGATTGTCACTGAAAAGATTGACAAGAACAACTTCCAGGCATGGAAGTTTAGAATGACAAATTTCTTGATGGGAAAAGGCTATTGGGAATTCATTACAGGAAATGAAGAAGAACCTGTTCTTCCTAATGTTCCTAGTCAACAGGAAATGCAGGCATTCAAAGGATGGCATGAGAGAGCCAGGAAAGTTATGTACTGGCTGTCTATCAGTATTTCGGACTCCATGATTGTGCATATTTAGGATGCAAATACGCCAAAGGAGGCATGGGATACTTTGGCAAAAATGTATAGCACAAATACGCAAGCCAGGAAAATGCAACTCAAACAGGAGTTGCTCAATGTGCAGAGAGAAAATTTGAGCATAAATGACTACCACATGAAAGTGAAGAAAATTGCAGATGCACTTGCTTCCATTGGGTCGCCAGTGGATGATGATCATTTGGTTTCTGTGACCTTGAATGGTCTAGGAAAGGATTATGCACAGTTCCGGACATCCATTGCCGTCCGTGAAAACTTTCCTGATTTTGAGGAGTTGAGGCATCTTCTTCAGCAGGAACTTCAAAAGAAACTGTCTTCTACTCAAATGCTGGTAGAGGTAGAGGCAGAGGTAGAGGAGGCCGATCTACAGGCCATGGTAGAAATCAGAATATGCAGCAAACGCAAGAAAACCAGTCCTATGCAGGAGGACGTGGTAACTCTAGAGGCAGGGGGAGCCAAAGAGGCCGTGGTGGATGGCAGAGAAGCCAAAATGCAAACAGCAATGTTGAATGCTACTATTGTGGCAAAATGGGTCATATGCCTAAAGACTGCTACAAAAAGTAGAATGACATTATGAGTCGAAAATTGCAGCAAGGCAATTATGCATCCTCTAGTAGACAGGGTGATGACAGAAATGAGCATTTGTTTATGGTGCAGCATATGACAAATTCTGTAACAAGTGCAGAAGAAAGCAATGATGTGTGGTATGTTGACTCGGGTACGTCAAACCACATGACAGGTCACGCTAAATGGATGCAGGATGCAAGAAAAATGGAAAAACTAGGATTTGTGGAGACTGGTGATGATACTGCACATCCTATTGTGCAGATTGGCAAAATTCCTTTGTCTATGTAGGATGGGAAAAAGAAATACTTGTCTGATGTATTTCATGTCCCGAACATCACCAAGAACTTGGTTTCTGTTGGTCAAATGGTTGAGCAGGGCTTGCAGGTTAGATTTAATCCTCATGGATGCTTTGTTGAGGATATGAAAAATAACGGTCGCTTGATAGCAAAAGGAAAGAAGAAGGGCAGGATGTTTACGTTGGATGCAGACATGCCTGAATTGAGTGCAGTAATGTTTG
This sequence comes from Dipteris shenzhenensis, assembly GCF_047967505.1. Classification (NCBI taxonomy): domain Eukaryota; kingdom Viridiplantae; phylum Streptophyta; class Polypodiopsida; order Gleicheniales; family Dipteridaceae; genus Dipteris; species Dipteris shenzhenensis. The sequence goes on from NC_141597.1 coordinate 8,353,842, forward strand.
CACATGGGACCGGTGTAGTTGCAGATATTGATATCTGGCACAAACGCATTGGTCATGTTAATATACAACGACTAAAATCAATGCAAGCCCAAAATATTATTGCAGGATTGCCTAAATTCAAGGTTGCAGAAATGCACAAGGTTTGTGAAGCCTATTAATTTGGGAAACAGGCCAGGAAACCTTTTCCTAGGCATGTTCAAGAGAGTAAAAAGGAGGTAAAAAGCCATTGGAATTAATCCACTCTGATGTGTGGACTACAAAAGCTGCATCTATTGGAGGCTGTCACTATTTTGTCACATTTATTGATGACTTCAGCAGAAAACTGTGGGTGTATTTTATGAAAAAGAAAAGTGAAGTGTTTGGGCACTTCAAAGCTTTCAAAGCTATGGTTGAAAAAGAAACAGGCCTGCAAATAAAATGCCTAAGGTTAGATGGAGGGGGAGAGTACCTCTCAAATGAGTTTGCAAGGTTCTTGCATGAGCATGGTATAAAGCAGCAATATTCATGCAGTCATACCCCACAGCAAAATGGAATTGCAGAAAGAAAAAACAGGCATATTGGAGAGGTATCTCGGGCTATGCTAAATGAAAAAGATCTACCAGATTATTATTGGGCTGAAGCAGTTGCTACAGCAGTCTATATAATGAACAGGACTCCCACTGCAGCAATACATGGCATGATGCCAGAGGAGATGTATACTGGTAGGAAACCAGATATTTCTCATTTGAAGATTTTTGGTTGCATTGCCTATGTCCATGTGCCAGATGAGCTGAGGTCCAAGTTGGATCCAAAAGCTGAGAAGTGCGTCTTTATTGGTTATTCTCTGCAGCAGAAAGGGTATAGATGCTATAACCCTTCTACACGTAAGTTCCCAGTGAGCAGAGATGTTGTTTTTTATGAGATGAGCAGCTGGTATAAACCAGTAAATGTGATGATTGATGTAGATGCACAAAATGGTAATGCTGCACAAAATGCACAGCAGCAATCACAAAATATCAGTGGACCTGGAGTGTCCTCTACCAGTGGTTCACATACTTCGCCATGGATGGGCAGATTGAGATCAGGAGAATCCCCTCAAAGCAATGCAGAGAGTGGTACGTAAGTATCACGAAAAGGAAAAGAGAAGGTAGATCAGCCCATGTATGATGTGAATGCAGGTCACTCTTGTGTGGATGGTGAATCCAGTGGCTCAGAACAGAGCATTGATGATGAGTTAGGTATTCCTTCTGTTGTTACACCTGGAGTAAGGAAGACCAGGGATGTTTTGAGAGCACCTGGAAGTGAGCCTATTTTGCGCAGGTCTACCAGGGTTAGGTATCCTGTGGATAGGCTGAAATATGATGGATTTACAGCCATTCACTATGCCTATATGGTCAAAGTGATACAGGAACCAGAACCCACTTCTTTTGAGCAAGCCATGGGAAATGAAAAATGGGAGAAAGCCATGGATGAAGAAATGGATGCCTTGGATGCTAATGCTACATGGGAATTGGTGCCTTTGCCTAAAGGCAAGAATGCAATTGGTTGTAAGTGGGTTTATAAGATCAAGCTTAATGCAGATGGTTCTGTGAATAGATACAAGGCAAGATTAGTTGTCAAGGGGTATGCACAGACATATGGCATTGATTATGAAGAAACTTTCAGCCCGATTGCAAGGATGGAAACTGTAAGAGCAGCCATTGCTATGGCTGCATCAAAGGGATGGTCTTTACATTAGATGGATGTAAAGAATGCCTTCTTGCATGGTGATTTGCAAGAAGAGGTCTTTATGGAGCAGCCAGCAGGTTATGTTCATGCTACTCATCCTGAGTTTGTTTGCAGGTTGAAGAAAGCCTTGTATGGCTTGAAGCAAGCACCTAGAGCATGGTTTGACAAGATAGGACAGTATCTTGTCACTATTGGCTTTCAGATTTCCAAGGCAGATTTCTCACTCTATGTGAGAAAAACAGAGAAAGGGATTATGCTGCTGGTCATTTATGTTGATGATTTGATCATCACAGGTGATAGTGATGAAGATATCCTTCATGTGAAAATGCTATTGAGGCAGAAGTTTGAGATGAAGGATTTGGGAGAGCTGCGTTATTTCTTGGGCATTGAGGTGATTAGATCACCAAGTGGGATACAGCTCTTGCAGAGGCAGTATGGATTGGACATGCTGTCCAAATATGGGATGACAGGCTGTAAGCCTATTTCAGTTCCTTTGGAGTAGAATGTGAAGCTGAGCACAGATGCAGGTGAGCTTCTGGAAGACCCTACTATGTACAGACGCATAGTAGGAAGTTTGATTTACATGACTATTACCAGGCCAAATTTGAGCTATGCTGTTGGGTTGGTAAGTCAGTTTATGCAGGCTCCAAGGAAACCGCATTTGGATGCGGCTAGACGCATACTCAGGTATGTGAAGTCCACATTGCAGTATGGACTATTTTATGAGGCTGGGGTTCAGATACAGTTGCATGGATACACTGATGCTGATTGGGCTGGTAGCATTTCTGATAGACGATCTACCAGTGGATATGTGTTCTCTTTTGGGAGTGCTGTAGTCACTTGGAGCAGCAAGAAACAGCCTACAGTTGCCTCTTGTCGAGCACAGAGGCTGAGTACAGGGGTGCAGCAATGGCTGCATGTGAGGTAGCTTGGTTGCATAAGCTACTTTATGATATGCATCAGTCTACAGATGGGCCAGTTGTCATTCATTGTGACAACATAAGCAATATACATTTGGCAAAGAACCCAGTCTTTCATGCTAGAACAAAGCACATTGAGGTGCATTATCACTATGTGCGGGAGAAGGTTTTACTAGGTCTTATTGGTTGTAGAATTGAACAAACATCATCTACTGTCTTCTTGGTATCACTAAGTACAGCTGAAAGAAGAGAATCAAGCATACAGACGCGATTCTGTACTGATCTAGGAAAATGAGATATAACCGTACTACTGCAGCAATAAATAAACAAATGTTAGAAGCAGATTGAATCAAATGATTGAAGTATCAAGTCAAGAGATGTTCATATCAAACCTGAGAATGGCCATCATGACTTTGTCATTAGCCTCTTTCAAAGGGTCGGAGAGGATTGTAACTTCCTCGCTACCAAAAGTCAAAACACGAGGTTGCTTGCTAATGATGACCTTAACCTCAGAAGAGCTCCCCATTTCGTCCAATACAGCGGTTACATCAGGACAACTTATGGGCATAGCAACCAATGTTTCCTCTGGATGCTCCACCACGTTATCAATAAATGCCTTAATGATAGATGACATAAATGCATATAGATGCAAGTCTGTATATGTGGACAATGAGGTTTCACCGCCTCTCAAATTAAAAATTTGAGCAAGGAGCAAAAAGCAGTTATATCCACTCTCCACCCACAACTGTGGTCATCATTCTGCTTCGCTGCAGGGCATGTTACATACTCTATTTGATCTTCCAAGTCACCCTCCATTTGCATAAGTGCATCTATAGCACTTACCAACTTTCGAGCAGATCTACACATCAAAATAGAAAACATAAATGAATGTGCGCATTGCATAGGATGCATCTCATTGACATAATTATGACACAATTAGGTTATACTTACTCTGACACACTGCCATGGATAGATGCTATTGAATTGACAAAGAAGCATTGCTTGGCTAAGATGTCCACAATTACCAAGCTCCAATGCAAGCTGCATTATCAATTAAGAATAATTATTATTTGATATAGTCCTCCACAATGTAAGAGATAAGCTAGGTAGGGATTGATACTCACTCCTCGTGATATGCGATAAAGATAACTCGTGCCGCAGTCAAATCAATAGGTTGCAACCACTTAAAAACGTCATCTATGGTCTTTTGCTCTTATTGCTAAGTACATTAGAAACAAGAGGATCGACCATATATGCACATCTTTGTATATATAGCGGAAGCTGTTGTAAAACCATACTGCAATAAAAAGAAAAGAATATTAGTTCATTTGATCCAATGGAAATACAAAAGCATAAAGTCAGTAAAAAGTTTGTGTCAAACCTGAGGATGGCTATTATAACCTTGTCATTGACCTCTTTCTTGAAGTTTATGAGGATTGAAATGTCCTCTTCATCGAATATAAAAGTAAGAGGTTGTTCTCAAACTTGAAACCTAACTTGAAATGACTTCTCCATTTGCTGCAATGTATGATTATTTTCTAGAGTCATCCGATGGATAGCCAGAGCAGCTTTGCTTTCTTGAGATGAGCTTTCTATATTCTCTGCTCTAGCTATGTCCTCCTCATCCTTCTCCTCTCCCTTCTCCTATAAAAGGATAAAATAATTATGAGATTCAAAATTTTAAATTAATTATAAATTTAAAAAGACCTTTAAATGAATAAAGAAAATTAAACATAAGTCTTCATACCTCTACATATCTTCGTGGTCTTTTTATGTAACCTTCAGAGGCAAGGTCAATGTCATATCCATCTTCTTCTACTTCCTTGCTATCGCTGGTGTCCTCACTATTATATCCAGAGCTTTGATCATTTTCATCATCTTTCTTGCTCTCATCATACATGATCTGCTCTATGTCATCCTCTTCATGTGAGATCGGTCCTTTCTTATCAAACTTTATTGTGAGAGAAGCCACGGTATCAAGGTATTCCAAGCAAGTAGGGCTCTCAATAATATTTACATTGTGTCCTTTTCTGATAAGAGCTTCAAACAGATGTCCCATTCGGCACAATGTGACTTCCCATCCGGACGGTAGCAAAAATTCCATCATACTAATTAAAAGATCAGCACTTTTTGCTGGCCTTTCATAGTGATTTGCGTTGCGATGGAGGGGACTTGGAGCTTCATGCTCTTCTAGCAGTAGTTGCAATCTCTTTGCATTCCCTCTTATATTGTTTTGTAAGGAGAGATCATTGTAAGGGCTCTTCATGCACAAGAAAAAGGTTTCTAGACTCTGTATCTTGAGACCGCATTCTCTCTTGTCCCTTTTTCTTGAGTATATCCCATTGTAAATCTTGAGCTCATTGCCATATTGTTTTTCTAGGGTAGCAGACATTTGTTCCTTGTCATCTTTATCAGCAAATATGACTATATTACATTGTCCCACTCTACCAATGGTGGTATGTAATATTCTGTCAAGGAGTTGACGGATGTCATCCGGTGATATTTCATAGACAAAGAAAAGCTGAGGTCTCTCCCAAGCAGTGTCGTCGGACAAAAAATCACTCAATGAAACTCCCTTGCACTCAACACTCTTTCCAGACTCTAAAATGATTTCATGTATGAAATAAAAGCCCTTTTTCAAAGTTTTTTCTTTTCTGAGAGTGTGGTTATTGATGACTTTTTGTGCATATGCATACACATTTTCCGGAATGTCACTTCTCATAGAGGGAGTAATTTCAGATCCATCATCTTCTACCTTCACCCATTTATGCGCCCAAGCCTTCTGTTTAGCTGACGGTAAAGCTGATGCCATCTGCCTCACAATGTTATGATCAATTTTACATTGGCTAATTGGAATATTTTTTTCTCCCAATAAATATTCAATTGCACTCTTTACTGCATCACGCTTGACCTGTTGGATGATGCAATCTTCCATGCAATGATCTTTATCCTTTTTAGCAAAAAACCATTCTTTGGACATTAATTTCTCTGCAGCAAGACTTGCGTATTTGTCTGGTAGGTTTCTTAAAGGCCTTCACATCCGAGCTGTCATCTCTTTTTTCTCAATCTTCTTTGCCTTCTCTTTAATCAATGATGGAGCCTCATATGTAACATCTCCTTTCTCACATGCAAGACACACGTCTTTGATCTGATGAAAAACTTCATCACTACGAAAAAGTATGCTTGTGTAGTCTTGATACCTATCCCTTACTGTCTTGAAGCTTGTAATCACCTCTGCTCTTTCCTGCTTTCCCCTTGGTACAATGGCACTCAAGCATGTGTAGAAGTCAACAAGATTATCCGCTTCCACTTTAGTTGCAGTTCTTTTGAGAGTGGTCAAAGGAGAATTAAAAGTTTTCCATATGGTCCTAGCTTTGAGCAACATCTCTGAAGTGGAGGTGATTTTTCGTAGTGCATAAATGTCATGATTAAGTCTTTCCGACTCAATCAAATATTTTTTCTCGTTCTTGAAGATACAGATGCTTGGCAAAAAGGATGAAGATCATTGCATGGAAGATAACATCATCCAATAGGTCAAGCGTGATGCAGTAAAGAGTGCAATTGAACATTTATTGGGAGAAAAAAATATTCCAATCAGCCAATGTAAAATTGATCATAACATTGTGAGGCAGATGGCATCAGCTTTACCGTCAGCTAAACAGAAGGCTGTTAGAATCCAAGAGCATGTGCCTAGCATGCCCCCCGCCAAGACCGCTAGCACCTCACGGAAGTGCACAACCTTCATGGCCACTACGGAGGCTCTGGCATGTGTGTATGGCAGGTCCCCACCCCTGCCATAAGGCACCCTTGCCTAGCCAGCCCTCCAACCTCCACAAAAGGCAAGCTTGGGGGAATTGAAGATAGGAGGGGCAACTTGGACTATTTATGTCCCTTCATCTTCCACACACCTTTGTATGTGGGATAATTCAACCCTTTCTCCTTCTTCTTATCCCCTTTGTCCATGAGAGATTTGCACCTCCAACACCCCCCTCCAATCGATCATGGAGAGAGGTGGCCGGGGATCAGACCCGGGCTCTGATACCATGTTAGAATCCAAGAGCATGTGCCTAGCGTGCCCCCCGCCAAGACCGCTAGCACCTCACGGAAGTGCACAACCTTCATGGCCACTACGGAGGCTCTGGCATGTGTGTATGGCAGGTCCCCACCCCTGCCATAAGGCACCCTTGCCTAGCCAGCCCTCCAACCTCCACAAAAGGCAAGCTTGGGGGAATTGAAGATAGGAGGGGCAACTTGGACTATTTATGTCCCTTCATCTTCCACACACCTTTGTATGTGGGATAATTCAACCCTTTCTCCTTCTTCTTATCCCCTTTGTCCATGAGAGATTTGCACCTCCAACAAAGGCTTGGGCACATAAATGGGTGAAGGTAGAAGATGATGGATCTGAAATTACTCCCTCTATGAGAAGTGACATTCCGGAAAATGTGTATGCATATGCACAAAAAGTCATCAATAACCACACTCTCAGAAAAGAAAAAACTTTGAACAAGGGCTTTTATTTCATACATGAAATCATTTCAGAGTCTGGAAAGAGTGTTGAGTGCAAGGGAGTTTCATTGAGTGATTTTTTGTCCGACGACACTGCTTGGGAGAGACCTCAGCTTTTCTTTGTCTATGAAATATCACCGGATGACATCCGTCAACTCCTTGACAGAATATTACATACCACCATTGGTAGAGTGGGACAATGTAATATAGTCATATTTGCTGATAAAGATGACAAGGAACAAATGTCTGCTACCCTAGAAAAACAATATGGCAATGAGCTCAAGATTTACAATGGGATATACTCAAGAAAAAGGGACAAGAGAGAATGCGGTCTCAAGATACAGAGTCTAGAAACCTTTTTCTTGTGCATGAAGAGCCCTTACAATGATCACTCCTTACAAAACAATATAAGAGGGAATGCAAAGAGATTGCAACTACTGCTGGAAGAGCATGAAGCTCCAAGTCCCCTCCATCACAATGCAAATCACTATGAAAGGCCAGCAAAAAGTGCTGATCTTTTAATTAGTATGATGGAATTTTTGCTACCATCCGGATGGGAAGTCACATTGTGCCGAATGGGACATCCGTTTGAAGCTCTTATCAGAAAAGGACACAATGTAAATATTATTGAGAGCCTTGCTTGCTTGGAATACCTTGATACCGTGGCTTCTCTCACAATAAAGTTTGATAAGAAAGGACCGATCTCACATGAAGAGGATGACATAGAGCAGATCATGTATGATGAGAGCAAGAAAGATGATGAAAATGATCAAAGCTCTGGATATGATAGTGAGGACACCAGCGATAGCAAGGAAGCAGAAGAAGATGGATATGACACTGACCTTGCCTCTGAAGGTTACATAAAAAGACCACGAAGATATGTAGAGGTATGAAGACTTATGTTTAATTTTCTTTATTCATTTAAAGGTCTTTTTAAATTTATAATTAATTTAAAATTTTGAATCTCATAATTATTTTATCCTTTTATAGGAGAAGGGAGAGGAGGAGGATGAGGAGGACATAGTTGGAGCAGAGAATATAGAAAGCTCATCTCAAGAAAGCAAAGCTGCTCTGGCTATCCATCAAATGACTCTAGAAAATAATCATACATTGCAGCAAATGGAGAAGTCATTTCAAGTTAGGTTTCAAGTTCGAGAACAACCTCTTACTTTTATATTCGATGAAAAGGACATTTCAATCCTCATAAACTTCAAGAAAGAGGTCAATGACAAGGTTATAATAGCCATCCTCAGGTTTGACACAAACTTTTTACTGACTTTATGCTTTTGTATTTCCATTGGATCAAATGAACTAATATTCTTTTCTTTTTATTGCAGTATGGTTTTACAACAGCTTCTGCTATATATACAAAGATGTGCATATATGGTCAATCCTCTTGTTTCTAGTGTACTTAGCAATAAGCAGAAGACCATAGATGACGTTTTTAAGTGGTTGCAACCTATTGATTTGACTGCGGCGTGAGTTATCTTTACTGCATATCACGAGGAGTGAGTATCAATCCCTACCTAGCTTATCTCTTACATTGTGGAGGATTATATCAAATAATAATTACTCTTAATTGATAATGCAGCTTGCATTGGAGCTTGGTAATTGTGGACATCTTAGCCAAGCAATGCTTCTTTGTCAATTCAATAGCATCTATCCATGGCAGTGTGTCAGAGTAAGTATAACCTACTTGTGTCATAATTATGTCAATGAGATGCATCCTATGCAATGCGCACATTCATTTATGTTTTCTATTTTGATGTGTAGATCTGCTCGAAAGTTGGTAAGTGCTATAGATGCACTTATGCAAATGGAGGGTGACTTGGAAGATCAAATAGAGTATGTAACATGCCCTGCAGCGAAGCAGAATGATGACCACAGTTGTGGGTGGAGAGTTGGATATAACTGCTTCTTGCTCCTTGCTCAAATTTTTAATTTGAGAGGTGGTGAAACCTCATTGTCCACTTCCTCAAAGAAATACTTGAATTTCCTCTAAATAATCTGCATTTGACCTTGATTAAACCATTAAAACACTAAATTTTGAATAAGATTTAGTACCTTGGCTGAATTCTAGTTTCTATCTTAAATCTGCCACATAGTCAGACTATTGTCATAGTCTAATATGACTATCAAAATCTTTCCAATGATAGATTCCAAAAACACATTCAAAAAGCTAATACATTCAAAAACATTCTGTCTAGTCGGATTTTGAAAAATGCATCAGAAAGAGAAGAATATATAGTTGGACTATCTTCATGCCGTCAGAATGTTGGACTATTTGTCATTATTATTCCAACTATTTAATATCACAAAAATTACTATCTTTGCATCTTTCAGACTTGTTAGATTGAAAATCCAACTTTTAGATTGTTTTTGACCTTCAGAATGCATCCGACTTGTATCAAACTACCTGAAACATGTCAAAACTATTTGCTGAATTTCTATTTGCCATTTTTCCTTTCCCCAAGCTTTCATTTTCTATATTTTTTGACCTTAAACACTTTCCAAGTGTCAAAATATTTTTGTATGAAGTTGAGGTGATTAGGAGACTCCTCCGGGCTATTTCAGCTCCATTTTGGGCTCTTTTGGCTTTGGGTTAAGCTCCTCCTTTTTCCTTCATCTTTCATCCTTATCATTTCATCCATGTCAGCATCAATAACATCACTATCATTTTCTGATATTGTTTTTGTTTTTGAACTTTCACTTTGTGCTTTTACACATAAGTCCCCCCAAACAATTGGAACTTTGCCAAAACTAGGATGTGACTATAAACCAAATTCTAATTGCATAATGTCATATTCATCTTCAAAATAAGCTAAGGCATCATAAAACATCTCAGACATATCATCCTTCAAATTTGAATTCTTGTTTGTGAAACCACCTCAATGAGTGATTCCTCCAGAACATTGTCCCCATCATTTTGATAATCCAATAATTGGGCTGAATTTATTTGTACATTTCAATCATCAAGACATTGGTATTCACCCTGATTTCCATCTAAATTCTTTTCTTAGCTTACCTCACCCTCAATTTAATCATCACTTTGGCATTCATTGTCAATTCTAGACTGCAGAAAATTTATTTTTTGGCTTGAGAAATACCATCCATTGAGTTGGTTAACCATATTCAAATCAAAAAATATTTTAGAGGCATATAAACCAAGCATATTACTAACTCCCAAAAACAAATCATCATCCAATTCAGCCTATTTTAATTACTATTCAAGCTCTTGAAAACTCCCAACTAGTACACTACTAAATGAGTAGCTTGCCATAGATTGAGATATAATTGAATCACCTATTGGGCAATGGATAGATGATGAGAAAAGCAAATGCAATGCAAAAGTGCATCTAGAACTCCCCAATAATGACACCAAATATGTGTAGTCTAGAGGTGACTCACAGGCAAGAATGCTAATGGAGTGCTCTTCCAAGCTATTCTCGTTTGAGAGCAATGCATGAAAATGTCATGCAATAGTGTCAGTCTAGTGACTCTTGGCTTGTTTTGATCATGAATACATAAAGATATGAAGAGGGAGGGAAGAGGGAAGCAGACAAGGGAGATGAGATGAAGAACAAGGGAAGAGGAGAAGAAAACATGGAATTCACAAAAGGCTCTATGAGGGACCAAGAGACAAATCCATAGAAGAGAAAGAGACCTTGTATTCCAATGTGTACAACCAACAAGGGAAGACCAAAGTCAACCATTTGGCCTTTTTATACATGCCACCTTTTGGCACCTTTTGGCACCTTTTGCCACCTTTTGCCACCTTTTGGCACCTTTTGCCACCTTTTGCCACCTTTTGCCACCTTTTGAAGGTAGGTCTAAACCTATTCCCTTTATATCACTCTCTTCCTCATTTGTTACAAATTTCTTCTTGGGACCATTTGGCTCCAAGGCACAATCCTAGCTCTATGGACTTCCCACTATCTATCAAATGGCATTGCCAACTAATGTAGTTAACACACAAGTCCATCTTTGGTAGCACCAAATGGCACCACCTCCTTCAATCATGTACTGCCCTTTAATTTGTAGCACTCTAGGTACCAACATCCTCCAACTATCCCCCCCATGATGGATGAACAACTTGAACTCCTACAAGAACCATGCTCTTGGGGTTTGTTTCAACCCATCCTCCATCTAGCAAGGTTTACCAACCAAATAACATATTCAAGAAGTCAAATCCCAAGTACTAATAAACATCCAATGATGTGTACTAATCATCATCCATGTGTACTCCTGTGATGTCCCCATATAGATAATAGCATCCATCTCACAAGTTTGAGTCTATCGATCCTCGCAAAGAAGCCTCCTCTATGTCTGTAATACTAGTAGAGCACCTAGATCGCTCCAAGCTCTCATCATGGTCCTTAACATTTACAAAGGTTTCTAACTCCTCATATTGCAATCTCTCAATGTCTACCATCCTCATCATATCTTTGAGGTCTGCATTCTTTATCGCAACAACACTGGGGGACGTCACCAACAAAAGCTCCTCTATGATTAAAACATTAGCTTTTAACTCCTCTAACTCTGACCTAGACCTCTTCTTTTTCTTATCAACTTTATTATTCTTTCAATACTTTGCAAAATGTCTTGGTTCATCACAATAGAAGCACTTCTTTTCTTTCTTCGTCTTCTTCTTGTTTTCAAAGTCCACTCCATCATAAAACTTGTTTTCGTAGATTTGCCTTTGCTAGGCGTACCCTTACCCTCATCTTCTTGCTACAAGGATCCTTAAATGTCATTGGGACTGAACTCTTCTCTACAATCATTGTAGTCACAAAGTACCATAGGTCCTTGGAAACATGCTGAAAAATAGCCTAGCCATCCTAGTCAAACTCGTCCTTCAACACTTATTTCATTAATTTTGGACTTGTCAATGTACAAATTCATTTTTACATATACTTTTGGACTAGTTTTCAGATAAAATTTAAGAAAAACCCAATCTTCAAAGCACATATAAAAACATAAAAACAAGCATTTTTTTATATATTTTTTAAGGACATGAAACTAAAATTATAAAATTTAACGCAGCCTACATAAGTTACATGAAAAAATAAGATTCGGTTGTTGTAAACTCTCTTAATATTTAATGGTGTTAATAAACACCTTCAAAAGTTAAGCCTGAGATTTTCAAGACTACATAAGTTACATGAAAAAATAAGATTCGGTTGTTGTAAACTCTCTTAATATCTAATGGTGTTAATAAACACCTTTAAAAGTTAAGCCTGAGATTTTCAAGACTACAGCCATTCAATTTGATGAATTTTCTATTTTCAAGTCCTTAGCCTAAATTCAACCCATGAGCTCATCTCTTCCTCATCGATGTAGTTAAAATTATAGAAGAGAAGTAAGGATTGATGAATTTGTTCCGAATGGCTTGCGCTTCCTCGGGGGAAAATCTTCCATAACGAGCCACACGCGAAGATATCTCACTTTGAAAGTCTATCAACTCTCTCCTATATGACTGCAATTTATCTATTTCAGTAGTAGCCATACTTATTTTTCTTTCCTCTTCCTTCTCTAAGCCCCTCTGACAAGCAAAGTCATCCTTCTCGTACTGGGTTAATGGAGCTGGATTTTGCTTTCTCTCCTCTCTCTTTCCTTGGTTCTCGGCAATCCATTCTTTGAGGCTGCTAATGGCTTGCTCGACAGAATCAATTACCTTAAAAAGATCCATAATGGCTGCAAGATGAAAGGAGTATGCTTGAGAAGAGGAGGTAAGGTTGCGGGCAAGATGGAAGGAGCAAGCTTGAGGAGAGGAGTAAGGTAAGAAGAGTAAAGTGGAAGAAGTGTGGAGAGGAGTAAGGTAAGAAGAGTAAAGTGGAAGAAGTTTTTGCTGCGGGTGAGATATAGAAGACGAACAAGGTGAGGAAGGTAACGAGAGTGAGGAAAGATATAGAAGACGAACGAGGTGAGGAAGGTAATGAGAGTGAGGAAGGTAACTAGAGGAGATAAGGCAAGATGAAAGGAGTATGCTTGAGAAGAGGAGGCAAGGCTGCGGGCAAGATGGAAGGAGCAAGCTTGAGGAGAGGAAGGAGCAAGCTTGAAGAGAGGAGTAAGGTAAGAAGAGCAAAGTGGAAGAAGTGTCTGCTCTGCGGGTGAGATATAGAAGATGAACGACTACTAGGGAATTTATAGAACTACAGATGCAAGACCGTAATGCGAGATGACTAGATGCAAGATCGTAATGCGAGACATTATAAAATAAAATGATGGGATGCAAGACCGTAATGGGAGACATTTGAGACATATAAGATAGTGATAGTACATTGAAATCTTAAAGTAAAATGATGGAACACAAGAATGATATAATTAATAGAATCTCACTATGAGATATTCTTTTAATATAATATAAGTTAGTAATTATTAGAATCTCATCATGAGATATTCTTTTAATATAATATAAGTTAGACTTGCTGGACATAATAAATGATAGATTTTGAGTACATTGAAATCTATAAAATAAAGTGATGGAACATAAGAATGATATAATTATTAGATTCTCATCATAAGATATTTATTGTACATAATAAATTAGACTTTCAAAAAAGTAAAACCTAATGTATTGTAATGAATAAATATCATAAAATATCCTAATGTATTGCAACATTTAACATAAGTTTTAAAAACATTATCATTAATCAATACAAACAAGATAAAAATCTTCAAGGACTCATGTTTCTTTCTACATGTTTTACAACTGAATAGAGTCTGATGAGTCCTCTTAAGGCTGTGATTCTCTAAGAGTACATTGAATCTCTACTTGTGTGGATGGTGTACATTGAGATTCTACTTCTGGTGCAATCGGGATAGACTTAATCTCTTCCTCCTTTACAAGATGTGATGTTGTAGATGCACATTGAGTCTCCACTTCTTGTGTAGGAAGAATGCATTGAGTCTCTAATTCAAGTGTAGAATCCAAGTGTAGACTGTAATGCTTCTACTTGAGGCTGTGATACAGAAGGAGACTGAATTGTCTCTTCTTTTTCTTTGGCTCCCTCAGGTTCTTCATTGAGTCCATCATGTTGTTTCCCAATGATAGCAGTTAGATAGTGAATAGTCTTAGCCACAAAATCTTGTAGCTCGAGCTTGGTATATGCTTCTATGGAGACATGTTCAAAAATTTCATTGAGATACAACATGAAGTTGTAGGCAATTCTCCACCCACTACTAAACATGTCTTTTTGGTCCACTGCGAGGCGTGTCTGGAAAGTTGGTTGGTCTTGATGCTCCCTGATTTTCATAATCGTAGAAACTAACTTGTTTGCAGACCTGTCCATCATGACATATGACAAAGTGAATTTGTGTAGTAAATAGTAAGATGCATGTTCATAATGATATGATAAAAGAACACTTACTTGAACACCCCGTGAAAGCCTGTAATTGAGTTGACAAACCAACAATGGTTGTTGAAGCTTCATCAACATATTTCATTTTTCTTGATCGAAGCAATGTTTCCATTCCGTGCATGAAACCAGCATGGATGACATTAGATTTCATGGGTTACCATCCTTGGCATGAAACCATGAAATGGTACCAATATAATCACTAGCTAAGGGTTTGAGTCTATGCATTTTTGTTCCACAAAGGCTGACCACTATAAGTGCCAAGTGTTGAGGGGTATTTAGGCCCCATAAGTTAGGCATAAGCCTAGTAATCATGAATTTCAACATTCATATGTGTGGTAGTTACCAAGAAACATGATGGTCAGTTATAACTCCTTTCGGGATCTTTTTGGTAATGGTGTCTTGATATGTAATAGCCATACTATTGTCAGATTGTTGTCTACAGACTGCATATACCTTTTGGGCAAGCTCTATGTGGAGGAGATGCACTCTTCTCTATGTCTGTGAATGGAAAAGGATGTACTTTTGCTATAGTTCCAATCTTCATTGCTATTCTTTGATGGGAAACTATATTTTGATTGCTCTTTGTCTTTCAACTATGATCTGACTATACATTGTTTTCATTTTTTTCTATTAGTACATGGTAAAGCTTACCCTTTAAGTGTTCAGGGATGATTCCACCTTGAACAACAGCAAAAGAAGAACTAGACGGCAAAGGATGGCAATAGCTATGGTGGGTACTTGGATGCCTCAACTCAAAGCTACCCATGCCAAAGAAAATTGATGCTTCCATTGTCATGTGCAAGGCCACATCAAGGAAGAGTGTTTGCACTTGAAGAAGCTGTAGGAAGAAGGAGCCACATCAGGTAGGTGGTTCATCTACAACTTTGACTTCATCCAAGACTACCTCAATGGTGATAGAGGAGATCAAAGAACAAAAGAAGAGGGAACCTCAATAGTTTTGTACTATGTTTCAATCCTATGGCTAGAAAGTACTCATCCTCACATATTGAGGGAGTTTTGAGCACATCATTTCCACCAAAGTAGCTTAGTGAGCCAGGTTGATTCTCACGCCCACAGATACCATGTGAGTGGGGCATTCATGTGACATCAGGTGGAGAGAAACATGGTGATTGTCTTAGAAACTCTAAAGATAGAAGGGTGGGCAGATACCTGAACATTCAAGGTCACACCAACTTAGGCAAAGGACATCACCTTAGGATCCTAATGGAAGCACTACTTTGAAGTCCGACATGACTATAAGCACTAGGGTTTTGACCTCAGAATTTTGGACCACGAGGGTAAGTTTATTTCTTGGATCAAGGACAATTTGCATTGCCCTTTTATTTTTCTAATCTTGATGGCATGAGAGATCTGTCATGGAGGTGAGGCATACATAGTCTATGTCAACTTGACTAGTGCGGACGTAGTAGCCTGGACCCTCAAATAGGAAGCTTTGCTTAAGTAGTACTAGGGCATTTTCCTCACATTGAGCCTTCCCCTAGCTCCACCTCTGAGTTATCTAGAGGACCATCGTATTGAGCTAGCTCTTGGACCATCACCCCCTAGCAATACCCTTACTGTGTCAGCAAGCCGAGGAAGAGGAGCTTGAGCAGCAACAATTAGAGGGGCTGCAGAGTGGCTTCATACACCCGAGTAATTAATCGTGTGCAATTTTGATCCTCTTTGTTAAGAAGAAGCCCTGATGTGTGTTCATGTTGAGGATCTGACTACTCATGGAGGACATGAATGGGGCCACGATGATCTCAAATAGTGATTCGAAGAGTGGGTACAACTACATTTGGATTCACAATCTAGATATATAGAAGATAGCCTTCTACACCAAGAAAGCCCAATATGATTTTGTGGTGATGCCCCTCGGTCTCATAGTGACACACATGTCACTCAACCGTATGATGCTCTAGGTCTTCAAAACTTTGATCTTGGTAAGAGTGACTTTGTTTTCTTACATGACATTTTGATGTTTTTGAAGGATCTCGCATAGCATGTGAAGCATGTTCAATAGGTTCTTTAACTTCTTAAGGACAACCAGTTGTACATCAATGCCAAGAAAAGTAGGTATTTTGTTGAAAGAGGTACATTACTTGGGGTACCTCATCCATCAGACACGTGTTTTCTTGGACCCAACCAAGGTAACAAATATAGTGGAGTGGGAGTTTCCTACCATAGCTGAGGAGGTTTGGATGTTTATGGGCATTGCCAAGCATACATGAACATATCAAGGACTTGGAAAAAAATTGCAGTCGTCATCACTGACCTTTTACAAGCAGTTAAAGTGAAGAAGGAGGCCATCACATTTACTCCATCAACTGTCTTAAACACTTATTTCATTAATTTTGGACTCATATGTCTACTTTTGGACTATTCCTTAAAATCCTTCCCAACTGAAAAGTTTACTTTATGAAACTGTCATTTGAGAATCAAAAGTTTACTTTCTGGCACTATCATTTTCACATGACATTTCAAAATATCTCTCTACAATGTTGTACAAATAATGTAAAAACTACTATTAAATCCTAAATTTGTATTTCTTGTTTATAAGAATCATATTCTTAAAATAAAAAATCCGAGTTATTAGTTTAAATCCATGAAAAACCATGCTATTGAGGATTCACAACATTTTAAAAATGTATACATAAGAGACCTGTAAGACTCTTTTTACTTTCAATGCAGAAAACTATAACACTCTTGAATATTCAAGAAATTAAAAGGTTTATATACACATGAGACATGATGGAAGCCTCTTTTGTACTCCAAAAAATAGCAATAGCTATGCTTGCAATTTTACATTATCATGTCATAAGTTTTACAACAAATATTGCTCTAGATGAGTCTTTGTACAAAGGATCTCCTGTGGCCTTTTCAATAATTTAATTTTTCCTTTACAATGAGTTTAGTACAAATGGGCGATCCAAACATTTGCTTGTTTGAATGTCCTTTTCTATCATGATCACAGAAATGAGCGATCCAAACATTTGCTTGTTCAGAATGTCCTTTCTGTCGTCACTTGTCGCTTGGGTGCCATCTTCATTCACTCTCATTTGACAAACACCACCACCTTCACTCTTTCTCGATATTTGAATGGTGTTATCATGGGCATTCTTCATTTGCGCTATCTCCTTCTACTTCCTCCCGGGCGAGCATCTTTGTGAACTCTGTAATGTGCGTAATAATTGGTTGCGGTAATTTTATTTTGTCTTCTACATCATACCCCATGTGCTTCTTTGTTTTCTTTGACCTTGATTTCCAGGATACTATGACTGTCTCTGTGGAAAGTCTTGAAATTGCTTCATGGTTTGGGACCCATTCCTTTTTCAAACAACTACTATACAATGTACTGTTATCTTGGTTCTCCTTCCTGCCCCTTGGCTCATACCATACCACTGTAAATGTTGTAGCTCTCCCCCAGTCATCCATGCTCACGTCAACTACTTTCGCAACCCAAAACTTCACGTTCTCATGTTCATCATCCGATGGTCGAACTGCAACAAAACAATGGACATCTATGTCTATTTGTGGCATAAACTCTCTCTTCTTGGGTCCATAATATGGACGTGGGAGCAACGATTCAAACTCATTTTCAAAGAGACCACATGCTGGATGCAAGTCATTACCAACATTTGGCCAAAATAAAGGCCGTTCTACCTTAATATCATCTTCTCGCATTTTTGCAAGGTCCTCAATTGGTAGGTCTTTCTAATTACAACAGTAGGGTGTTCCTTCCAAGAGGGCTTCCAATCAAGAAATCTCCGGAGCATTTCCTCTTTGTATGCAATAAAAGCCTTTAAGCCTTCTATTTCACCTTTGGATTTCTCGCTGAATTCTTTTATAGGAGCCCATGTTGGATGCATTTCTTTGCTCGGGATTGAAGTTAAGAGAGAGTAAGGTTCTTCGGGTTCCCATTTTGTATCAAGAGAATAGTGTTCCCATTGCATCATTGGTTTTTCATCCTTTAAGAAAAATCGAAAATAGTGTGGAGCGCTATGACCAATCAGGGCATCACCACCTTTTTGTATGAAAGGTAGAATAAAGCTCTTCCAATCATACATCCTCTCAACCATTGAGCATATTGTTCCTTCCTTACGGCCACCAACTTGCCTCCCGCATTTTCTTATCAAGTCATCCATTGTCTCCATGTCCTTGTGTTTTAGTTCTCTTGAAACTGTGCTAAATACCTGATCGATATCCTCATGTGTGTGCCCAACCAACAAAAACCCAACTTCAATCTCATTGAAGATTCTATGAGCGATTAGCATTGAGCAAAATGCAAAGAAGAGTACATTCTTATTCTCTCATCCGCAATTGTCTGCTTGTATTCTCAAAGTTGCTGGTAGGCAACCTTTTTCTGCATGTACATTGTGAATTGCCTTCATAATGGATGTTACAACTTGATTGCTATCGTGTAGATGCAAGGAATCAATCCATATGTCTGCAAAAAACTTAAATCCGTGCACTAACACTCCACATAGATGTGTCTTTAAAAAGTATTTGCCTTGTAGCTTAGGTGGAGTGTTAACAAATCGAGGTAATGTTGTTGTATTTTGATCCATACCATCTACAATAATGCACATGTACTCATTTGGGTGAGAAATAGCTTGCTCCTTCCAAAATGCATATTTTATTCTAGAATGTCGAACAAGTCCATGATGAAATTCTCTCTTTCTTTTGTAAGCTTCTTTTTGTGAGATGTTGCACTCTCAAGTGCTCGCTTTAGATCATCACAGTCATTGCACTTTGACATTTTTTGCCTCTTTGGGATTTTAACATGTCCAAAGCTTTTCTTCCAAAGAGTATACAAAGTATGAAAAGATGCCGGTGCATGCCCTCTTTGCCTCTGTGTTTCTCCAATAGAGTTAAATACTTCTTTTTTGGTCAAACCTATCGAAAGATGCATTTCTGATAGGTGGGGTTGTGGTAAAGCATTTTCATAAATGTAATCTTTCAAAATTGCTGTTGCCGCAACCGTTGAGGCTCTTGTTTTGGGCCTTCCTATGTTTCCATGAATGTTAAATTTAACTCCATACTTTGCTTTATTAGCCAAATTCCAATATCTGCAATGTGATAATCCTGTAATAATGCGATATGCATTATTGCATATACTTTTTCCATTTATAAGAGGCCTTATTTGATGTCCTGAACTTCGCCTTCTCTTATCATTTACAAGAAAGCAAGACAATCTCGTGAGTAGGTATTCATTTCTTCTGCTTCCTTTCCTTTGCCAGACATGTTCTCTACAACACTTGATGTCATGTAAGTTAATAAATCGCATACATGTATGCTTACAGCATGTAGATCGCATTGCTTTTAGCATAACATCTTCATTCATTACTCTTATTCTCTTTGGTTGCTTTTCTGGATCTGCCTGCACTTGTTGTCTTTTCATGCATCTGTATGTCCGTTTTGGGACCTTCTTTTCATTCTTATTTGGACTTGTGTAGTTCTCCTTGTAAGATTTATTTGTCATGTTGTTTTCATGAGATGTTGCATCCTTGATCTTATCACTCTGACAGTCAAATACTGAATATTCCTTTGTTGATGTCATCCTTGCTTTTGATACATTCGTCAAACCATTTGTAACATTTACAAGTTCACAATCAAAGTCAAACACCGAATAGTCCTTTGTTGATCTCATCCCTACTTTTGATACAATCGTAGAACCACTTGTCACAATGGCATTAGAGTGTCCCGAATTATCTTCAAACTCATCTATTCCTGAGAGAACATCACTCATTGATGCACTTTCTATGGATTTCATAACTCCATAAGCAGTGGTGATAGAGTGTCCAGAATGATCTTCAAACTCATCTATTCCTGAGAGAACATTGCTCATTGATGCACTTTCTCGGGGGGGTCACTCATCATATGTAACCCTATCACGTGAGTTCAACAGAAGGATATTTTTTATTTCTAAAATTTACAGAAATAAATATACATAAGGGACTATTTAAAATAGTTTTGGAAAAAATTTACAGATTTGTATAGAAAAGGGGTACATTTTATTAATGAAAAATTTACAGATAAGGGATTTTAGAAATAGGCCTTGAACGCACGTGGTATAGAGGGTTTCTATATAGTGACCCCCCCGAGTGCACTTTCTATGGATTTCATAACTCCATAGTCTTGAAACTCCTCTACTCCAGAGAGAACATCACTCATTATACTATCGTGCATGATTTCCATAATTCCATAGTTACCTGCTTTGACTCCAAGAACTTTATGAGTATCCATGAAGCCATCCATGCTTGAACATATAACACTTTTCACATCTTTGCCCAAGTTCTCAATGTGCATGAACTCATCCACCCCGGATAAGGCATCACTTGTGAAATATTTTTCTTTCTCGGTACCAATGAACTCATCGACTTCTGATAAGACGTCAGTGCTATAGTTGAGTGCATTGGAATCATCCATCTCTGAAGGAATAGAGCTTGGTACATTGGCATATTCTTTCAATTCTTTGATGTTGTAGTATACATTATGTTTATCATTAAAAACCACATGCCGAGTCTTTCCAATCTTTAAAAATTGCATGCTCCATCTCAAATCCTTACCTACCTCATAGTAGGGACCATCCAATGACATTGAGTTATCATCCACACCATCATCAGTAACTTTTTGAATTCTCATCTGCGCAAATGTCCAGTGTTTAACTTGTTCAAATCCCAAGACTTGACCTTCTGCTACATACTTATTTGTAAATGATAACATTTGTAAAATATCTCCCACTCTAAAATCCAAAGATATGCACTTTGTATTCCTGATGACATGTGTTGGATAAGTCTCATCTCTGTCCCATGCAATAAATGCTTTGTTGGAAGTATTATAGGGCATAACATCTCCAAGGATTTCCATATCCCCACACTTATGCTCTAGCTCAACATGTGCACTAAGAATCCTTGATACGATAACCGCCACCTTAA